>NW_028277175.1:22357500-22695000 GCF_051122295.1 Plectrocnemia conspersa
TTAACATTATTTTTCTGTCTATTGTTTCGAAGGCTCTCTTGAAATCCAAGAAAACTGCTCCAATTATTTTGTTTGTATCCTTAGCCAACAGCCAATCATTTATCACTACTTGTAATGCAGTTTCAGTGGAATGCTTTTCTCTGAATCCCGATTGTTGTTCACATATTATGTTTTGAGAAGTAATAAATTATTGGTCAGTTGTCTAACAGCCTTGTCATATATTTTCCAAATTAAGTAATTTTAGAGATTTAGTTGGAACCTAATGAAATTGGCTCTTAATCGGTCTCATATTATATTTGTCCAAGCTTTCTCGAATAATCATTATAAAATATCTGATACTCAGTCACATCACCAATATTACTGACAACCAACGACGACTACGATGCCTACTCTCAGGTGATTGCTCGTACAGGAAGCGAGGCATAAGTCCAAGGTCAAAGATGTAATCCCCTCACAGACATAAATGCAACCACAACTTTAATTTAAGAATCATTAATAATTAAGTAGCCAAAATAAATAGGAGCACCAAAACACATCAGGATTAAAGAACAAGGCGGGATTGCATGCATAGGAATCGCTACATAATTAGCTTCCTATTGTACAGAATCAATACACATCCTCTTCACACATCATATGCATTCTTTCATCATTAATAACTAGTTAGTCAATCCTAGGCATAATTTAAATGACTACGGTGAATTAAAACCCATTATATGCCAATTTTATAATTGTAGTTTTTGCAGTTAGAGATAATGAATTTTTTTTATACGAAATGAGCATTGGAAAAAAATAAACTTTTTGTATCAAAACTGATTGTTTTCAGTTTTTAACACTAGCACAAGCTAATTAAATCAAAATATTCACTATTTACGTACATGTGCTTTTTTATTATTATACGTATGTACAATATTCTGAATATATTTATGAAATATGACGATATTATGACGATTTCATCCCACCTATGATTTACATAGTTGACGTTTCCTTTTTTGCCTCTGATGTATGTATGTATATATTATCATGTGAGTCATACATTGCACCTTCTAGCGTTTCTTCAATGAGAAAAATGTTTAATAATATCAATCAATCGCTACTAATAAAAAAATAATCAATGAAAATTGGCTCTCGGGTAGCTTTTCAAGATATTTAGCATTGTTTCATAACATAACAGTTATCTGTACAAAATCTTTTATTCTCAACATCCGCAAACTCATTACAACCGAGTGCAACTGTACATTATATGTATTTAATAATACATATGTGATGTAGGCCAAGGTTTAATCGAGCATACATGATTTTATCGTTGGACAGTAAAGCTACGCGCTTGATTTTATACTTGACGAACAAGTTTTATAGATCACCTTATTTTATTATATTAACACTACTATGTCAATAAATGGCCGAGACAAGAAAGACTTCATATAATCCAAAAGCTCAATATGCTTACATTGCGCAACACATACTTTGACTAACATGTCATAATACCGATCAAAAGATCAGTAATAATATTCATTTTTTACCAGAACACGATAAGCTAGTATATATTTTTTGGGTTCAATCCGATTATGAGACACGTGTATGAAACTTTTCAGGGGTAATAACCCATAAACGATATTAGCCGAAGGCGAATAAATGCTTCCAGGTATTATGAAAAAGATCTGAAAAAGAGGTTGAGGGATTAAATTGCAATGAAGCAACTTTATAGCGTATCAAAACTTATCTTGATGTAAATTATGTATCAAAACTTATCAAACAAAATTCATTTGAAGTGTATACATAATATATTTATTTTTAGAAGAACTTTCGAACAAACCTACGTAATTTATCCAATTTGTATACACGCAATGTGCAAATTAAATTAATATTCCGTGTGCGTTATCATATGTATAACACGTTGAACAATACGTTTGCGACATTTATTCATAAGCATTAATTAAACCGATGAATAATTTGATTGTAACACTTTACAGTGACGCGTTGTATATAACTTAGAATTATACAATGTATATTTTAATCAAAATTTAGTTGTATACATATATTTCTGAAAAGAAATATATGTATACAACTGATACAGCTCAATGAAGTAGAACGTCGATTTGTTGCTCTTACACAATAGAGTTCGAGGATGTTTGGGCGTTTTAAGGGAAAATATATCGCCAAGGTTATGTCGGTAAGCTTATATGAAAAATTGAATAGGATTAAGATTTTGGAGAATGAACTGGAACGGTGTTGTGAATATTCTTTTTATGAGACGGCAAAGTCTTATTGAGATTTTCCGAACCGAAACGTATTAGGTTTTTCTCATATACATATATGAACATTTTCATTTAGGGAACGTATTTTTATTAAATAAATTTTATCGTATTAAAATTAAAAATGTCTGTAACAAAATTATGAGAACATAGATTTTATAAATTTAATTTCAATATTAACGAACTTACTCAAACTTTATTCACTTTTGCAAAAGTTTCATTTTAGTTTTTAATATAGAAAAATTTATTGTCATAAATTAATTAAAAATCTTTCGTTCGTTATTCGTTCATGTTACAGAAGCTTATTTTATTGCTTATTTCATATATAAGATTTGCATTTACAAATGATATATAATTAAATAAACTTTACTGGTACATAACCACTTCCTTGTTTACAAATAAGTCATACAAATATGTGAAATAGAATAGTTTCTTTTTAATTTAGTCAAAGGATATCACAAAACCATTTGCAAATTAAGAGATAGAAAAATATTAAAAATAAATTATATAATTATTACAATATTTAGTTGTAAATATATACATAATTAAAAATACTAAGTCAAATTAATCATAAAACTAAAGCTGTACTTGCTTAAGTTTGAATGCTCTAAAGCAGGATGTGCATTGGAATTTAGTGTATAATATATATTAAAATTCCTTTTTTGTCGTAATTACCGATACTAGATGTTAGTGGGTTGAATGTTTTTTAAAATATTTATCCGTGTGATAATGACAATGTTCTTTTATTGTTGAAATTTTATATTTTTTATATACCACTTAAAAATTTGTGTAAAATGGGGTGTTATAAATTATTTTTATTGCTTAATTTTAAATTATTTGTAATTTATAAAAGTTAGTATCGCTCATATTTCTCCATACTGGGCAAGCATATGTTTAAACCCGTCTAATTAAATATATTTTTTTGTTGTTAAAGCGCTTTTTTTATTTATTTGTTAAATTATTTATGTGTTAAATTTTAGCTTGTATCCCTACTCTATACATTAAAGCGGATGCTAAGAATGCGGGCGTAGTTCTTTGACCGCTGCTAGGTTCGCGAACATTACTCTGGGACGTCAGACGCGCGTGTGCCTCGTATTATGTATACAGTTCGTTACAGTTTTTTGGCTAAATTAAAACAAAGTATATGTACATATGTAGAGATAAAATTTAATACTCTTTTTGCAACCAACAATATATACGTATTGGATTACGCCTGGTACTACCGGTACTGGAATCTCTACTTAAAAGTGACGTTTGAGCAGGGATGGAAATTTTGTATGAACATCGGCTAAATGTGCGAAAAGACGTCGAGGATGCTCAACTTCGTCATGCGGAGCGCGTGTCACTTTTCTAATTCTCATTCTATACGATACGCTAGTTTGTATCGTCTTTTAATATGCCTCCATCGTTTAAAATTCATGTGAAGCAAAGTACTTTTAAATATCTCTACAAGAGGAAGTGAAACCTTTCTGCAATTGAAGTACCCGCCATGAATCAGAAGAAATAAAAATTCCCGTCGGAAGTATTCTAAGAAATACTATAAGAAAAGACGTGCAACACATTTGGGATTACTATGAAAACGACCATTCGTAAACAGTGTTTAAAAAATATATTGTAATTGACCATCCCACCTAAAGGGTCTGAAAATAAAATCTTGAAAAAAGGGGCCATGACTTTAAGTATGGAAACGCGGCAAACCAACGATCTCTTTCTCAGACACTTCATCAGAGACTTTTTATGACACTTCTATGACATTCACACTTAGGAGTTCAAGACATCAGAACTTCAAATGCTCTCCATTTTGAACATTTTCTCATCTGAGCAAGGCTTTGACAAATTCAATTCATCGAAGATCAAAAAGCCGCCGCTTCTCTCTTAGCATTCCCTGTTCAGCCCAACATCTAGAATCCAGATTTGAACCTGGTTCTGAGACACATAGAGTCTAAGAGAAAAATCACGTGTAACTAACATATGCGATGATCTTAATTGTTCCGCATAAATTGAATAATAACAACAAATTGTTAACACAAAGGCCAAAACAATAATATAAATAAATTGAATAAGGTTACTTAAAAATGAAGTAAAGATTATAAAAATATAATTGAATGTCTATGATATTACTGACCATTTAATGAAAGAGCAACTCTCATTAAGAAAGTAATGTTTGTTTAAAAATACTATTATAATATTTCTTAAATAATGATTTTTGGAACAGAAAATCTAAGAAGTACAATAAAAAAAATAACTATAATTTTTATTTTAGCATCCAATTGTCGTACACTAATCTAAGTATAAACGCTTTGTTTGCTGAAACTCTTCTCGGTGTCTCTCGTCAAAGTCTAATCTAATTAGCGAACCGTTGTTGTGCGAATATAACTTTTTGAGATTACATTTACCGTTTCCACCCACGCTTATTTTGGGAACTGCCCACGAATAATCAACACAATAGCTAATGACAATTATCGACTAGCACGTCGTCGTTGGTACAAATTGCTTATGCATGAGTTTATTTACCACCTTTGTTAATAATGAAAAATGTTCACGATATTATTATGGTGTAAAAACACAAAAGAAAATATTAGATATGAATATTCATCAATATTGAGGAAGAAGTGTCAAAAGTGCCAAAAGATATTACGAAATAAACATCTCGTTAGATATGGGTGTATAAAAAATGATAAACACAAATTGACAGTGACATTGACAGTGAAATTAAACATAACATGATATATTAAAAATAATGATGATTGCGATTCGTGTTGTATGTCGATAAGAATATTATGAAACAAAAATGTCCAACTGACTAATTGCCGTAACAACAAAATGATTGCTTTTAATAACTGCGCCTTGACAAAATGATAAAATAATAAAATTCCAACACGATTTGCCTATCAACTGCGTTATAATTGTTTTATTTTTTTTTCTATTTAAATAACAGATGTTTGATCATGGATCTGTTTATTTATTTAACTAATTCAATCAAATTTTTTGATAAATTTGAGAATGATATTTTACAGGTATTCGTATTCTAAATGGTTCATAAATATCCTTTATGGTTCTCTGCTGTAAATCTCAATCTCTCTCTAGTATTTTTTTCCTAGGTGAGCTAATAAAAAACATTCAGCATATGCAAAATGTTATTCATACATATTTTTTATCATAAATAATTTTCTAGCCGGTAAAAACCAGTTAACTGGCAAAAAGTGGTTTGCACTTAAACATATACATTTTTTTTTATTATTGTACAATGCCTAACTGCTTTACAAAAAAAAAATTTAGGAATGCATTACTAAACTATTTCAATGAAATATTAAAGAAGGTAAATAAAATAGTATAGTTTCACTCTAAATTATATACAATTGCTCAAAGAGAGAAAAACAGTTTCCTTTCATTTTTACAAATCATATATGAATCGAACCGCTGTTTAAGAAAAACATTAACTAGAAAGTTTAACCCTGAACTTGCATCCAGTGGAGCTTACACCATAATCGACGCATATAACATCTTCGAAAATCATGAAAAAGCAGCCGCTTTTACTAAGATATTCAGCTCTAATACAACCAAGCAGTAAAAATTTTCTTTATTTTGGAGTCGAATTGAGGGAAATTTTTACCAGTCACTCATAGAATACATTTAGAAATAACTTTAAAAATGTGTAGCAAGGAATCATTGCAAAAAAAAAATAGTATTGAGAACAATAATTAGTACACAACTCACAAATAATAAGTGTAGCTGAGGATGTGGGACAGCATCTTAAAGGCTTATTTTCAGCCTGAAATATAGATGATGCATCACGTTTTATAAAGAAAGTAGGTCGTACAAAAATATTTTTTAGCATTAAGGTCGTCCTTGAGACACTGAATTGTGTCCAGAAAATGTATATACATACATATGTATATAATACATAGCCATTATTGTAATAAATTAGTTAGAGGGCGTTAAATATTATCAAAATTAAATACCACAATGCATAACAATATATTAGGTTAAACCAATAATGCTAATACAATAAATATGTCACCAATAATCGGTCATTATGCCATAAATTAAATCTAAGCTGTTAGCCGTTATTATGTCTCAATGTCAACGCTCATAAGTAATCACACAATTAGTCGTGACATAATTCATTTTTATGGTACATTGATAATACATTTGAGAACCAATTGCAATTAATATGGTGCGTGAATAGGCACCAGTATTTATAGCATAAGCGTTTTTGTATAATGTAGATTCTTACGTATTACATGTTACAAGTCTGAAAAAGAAAAAATCTTACTTACTTTAATTCAATCTATGTATTTATTATATCTATATACAAAATACCATTTACTTAAAATAATTATTAATAAGCCATGATTGAATTGATAAGGGTAATATTGATATATTTGAGATAGCAATTAGAATAATATTTATGTTAGCACTATAATCAATTCAAGAATTATTTTTGGTAAAAACTGTAATGGTAGTATTAAATATCACGATAATTGTAAATAACAAGAATCCATAAAATATGACAATGAAGAATGAAAACTTTTTATTAAAAATATTTAAAATATATAATATTAACTAAAACATATATATATATATATATATATATATATATATATATATATATATATATATATATATACATATATATATATATATATTTATATATATATATATATATATATATATATATATATATATATATATATATATATATATAAAATAAGGTAATCTTAAAACAACAATAAATCTATAATTTACTTAACTACCATTTTTTCTGGCAAGAGAGTAACAATGTTTGTAATAGTAAGAATTCCATAAAAAATATTACCGTTCCTAAGCGAGGTTAATCAATGTTTATACGGAATTTATTCAGTTAGAATGTTCTTCATTTTATTTTCATCAAATTTAATTTAGTTCCCTGACTATTAGAAAGAGCAGTGTAAAAAAAGAACGATTGAACTCCAAACATAAATCAACGAAGTGTCTGTTGGTTAACAACATCGCAATCAGTGCTCAATTGATATGAATTTATGAATGCGCGTTATGGCAAATTAATAGTTTGGAATTCGACAATTCTGCGAGTTGAGAGATAATTTGGCCCCGTGCCTGCACGACAATGAAGAGCAGGGCCGGCTCGAGTCTTTGGAGCGACCCGGGAAAAAATAATCACGGCGAAGGTTAAACGCTATTTGAAATAGAAGTATTGTCTCACATAACATAAAAAAATATTATTCTAGCTTTTGGCTTATATTAGTATTTAGGACTGCCTAAAAATAAATATTTTCTATCCGCTCACTTTTTCGATGACTTAAAAACACTTTTTCCACTGATTATTATTGGTAAATAATGCAATGCTGATATTATACGATTGTAATTATACATTTATAAAAACCACATTTTGATTGCATATATTGGTTTTACGTATGGCTTTAGAAGTATTAAAAATATACAATCATAAAATAAAACCCAACAGTTTTTTTTTGACTATTAATTTTAATAGTATTTTTTAAAAATGCTAACATATGATATTTTTTTTAGAAGTCACAATTATTATATAATTTTTATGGTTGTCAAAAGTTTAGTTTATGAAATATAGAATATTAAATCTAGACTATCCATTAAGTAAGCTAGCAAAAATATTATCACATTACATTATTAGTTGTACAAAAATATATCCTCTGCTAATTTTACAATTACACCACTGGTAACAACCCCTTTTCTACAGACAAATTCAAGCCTTTCATTTTGAAACTCATAATAAACGATAATGTATTTATATCACATTGACGCACAAATATTGTACTTTGTGCTTTAATGATATAATATCAGGTGAAAGAAAATAAAATGCTATTAATGAAAAGAAAACCGAGACAAAAACTTTGCTACAATCAGAGTTCTTGTTTTAAAAATCATACTCAAATGTACTCTAAAAATAATATTTATAATTAAAAATATGCTATTATATATAATAGTCACAACATAAAAGTTTCAAGTTAAAAATAAAATTGTTTTAAATAAAAAAAATACGAGTAAAATCTGAAAAGATGCAAATTTTTAAGCAAAAAAATGTGGAATTGAAACGGTTAAACTTAAAATGGCAATATCCAGTGATTGGTTTATAAGTCAATTTATTTAAAACTTTATCTGTATTCTAATCTTTAGCAGCATATTTACGTTTAACATTAAAAATACTTTTGTCGTATGATCAGTATGATCTGGAAAATACAATATAAGAACATGACAATTGGCAATTCTAATAGGTAGCCAGTTGTCGATCGAACAGAGCTTTTTATAGAGACAACGAATCTGCTTTGTGAACACTTTTAAATCACCAGCATATAATATATATTCATTGTTTTTAAGTGTTAAATATATGTCATTGATTAAAAGAGTAAATAACAGAGAACTTAAATTGGGACTTTATAGAACGAGAATAATACTTAGCAGTTCTATATTGATCATATGCGGTGTTTTAGACATATGTTAGCTTCATATACGATCCTTGAAAATACTAACACTAAAATTGCATAATTCAAGAAAATATGAAAATAAAAAAGTGGATCCGGAAGAAGAAGAAAAAGTTGATTTATATACTCCTTATCAGAATAGTTAAAGACAAAATTATTATGATGGCTTACGCTGATAAAATAAGGAGAATACTTATCAATATTCTTTTGACATTATGTATTGTACACGTTTATTGCTCTTTTCAGTGCATCAACAATTCCACCACGAAACAATTCAAGTAAATCAACTATCCACCGAACTACTACTTAAGCATTAAACATTCTTTAGAAGAGAACGTACCACAATAATAACATACATAAAACTACACTGAAAGTAAAACGTACAATTCGCAAACGCCTATTGCTCAAATGCATAAACGTATCGAAGAGCAATTAACGTTCGATCGTAAATTTGCAAATGTCAAGACGCCACTAGATCATCGAAAGGTCACAGTATTCCAAAATCTTTCGATTTTGCACATAATCGATGATTTGCATAATTCTGATAGAAAGCAAACGCATTGTTATTATTGCAAAATGATTAAAGTTAATAATCAGTGTTCCTCCGACCATCACTTATTTATTTAATTGTAGAGAGTAAAAATATTTTTATCGTAGAATTTATTACTGATGCGCAGACTTAACAAGCAAGTTGTCAGAGTTGCGTAACACTTTTGTTACATGCATAATATTTGCGTTACGTTTTCGGTCGATTTGCGCTTAATAACATAATACATCGTTGGAATGGGAACGAAATTGTGCTTTTCTTCATGGTGCGTGTTGGTAATAAAAAAACGTTGTATATTTTATGTCAGAAACGTATATGGATAAAACAAAATGTTTTTAAGAAGTGTGAAAATTTTTCATGGCGATGATACAATGCAAATATAGAAAAGGTCGAAAAGATTGAAGAACACTGGTTGGTATAAAAATGTTATTCAATGAATTAATATGTTCATATGTTTTTCAAAACCATTTGCTCTGATAAAAACGCAAAAATAATGGTAAATAATATTTATATTTATATTAGAATTGTTTGCCACAAAGGTTCAGTAACCTGATTTATATATATTTTTTATTTCAAATCTGTCATCAGTTTTTTTTACCATGTGTGGTTTTTGTGTTGTTTATTTTTAAATTAAATAATATCATTGTAAAAATAAAATACACGTGTTAGAAGACAACTAATCATGTATTTAAAAAATAAATTAATAAAATAGATCGTTGTGGCAAAAAATGTTATTTGTTTATTCCCAGTAAAATAAATCATATAGGCATTAAATTCTGTAAAAATGAGTTAAAAGCGGCACAAAAAATTCTCAGTAACTGCTTATTTAAAAATATAATAATATAATAGTCACCAGTATATCATATTTTATTTACTATTCCAATCAATAATATACATGTAATTTAATAATAATGTTTACCAAAAGTATAAAAAATAATATTTTTTTACTGAAATTTAAAAAAAAATTAAACTATCGATTAAATAATGAAATACTAATATATAGTTAAAATTCATACATAAAAAATATACTCATACGTGTACAATACATACTTCAACAAACAAGAGGTGTGTAAAAAATCTGCCGAAAACTTTGTTTGAAGAGAGCGTTTTCAAGCACTGGCGTACTGGCCGCAATGGACAAGAATAAGGGACGCGATCACGACTCTTTAAGCCCGCGGCTAAAAATCGCCGATCGTCGACAGATGTCGACACTACTCATTAGCAACATGAAGAAGTACTTCATTGAATAAACGTTGAGACGAAAATGTAATGAGTTATATTGTAATGCCAGAGTTGTTACAACAAAATATTATTTAAATAATTGTGCTTTATTAGCAAACTAAAATTTTTATACAAAATAAAATATGCATCGATCTCTTGAAGCTCTTAGCTTGTGGATCTAAGTATGCGCATTAAAAAGGTTAATCTGTTTTGTGTACATATTTACCACAACCAGATTAGTCAATTTCACTTATAAATATACTCTGTTAAGGTTTTCTTAACTTCATTTAAATATTTTCGTCTGTAATTGTTCACTGCTTTAGTCACTTTAAACAAAGCATTAACTCCTTGAATAAAAAATAAGGTGCAAACCAGTAACTCATATAGTAATCAACTGTTTGCAGAATCCTTTAAAAATTGGTACATATCTAACCTAACCTAACCCTTTATCATACATTTCGCAAGGTGCACTTGTTATAATTAACCATTAGGCGCATTCATAAAAATAATCTGTGAGGCCGAAAAAATAATATTGGAACTCATTTGCTTTACTATTTAATTGGCTATTGATGTTACGCACAATGTGTTCAACTTTTGTGTTAATAATTAATAATTAATAAATGAGCTACACATTAACTGAATATAGTTATAACTTAATTTACCTTTTTTTATTTTCGCGAAAAAATGTGTTGTAATGAAAAATATAAATTTTTCTGATCGTTGTGCAAGTTGTAAATATCTATTTTAATTGATACATTTAAAAAAGCTTTTAAAGTATATTCATTATAATTTGTGACCTTCAAACAATACATGCACATATCACTCGAGATGACATTAATAAAGGAACCCAACATTTTAGGTTTTAAATATTACTTTTGCTTCGTTTTGATATTTTTAAATTTAATAGTTGAAATTAGACATTTATATTTAGGATTTTCAATGATAGTCAAAATTATTTAATCTATAAAAAACTACTTAACATTTTCAATTCATTTAAAAATAGGTTTACAACTTGGCTAAATATTTCCCGAAGAAAACATTTTATATTATTTAAAGTTAGATTTGAAACTAAGATATTTAATGATAAAACTAAATATTGTATATCATTTAAGATTAGGCTTAAAACCTAGCTAGATAACAATAAAACTAAACATTTCAGTATAACGAAGCTCACGAAAGCAAAGAAAAAAAATTCGTTACATTGGAATGTAAGGAGAATGATATATTTTTATTTTGTTTTTAATACCATATTAATACAGCATTAAAATAACCTCTAATAAGATTGACAGAATGACTATTTTTAAGGATACTGTTTTGTAAATAAAATGTCGCTTGTGAACACATCCGGCATACGCCAAGTCAAGGTCGAACTGAATTAGGAGAAATATGTCAAATTGTAACATCATTCAATTTGGATCAAAATATTTCGTTATACTGGATCAGTCTTCGTTACAATGAAAACATTTTGTATGAAAGTTTTTCAGTGACAAATTGAAAATTCGTTATACTGGAAATTTCGTTATTTCGATATTCGTTACAAAGAGATTTCACTGTATTATGTTTTAAAATAAGTTTGCAACTTGATTAAATATTAATTTAACTTTCAGATATTTTGGCTATCGATTATTTCAGGTATGCAATCACATATTTATAATCATTGTGCAATTTCGTATATTAGATAACATTTATGAGTTGTCCGTTGGCTGATATTTTGCGGGTCGTCGTTCGGATTGCAATAATGGTTTTAATTTTTTTTGTTTATATACCTTGGTGTATGCAACAACTCATTCACTACTCTAAATATTACCACTATATTGCACAAAAAACGTAAAAATCAAAAAGTCGAGAGCCCATGATTGACATTTTAGGAGCAATAAGATGATTATGCAAAAATGGAACCAAACTTCTTTAGCTAAATAACTGACTGCATCACAATCAGTGAAAGAGAGTCTCCCAAATATCAATAGATAAAAAAATACGTTTTATTAGCATTTATATGGTTTGTTCGATATTAACTTTCAATCCTCATACATAATAAGTATATATTACATGTTTACGTTTAAAACGTACCTGGTATATTTGCAAATCGAATTATTATATTCAGTCAAATCTAACGAATATGTATTTTACAATAAATCAGAAGCAATGATAATTTTTATGTATTGTAAAAGAAAAAACTCACTTTTCGGCCTCGGAGTCCGTTGACGGGAATTCAAAATTTGAAGATTTCGTTACGAAGATTGTTTTATGCTTGTTATCTAGCTTAATCAATGTATTCTTATAATTTTTACACACATGTATATATTTCATTTTTATAGTTGTAACATACCTAGTTAATTTGCAATCCGATTATTTATATTCAGTCAATCAGTCAAATCGAACGACGCAAAATTATTGTCGCGTAGCAAAATTATTGTCGCGTAGCAAAATTATTTACAACTGTTGTCACGTTACTGTCGGCCATCTTGTTTTATATTTGAATGCTTATTTTTCATTGGTCGACAACAAAAGAATTCATTAGTGGAGATTCGAAAATCATTATGCAAACTCTATTTTTATATTTATTAATTATGATATATTTCCTTTGTTTACATGTATTATTATACACCGTTCATACAAAGAGATACATTTAAAACTATGCGCTTAGATTATTTAAAATTGGTTTTGGTCTTAAATAAATAAAATATTTACTTTATTTCAAAATGTTACAAGCAAACTTGATTAAGATTCCCATTATTTAAAGACTACTTTTGTCATACATATTCAACGCAATAGAGAACGGAAGAGTCTCGCACGATAATCGATTGTTAAATATCTTCTATTTTCGATGTCAAAATTAAGTTTGCGTGTTTGATGACAGGTTATGTAATTGTGTTGACAATGTGTTTGCTTATAAAATGCAGCAGAGCAGCTTTTAACAGGCGCGTCGTGGCATTTGATTTATGAATAGATAATTCCACAAACATTTCCTTCTTGCAAAATTTCTTGACTTCACTCGCACAAAAGTTACTTGTCACCTGACCGGTCTCCACTACAAGATTTTATATTAAAAAAAAATACAATTAATTCTACATATAAATCGAGGTATTTTATACAAAATAGTGCAAAAGTGGCTAATTTAATATGATTTGGTTTTTGGGTCAATAACTTTGTAAATAAAATTGTCGACATTTTTAATTTTAAATAATAAATTTGCTACAAAAAATATTATTAAAAATAATACTCTCTTTAGGGATGTTATGGTATCATTTTTAATAAATAAATATGCGTTTAATCTATCGAGTATGTATTATTTCGCTGATATTAATCTTGATTATAACATTTTGCGTTGATTTTCAATCTTTCTATTTTTATTTTTTCACATGAATTATTAATAAAATAAGCATTATTTTTTATTGATACGGTATTTTTTGTCTAATAAAATCTTTGTTTGAAAAAATCTATTCCTGCTAGAATTATTAATAAAAAAAATATAATATAATATATGTATAATAAGAAGCAATGTCAAAACAATAAAAAAATATATGCTAGTAAATAGTAATATTTTTATGTATAATGATTTTTGATAACTTTTCATATTTGAAAATCAATTTTATTTAAGATCACAAAACTTAATTTAACAGCTTTTAGTTAAAGAATGATAATTTGTCTCGACTTAACTCGATTAAAAAAGACAAATGTTATATTAAATATTTGTAAAATATCAAGTTCATTAATTGAACCACTCTTTTATTGATAATTGAAAGGATTAACGTAAAATATTATTATTAAAAGCCAATTCAACTTCTGATAAAGCATTTTGGCCGCTTAAGAAAAAATGTGTCTCTTCGTTAAATCAGAAAGAATTTGATATCCACCGCCTTAAAAACCCGAGTTCATTCAGGGTTACGCTTAAAGCAGCCGTTTCTGACCTACCTTAGCGGTCAATAGAAATTCGTTTTAAAAAAACTCGCCACCCTATTGAAGTAGGGCGTTTTATCGAAAAAGGGGCAGACAACAAAATCTACGATGATAACAAGCAGTCAACAATTAAATAAAATAAATAAATTTCTCATCGTGAAAAAATATTTTATTGTGCAATTCGTTCTCCTGAATAGGTATTGAAATCTTGCAACTTATAATTAAATGTCGTATGTAATACATCAAAGCTTCGTCTAATTAGTGAAAAGACTCCGTGGGATGTTCTAAGTCTGGTTCTTGGGTAAAAAAGTTGCATCTCGCACCCGCCAAAGATCCATCCAATTAGCTTAATCCACGACCGTATGTAACTCCAATAAATTCCCGTCTGTCAATTGCAAAACTATTGCAATCGCAACGGAACAACTAATTGAGCCGCTCGTTAATCAGCGTTCGCTTAAAAGGAATAAAAATGGCAACATTAAACACGATAAACGAGCTAATGAACATACAGTACATATTAATAATAATTTAGAATGCGTCTAGCCGCATACATACATAGTGTACGTTGCATGAATGATCATGCTTAAGATTATGCAAAAATGCACATAGCAGGTGGCGACGCTGACGAAAATAGACTAACTTGTTAGAAAAAAAACTTGTTTTTGGAGATTGTGACGGAAAGTTTTATAAGAATATTATTCAATGAACAGTGTGGGAATTATGCTTACTATCGATTGTGTTTGACTATAAACTATTACGAAAGAACAAATATTTTATTTAAGACAATTTGGTTTTCATTAAAATTTACGGCCAAAAATAATATTTAATTTTGTCTCTAATATTATGGTCACGATAATTCGTGAGCATGGCTGGAGCATAGCAGCCGAAATATAGAAAGAAAGTAAGCGAAAATCGCGATGAATCCCGTGATTTTAAAATCGTCCACGTCCATAATTTACCGTGTTATTGGGGGGTCTACTGTACTACACATAGGAAATAACACCATTATAATAACTCAAATTTTTGCATAGTAATATATACAAAAATACTACTTCTTGAATTAAATAAACACCACTGACACAAAAATTAGAGCAACATTACGTTAAAAAAAATCAATAGATGTCTTTATGCATGATCCAGCTAGACTTGACCGTGAGATTATTAAGGCAAGAAAAATATAATCTGTGATAATCTATCAAAATTATAATTATATATTAATCACTTATAACGTTTTTAAAAAAAGAAACAGAGGTTTAGTTAAACAAAACATTAGTGTAATCGGCATTTCGGAACACCCGATAATTGCACAATAGCCACACAGACATCAGAGATTGCAATTTGTTAAACCTTTTTATATAGGCTTCCTGACACATGCGTATTCTTTGTCCTCCAAAAAACACAAGAGTAAATCAAAAGCAGAGCTAAACAATGATTGGTCATACTTTAGAATTCATGCATCGTATTTTAATAAGATATGACACATTTAGTAACAACTTACGAATCTCAAGACTCAAAAACTCGACTCAACTGACAGATGAGAACGACTTGATATTTATAACTTCGAAGTTCTACAACTCCATCTCCTGCACAAACATTATTTTATTTGAACATACATGTATCGGTATATATTATATTTCGGTTTTCATTTTATATCGATAAGCTCACTATATCCATAAACTGTGTTTTCATCACCACTAAGAAAATAGGAGCTTCAACAGTGTAACTTTTAATTGATATGCCATTTTATATTAATTAAATAAATTACTAGTTGATAAATATTTTTTCTTAATAAAGGTGTGATAAATTTTCTTAGACAAAAGGAAAAGAGAGCGTTATATTTTTTCACGCTAAGATAACAGCCCTTTTCACTTTAGGTGAGGTCTTATAGTCCCGTTTAAGTACCAAACTTTTGTATATTATCGCTTACGGTTCATAATTGTATATTACTACTTGATAATATTATACATTATACAGTATAAACCTCGTTGATATATTTTATATAAAGATAATAATAAGACATGTAATTGTATTAAAAAATAATTGCAATAAAATAGTGGAAATTAATTGCAAATAAACCTCTAATATTTCCATTCATACATAGGTGAGAAAGTGGTTCATCGGAGAGATTATATATGTAACCTTACTCGTATGTTAAAGGTTTAAAATTTTAAAAATACAGGGAGTTAAATATTTTGGCTATTTTCGTAAAGTGTAACTTAGCAAAATGTGTACAACATATTTACAAAAAATAATCAGAGAACATTGTCATATACTAGAAAATACTACAAAAATATTTTTCGTTACCACACTAATCTGATATATCGGAGAATATGATATAAACAACTATAACACAGTATAGTCCGTTGACGCGTTTTCGCGTGATAGCGAAACTTTGCGGTCAGTCACAACAACGACTTGTGTTCTGATGAAAATTAAAGCAAATAATAATAACAACCCGTTGGGGATTAAGCCTGACACCCACTTCGAGCAAATAAAATTTACAAAACAAACATTCACATAGCTCTAGATATTAATTACTTTTATTATTATTGCAAAATTACTGCTGCATGGTTTAGGGTGCAAAAGCGTCACTTTCGCACCGCTGCATTGACGTAACCGAAAATCCGTTCATCTGTTACGTTGCGCGCTAACTGCGCATTCAAACTCGTCTTCTTATTCTCGGTCTTAAAAAGTAAACGGTTTCGATCCGGATCTTGCGTCACGCTCTGCATCCTCTCGGTCCATGCGAGATGACGAAAAAAATTGCGAGTGAATTTCGCAAAATTGCCCATCACGCTCTACATCCTGCTGAGCGTTTTAGAAACGGTATTGTCGGTCGATCGTATGCGAAATGAACGTTAACGATAGTAAAATTATTTTCAGCGAGAAAATAGATCCACTTCCGCTTCATGGAAATTTTTTCCCGTGCGTATTCTAATGTGTAAATAATCGTCAAAAATTACATGATTTCATATAGATAAACGAGAGTTTTACACGATTGTAAAAATACATTAAACGGTAAAAATGTGTTCTTAAACATTTTTATTATATATATATTTGGTTAAAAATAAATTCTAAATAAATAATTCAGAAATTTTCAAATTGATTTGAGAGGTAAAGGTTTGTAAATTCGATATTTTCAGAAGAATTCATTATGAATACATATTTTTTAAATTTCATGAAAGTAACACATGTTATCTATTTAATAACATATATGTTCCTAAGCTTAGTATAGCATTGTTCTCATTTAATACCCATTTTTGGCAAACATGACCAAAAAATAGGAACTGTCCAAATCTTTAGATAAAGAAGCAGATTGCAATCAGCAAAAAAATTCTTGGTTTTAACAATATCATCAATCAAAAATTATTGCCAAAAAAGTAATTCATATTCACACTTGAAATATAGGTTTCGACATTTAAAATAATTTCTCTATTATTGTTTGTAATTTATGCACATATGATTTAATATCTATTAACACTAAAGGTACAAGATACTATTAAAAACTGTGAGTTGAAGTAACGTCATTTTTTATACTCCAATACTTATTTATATAAAGGATAAAATAATTTCTAGGAATATGGAGCATTTATAAGTTTTCTTAAGTGTACATTAAGTAAATATAATACTGATAAGCTTAACTTAGTAAGCAAGTTCTTTAAATATATTATGAACTAATTAAAATATATAACAAAGTAGAGTATACTTAGTAAATAGTTTGCTTAACTGGTTTGTCTATAACACACCTTGTAGGTTTGTTTTGAACAAACTTGTAGATTACAATTAGCAAGAAAGTTTCTCGTTTTATAGAAGTCATACATGTGATGTAAAAGGAAATAAATAATTAAGTTTATGTTATGATATTTGCATTTTATGTACAAACGTATGTAGTTAAAAAAAATGCATTAAAAAGTTTAACTTTGAGTAGTGAGTTAATTTATAATCATTTGTTAATTTGTTGGGATATACCTGAGAGTGAGTTAATTTTACGTATATATCCATATTTTTTTCTGTTGTTGTTGTCGTTAGAAAATAAAATAAAAAAATCAATGATTCTATTACTTTTATTGATTTAATTTATTTTACAACTTTTTTGTATTAGTATGTTTTAATAATTTATTTTAACACTTTTCTATTACTAAATTTTGTTAATTTATTTTTTTATATTTATTATAAATTGTTCGGCTTTTGTGGATTTTTTTATATCAATACAGAAACTTTCAATATTTTTTATAAAATTAGTATAAAATATTTTTTATTTATTTCGTACTCTATAATTTATTAGTATTATTTTGCATAGAAATCATTTACAATAATTAAAAATTAAAAAAAAGAATATATAATTATAATATTTTTTTATTTATTATTTATTCCCAGATTGCTTTATATGTAAATATATAGCAAATGGGTTACCCCAAAACAGTGAAAGATCGACCACCGTATATGAAAATCCTCAAAAAAAATTTTAAACACGTAAGGATAATATTTTTAAATATTTTACTAAATTACGGTAATAAACTGATTTTGTGATATTTAACGAAATATAAGGATCTTTATTGGGCGCTTTTACACATACTAAAGAGCATTGGACTAATAATCAAGGACTGAAAGATATGTTTGATATCTCTCCACTCCTCAAAAGTATATTTTGTACTGAATCACCCTTTTACTTCAGACTAATAATAACGACTGTTCCGCCAAACTCGCATCAAATAGAGCTACGCCGAATTGACCAATTTGACCCTTAGAAACATGAAAAAATCTTTAATACAAATTCGATTTATGAAGACGTAGTACTACGGCAATAACAAAAACGTGTATTTGTTTATTTACATATGCTCTTAAATAATTACATAAATTAAATTTATAGCAATGCCCTTTATTAAATGTATTGTATTAATTTTTAACTGCTTCATATATAATATTATTTCATATAAACAATGACCTAAAAAATCAGATCTTTCTGTGAAAAATAATTTTATTTCATTATTAACACATGCAAAAATAATTTGATCTTTGAGATTTATATTAATATATGACTATGCAGTTTGTTGTACAGACAAATTAAAAATCGATTAAATTATTCTGAAGATAAAATAATAAATTATCGGTTATTTAATTATGGAACATCCATTTTATCAATCTAGTTGCGAGATACAAGAGCAGCCTTAGTATTATAAATAGCAAGAGGATTCCGAAGGCCTCATCGCTTTCATAATTTCGTATTATTGCGGCCTACATTACATTTACACCTGTGCAATTTTGACGATACATTAACGTCGTGATATAAACGGCCTTTACCGGGAATAGTCGGCAGCAATTTCAGTAATAATTTCATTACTTTCAAACAGACGATGCAAATTGTCGTAAGTTTTGCGGCAAAGAAGAAAAGCGGAGATAATAATTGATTTTTATTGATTGCGATTTTTATCGCACCTTATATGGTAACGATGTAGTCCTAACATTTACTAAAAGGTCACTTCAAGCCCTTTCCAATAACGACATATTGAGAAAAAAATGAGATATTAAAAATAAAATATATTAACGCCTTGAGTGCTATTGAAGATGATGAATGAATGGAAAAGGCGTAGATGGATTTTTGACATATTGTAAAAATGTCATTTTTATAATTACTATGAAAACATTTATAACTACGTTTTGGATTAAAAATTACAGATTTTTTAAGCTAGTGAATTTTATTTCCTAATCCTAAATCTTCTGTGTGTATTCTCAATTCGTTTCGTTGTGTTTCTGGGAAACATCAAATTACAAAAAAAAAATGCTTACGAATTATGAGAACATGTGTATGATTTTCATATAATTTTTACTTTTACTTTATTCGTATTCTTCATATTTTATCAGAAACAAACGTAATCGGTTCGATTATTTGGAAATTTGTATTAGAAAAATGTAAAGGTTTTTATCTGTATATTAGGTGATAATAATAAAGATAACTCTTAAAATCCCGAATATCTTATAATTTTTTTTAAGAATATTTCACAATAACAGAACAGAACAATACATTCTATAAATTTAGATGATACATAAAAAAACATCAACAATATAGGAATTTGGCAGTAAAAGCACTTGAATTAGCCAAAAAAGCTATGAGAGTAATATAAAATAAAAATAGATTTACTCATTGTAAAATTATGTGTTAGATGTTCAAAAATATTAGGGAATTGTGTGTTTATTTATATTTTAATATAAATTAGAATTTTTATACAATGTTTTATGATTTATAAGAAAGAAGGATTATCAATAATGTTATGCTATAACTATCGATCATTTAAGAGTAGCTAGGTATAAAAAATATTACATCTATGTAAAAATATTACAACATGTACGTAAGTATATTTTAAAGATAATTCTTAGAAAAATATTAGTATTTATATTAAAAAAGTATTAAATATTCAAGACATTACTGTTCTTGCACCCAACCTGAACAAATTGAATTAAAATGATAATATAGTGTTGAATTAATATTATTAATATTTTTTTTTTCCTATTTATATATATTATTAATATATATGTGTATGTACATATAAACATCGTTTCTTTGCCAGATTAAATACTAATCATTTAAAAATAATTATTAAGGAACATTAAATTTATTGCCTTAAATGCATATTGTATGGAATTAATATTATTGACTTTATAGTCAATCAAATTAATAAACGTTATGCCTTAGTTTGGCATTAAAGATATAAACATATTGATAATATCACCAGAATATAATAATCGCGTTTACGAGTCAAGTTGTTAAATTTTATTATGCAAAAGTAACGCAATAATTGAACGCTTTGTCTAAGTAGTTGAAAAAGATCGTGCTCAATTCGCTCTCAAATCTGGTCCATATAAAAAATTGAATCAGCAGTCTCTATCTTCCATTTGGCATTCCGTGTTTTTGTTTAATAATAAAAATATGATTAAGAGAGTGTATTTTGCCATTCGAGAGTGGTCAGTTTAGAAATAGTCGTTTAGGGTCAAACGTATGCGTTTTTTGTTGGTTTTGCTGACCCGACAATCATTGGTACACAGTGAACTTTAACACTTGATAGCACACATCACTTAACATGAGCATCTTGCTGATTGACTTTCTAATAGTCATTCAAACTAAAAGATTTATATTACATATGTACATACAAACGTATAATTAAAGACCGACATTTGAATGGTGCTTCAATGTTGCAAAAATCGTATTGCGGTAAATAATATGATATAAACTTGATACATGTTAATTATATAAAACATATTTTATGCTTATGAAAAGGCTTTGCATCACAATCAATATTTATTATATCGTGAAGGATATATTAATGCATAATTTAATACAAATCCAGACAACAATCATTCGAATCGTGAGCTAAATTTAAATGTACAGGATGGTCCACAAAACTTTATTTAAATCCATATAAGGCCTAGTAGAATAAAAAGGGGAGGAAATCAATTTAGATGATTTTAATCTATGTCATTTCTTATGTAAAATCGATATTAAAATATTGTCGGCTTAGGCACTATTTATAAATTTATCGATAATTTTTAGCAAAATTTAAGATTTATAAGCATTTGAATAAAAAATACAAAAGATTAATTTTTACCTATTTTCATAATTAATTTACCTTAATTGCGTATAATGTTATTTATATAAATTTCGAATAATAATAAAATGACTAAGGTTCGATTTTCAGTTTTGAGACCTTTGTCTATTTTTATTAAAAATATTTTGATTTATATATTTTTTAAAGTAAATGTTTTTTGCGCAGCATTATATATTG
This sequence comes from Plectrocnemia conspersa, assembly GCF_051122295.1. Taxonomy (NCBI): domain Eukaryota; kingdom Metazoa; phylum Arthropoda; class Insecta; order Trichoptera; family Polycentropodidae; genus Plectrocnemia; species Plectrocnemia conspersa. The sequence continues at coordinate 22,379,657 of NW_028277175.1, forward strand.
TAATAATTAAGTAGTGCAAAAATTTTCATTTTATTTAAAATTATTAATAAGCTTAACATATTTAAAATCAATAATAAATTAAGAATATTTAAAATCCATAATAAAAAATATTTTTAAGGTTGAAAAAATATTTTGAATAAATCTTGAAATTTTATTCTGAAACTAAATTAGTGTTATACACTTTTGTATGGTTGTCTTTCAAAGGCGTCAGGAAGAGGGATTTTTGCAACACTATGTGTTGAGTAGTTGGTTGGTAATGAATAGTAATTATTTTGAAACTTTTCTCCTTTTTGTTGAAAATGTTTTTTCAAGCGAAATTTAAAAAAATTCTAAAAAACTATAACTTTAAATTGCCAACGTTCGCTAAAATTTAAGTACATATTTTTTCTGTATAGTGAAGCTAATATAAATCCAAATAATTTATATTAAATTTTAAATCCCGTATAAACTGAACAATAAAATTTTTTTTTAGAATTTAATGATTTTTATACATATGGCAAACAATTAATATATAGGTAATCCCGGAATTAATGTCGTTTTTTATTAAAACTCAAACTTATTTTTTTTTCAATTATTTAATATTTTTTTTAATACAAAGTAATTTCTAGTGTTATCTACGACTCTTTGCCATCTTGTTACTAGATCTAAAATTCCTTTCTCATAAAAGGCTTTTGGTTTAGATTCGAAGAACTCCGAAAGACCCGATTTCAGTTTTTGTCGAATTGTCGAATTTTTTGTTCCCTAATTGCGTTTCTAAAAAGCGAAATAAGTGAAAGTTGCTCGGTACCAAGTCCAGAGAATAGGGTGGATGCAATAAAACATCCCAGCTAAGGTCCTGGATTTTTTTACGGGTAATATCGGCAACATGCGGTTGGGCGTTATCATGTTGAAGAATGACATTACTTTTATTCACAAGAGCAGGTCTAATTTTTTGTAACGTCGTATTTAATTTGTCCATCTGTTCACAATAGAGGTCTGCAGTAACAGTTTGCCCTTGTTTTAAAACATCATAATAAATTACACCTTTCGATTCCCACCACACACACAATAATGCTTTCCGAGGATGTAGTCCTGGTTTTGGTGTTGGAATTGGGGTTTGACCTCGATTTAACCATTGTTTCTATTTTTTTATATCATGATAAAGAACCCATTTTTCGTCTCTGGTGATAAGGTCATGGAGAAACGGGGTAAAATGTTGCTTTTCTTGCAGTATTTTGCATGTGTTGAGGCGTTGAGCTTTGTTGCGTCGGTGAGCGCGTGAGGAACCGAGATACCTTATTTTTTAACTTTTCGCAGTTTCTCAAGATAACGATGGGTTTTCGACCGTGATGTGCCGACTTTCTTCGATAATTCATCAATGGTCATAATCGGATTTGCTTAGATTTCCGCCTTTAGAGCTGGACTATCCACTAGACTGGGCCGTCCACTTCGAAGCTCGTCCTTCAAATCGAGATTGCCCGTTGGAAAGTTTTTGAACCCACTTTGGCACTTTCTTTTGTCCAGTATATCATCGTAAATGTCATAAATGCATTCTGTTGCTTCTGTCGCAGTTTTTTTTTAATGAAACGAAAACAACATACAGCTTCTTAAATGTGTTTCCAAAGGACACGTCTCTGCCATTGTTTGTAAATGGGGTAGAAAAGATTTTTTTTGTTTAAAAGAAAGGCAAAGGATCACAGAAAAGAAAAAAATTACAACGCACGTCTTCACTGCTCATCGGACCCAAAAATACTAAGCCAAAGTTGCCTATTAAAAAAACGACATTAATTCCGGGATTACCTAATATTATATGACATATTGCGACAATTTAAAGAAGATGAAAAGATGCCAATCTACGTATTTAATTCTCTACGGTAACTTGTCGTTTAAATTTAATTTATGGATTATATTTGTAGTAATAATCTGTTCATGTTTACTCTTGATAAAGGTTCTATTGTTTTTAATTATTATTCAGAAACAATGATGAAACAATTTGATGACCTATATGGCTACAACGTAGAATTGGTATATATAAACAAAGAGTGAATCTTCTCATGTTGAAGTCACTGTTAGCAAGTATTATCAATTAATAAAAAACATACTACATAATTTTGATGTAACTAAATATCTTGAATTTGGCTATTCAAAAAGAGGAATGATATCACAGAACAAAAATTGAATAAAAACCATGATGCATACATATTTTGCCACGTCGGAATTAAAAATAAGCAACTCTTAGATATTTTGGCTATCGATTATTCCAGGTATGCAATCACATATTTATAATCATTGTAAAATGTTGATTATTAGATAACATCCAAGAAACTACACATTTATAAGCTGTCCGTTGGCTGATATATATAGCGTTCCCACTGTGACAGCGCTGATTTGATGGACATTAACTTTCAATCCTCATACATACTAATGATATATTACACGTTCCCGTTTAAGACATACCTGGTTTATTTAAATTTTTTAAAATCTAACGTATATGTGCATTAAATCGGAAGCAATGACAATGTTTATCTAATATAAAAGGAAAAACTCACTTTTCGACCTTGGAGCCCGGCGACGGGAATTCAAAATTTGAAGATTTCATCACGAAGATTGTTTTTCTAATTTAATAAATGTATTCTTCTTATCCTAAACACATTAGGTAAATATTTAATTTTTATAGTTATAACACACCTAATTAATTTGCAATCCGATTATTTATAAAAGGAAAAACTCACTTTTTGGCCTCTGAGCCCGTCACTGGGAATTCAAAATTTGAAGATTTCATTACAAAGATTGTTTTATGATTGTTTATCTAGTTTAATCAAAGTTTTCTTCTAATCCTCGACACATTATGTATATATTTAATTTTCATAGTTATAACACACCTAGTTAATTTGCAATCCGATTATTTATATTCAGTTAAATGACGAATTAATGAAAATTATTGTTGCGTAGCAAAATTTTATTATTAAATAAGAATTATTTAAAACTGTTGTCATGGTACTGTCGTCCATCTTGTTTTATATTTGAATGCTTATTTTTCATTGGTCGAAACAACAGAACGCATTACCGGTGCATCGGAAAGCAATGAAGCAAATTCAATTTTTATATTTATTATTATTTATTGTTATAATTGAATATATTTCTTTTGTTTACGTGTATTATTAAACATATACGATATGATTTACAGAGTAAAGAATTGAATGCAGAATGTTTCGTTTTAAATTATGTGCGTCCAGAAGCGGCTTAGAACAATTATGTATAAGATAATAAAATGATTCGATTTTCAAATGATTTTCAAATGGTTAGAATTTAATAATGAGAAAAAAGTTCGAGAACCACCGGTAAAAATCGTTAACATTCATTTACAATCATATACACATAATTTAAGAATAACAATAAAATGATTCGTGTCCTTAAATAATAAAAAAAAAGTGTTTTGTACTGTGGACACAATTTATTGCATTTAAAAATCGTCAAAACGATAGTTTGTCCCAAAAATATAAATTGGAAATAAGCAGAACACCCAGGATTGCACAAAAGGCACACAGACTTTTAGAAGACATCGATTACAGTAAATCTTTTAAAACATATTCATAAGCTTAGAAGCATATCTGTAGAAAAACGCTAATGTACTTGCATCAAATAAGCTTCACTTAAATTATCTTTTATAATTGCAAAAAAACGCCCAACGTGTTTTGGAGTTGGAGGTAGACTAAGCATTCGGTAGCATTCGCAAATATATTGAGGAACAGCAAAAAATCCTTGCTATATATGTATTTTATATAAGTATAGATGTACCATATAAATTAATTGATAACATAAATAATATATTTAACTAAAGTACTAAACAATATAACAAGATAATTTGTTTGCGTTTACAAAATAAATCATTTTGCGATATTGCGCCATTTAAAATCAGTAGTCAAGTGATGGAACGTTATTACAAGAGCTTCTGAGATGTAATGAACAAGCGATATTAATCTTACAACTTGTTTTGCGACGATGTTGATTTTCTCGTTGTTCGGTTGAAAATCGTGTTTATTTCCACTGACAAACGTGTGAATCGAATTGCAAATTATAAATTGGAATTAATAAGAAAATATTATTATATTAACTATAAAAAAATTGCGTTAAAAATTACTTAACTGGTACTTGTCTATAACTTTGAATATATTAAATAAATTACCAATTTTACAATCATTAACCTAATATTGATAACGTGTTTATCGAACGACATTAGCCGTTTAAGTGTTAATAAATACTAACTAAACCGTAAATTATGTTTTATCGTTTTAAAGCAATATTCCACCGGATATGTAATGTATGCATGTATGTACATATATATTATAGTATGTACTTATATTGTGACTTGTTTCTTTATGGCTTATATGCATAGGCAAGTCTCTCGCAAATCAAATTTTCATAATACCTATTATTATAATTTATGATGAAGTCGTGGGTCAAGTAATACTAAAAGTTAAAAGACAGGAAAATTACTACAGAATAGACTAATAAAAAGAAATATGTTGAAGATTAAATACAGTTTTAATTATTATTTTAGTATGACTTTGCAGCCAAATAAACATAGAAAAAGCTGGTAACAGTTTATTTTATGAACATAATAAATTACCACATATATAGAGAGAAATATATTTACCGCTGGAAATCAGATACCTTGAAAGTCAGAGAGTGGCATATCGAGTTGTATTATTGTCGGCTGTGAATTCAATGGATCATCTGGAATTTTTCGTGATAGGTTCCGTAGAAAAACTGCGCTGACAAAACAGCGCAACACATATATACAAAATATTAAAAACAAAAAACAGCAACGATAAAATAAAAAACATTCCTACGTAGGTTTTTTGTAAAGTGCACATTTGTATTTTTTTTATTCATAAAAGTGTGAATAAAAAACATATTTATTTTTTCAAATAAAATAAAATTTATCTACCGCAAAAATAAATAATATATCATATGATTATAAATGCAGTCACAGCCTATAATAAATATAATTTCTAAAGATCAGGAAAAATGCAAATGTGCATTTTCAGAAGAATTATTATTATATCACTACCGTATTCTATTGAATTTTTCTTATACATTATTTCTGTTTTTATTATATATATTTTATATATGCGTTGCGCTGTTTTGTCGGCGCTATTTTGTCCTGCGTCGTTTTGATGTGATACTGTGGTTATGTGTTATAGTGATCCTCTCTGGACGATCCACTGATTGCTCTCGTTTCGATGTGGTCCCTTAGCTCGTATTTAATTGTTTTTGCTGCCGTGACTCCATGGCATTTCTTCCAGCTAACTGTAATCAGTTTCATACCATTAGAACTTATTTTATGCTTCATCAGTATGCATTGATTAATTAGTTATTATTTTTTTAAATATAATAATAATACTGTATCAAGAGTTCAAACCGAGAGATCTTTAACCTTTTAGATATAAGCATATACCAGTTGTAGTATCTTGTTATAGATAATGATAGCCTGAGTTTAAATAATTCTAATCGAATCTACTGTCAGTAAAAAGATTGTATATTACACCAGCCATACCAAACAATCTTCATCACCAATGTGGCAGCAATTCAAATTGGCCATCGTCTGAGAATTTCTCCGCAGATTCCTGGCGGTCGCTTGTTGCATAGCAAAAGAAAATGAAAATAATGACCGAAGGTGAATGCAGTAATGAATCAATCGAGCGCGATTATACAATTGCAAAACACACAACTTTACATTCTTAGATAGGATAGCACACCGGCCATCTTTTTCACCTATACTGCATGTACATCAATAACTCTCCTGACAAACCATCAGTCAAGTGCTTCAGCACGTTTGTAGTTTTTTTAGCAGTGTTACACCAGGAAATGTATAGTTTAATGGCACAGTTTCAAAACGGTCGTTGGCTTGTTTGATTGCTAACGAGACGGAACAAGCCCTTTCATACTTGTGAGCTTATATACATAAGTATATGTTGATGTATGTAAGTAAATACTCTTCTAAGATAGACGTACTCTAAATTTATGACAGAAAAGCACTATCATCGTGACCTTCCATACTTTATTATGCAACATGTGCAATCTGCACGAATGGATATTAAACAAGATGATCAACATTATAAAATATTATGCTATTAGTATCAGTTACTTACAATTCAATTTATATAGTAATGTCTCTAAAATAACAAGTGGTTCAATTACCCACACAACACGTTATAAATGCGCTAAAATTAATTACAACACTATCTAAAATCCTCAAGTAGACATATTAATTATCTGAGATATCACACATTAGTCTGATGTAATTAATCATATCAGCATAGGTATTCTTACAGTAGCGGCGAGTTTAACCTCCGAAACGTATTGTTATGAAATATAAACCAAAAATTTGAACATGTTACGTGCAAGTATAATCGAATGGTTAGTATATTTAACGCATTAGTTAAAAATTGGCCGCTTCCTGTTATTCGTTTCATGTTTATTTTTTATACGTATTTTTTCTATTTAAGTATGAAAAAACCACATACGCTTACATTAACGGATGCGGATCAATAATGTATTTTTGTACAATACAAAATAATAATATACGTGTGTTACCGTCAATGTGTAAAAGATTACGTACCTATACAAGGTCGACGATTAATTATTGTTTTTTTTGTACCGAAATGAAATGAATATTTTTTTTTGCTTTAGAATTATGCAAGTTTGTCCGTTGACCTTATTATTAAAATATTATTGCAATAATACGCTTATGCAATGCAAAATATTGATTTCAGCGTTTATCGTACACTTTATAGTGGTAATAAATAGTGAAATTGCACACAAGCGTTAACTAGTTTATGTGCTATAATAGTTAAATCATACGATTTGTAAATGTAGCAAAAGGTCTTCTCAATTGTCGTTTAATCTATGTATGTATAATATTTGTAATAACATAACGTTTTCAAGGAGAGATTGTCTTTCGAATTCACCTAGGTAAGTCTTTATCGTTATGTTCTTTAGATCAGTACTCGCCTATCAATGCTCCGTGGACCACTGATGATTCGTGAGAGAATTTTGCTAGTCCGCAGAGAATGTTTCATTTATTATTATACAATAAAATGTTTCATTAGATTATTTTTCTTTTAGTCTTAACCTTATTTAATAACATGTTCATTAAACGCCCATCGCAATATCCGGTGTTACCAATGCAATTATTAATTCAAGTTATTCTTCGAAATGAAAATTAATTTAAGGTTCCAAGATTCGACATTGATTACAGACAATTATTTCATAATTGTTATTTTTTAATGATATTATTAAAACAACGTACTAACCGTTAGAAATAAACAAAATTGTATTTATCATTTTTTTATGCCGCCAGTGCAGACCATACGTAACAATAGACGGAATAAACCAAAAGTATCACTATACTCATTCGAGATCTGCTGCAATTATTATTATGTACAAATGTATAAATAACCACAGTTGGAATCCAAAAAAACAAGCCGATAATTATTTTACTTGTTCAGATTACAACTTGCAATTTGCTAAGCTCAATAAAGGTCATGGTCCAGTAAGTGAATAAGCTAATTTATTTACATTCCTAGCACGTTTTAATTGATTATGGTAGCAAAAAAGTGGGTGAACACTGCAACTTCCTCAAGCTGGCGATGTGTATAAAACCAGATACACAGTGTCTAAATCAACAACTATCGTTTAAGACTTGCTTTTGACAACACATGTGTAACACATCTTCGACTTAATATTTAAATATCAGCAAGAACGATTTGCGGAATTTTCAACTTTGTTTGAGAATACACAAGAGTTCAGCCAGAACTCTAATCTAGTACAGCTTACAGAGATATCTTCTAAGTTTATCATCAAACTGTCGCATTCAATTTCCTAGAGTTTACTAAAAGTTTGTAAATTCAAACATATTTGAAAATTATAAACTATTGTAATTTTTTCTAGTGATGCAATTTTTTTATAAAATAAAACTGCAAATTTATTTGTGAAATGTTAAAAAAAAATTTGTAGATAGTAATGATATTTCATTTGAATCAAATGAGAGCTTAAAAAATAAGAATGCTTCATAAAACACATTAAGTACAAATAAATCTAAACGCTGTCTATACATATTTAAATTTAAAATTGCAGAACCAATATTTCTGTGTAAGTAGTATTGCGTTTATCTGGATTAACATTAAACACTTGTAAATGTTGCGATAAAATTAGCAGCAAAAGACTTTCTTGAAATGGTATTATAAAAATAATAAATTTGTATCCCTTCGATCTTTTAAAAGACTCGTCGGCGTAAACAAACGATATTGCGTATTTTAGAAGATGGATCAATTAAACAGTACTTAATAACATTTTCAAAATCACTTGCATAAAAACCACGAACAAATGATATGGTCGGTGTTCAAAGATCTCCGCTGGACAAATATCAAATGTAAAGTTATTAAAGCCCAGATTACACATTCTATACAATGATGACGTTGCCAATTTTCACTAATTTAGAATCTTACAATATGAGTTACGCTGTTAGTTATATAGCTTAATACAATTGTATAATATTTATCTTTAATATGCTCAAAATAACAAGGATTTTAAAATGTTGTCATTTGCTTAAATTAAATCAGTAATGCCGTAAATATAAGTTAGTCTTGTATTAACATGTAAAATATTTTTTCGTCACGTATAAAAATATGCATATTCAATGTAGAGGAAGCAAAAATGATTACTGCATTTATTGTTTTAAAGGTTACTGCTAATGTATGTGTATATTATTCGCACACGCTCGGGAACGGACGCTGAGTCATCGTATTTATCGCCGTAAATCTATTACGTAATCGTATGTAAATCTTTCTCTAATTTCTTATTAGCAATATATTACTTTATTGTACTAAATCACACGAAGACCCGATTCATTATGCCATAATGATTATCAAATTCAAGATAGAGTTCAACTATTTTTATCCGACTTTTTTACGAACCATTATCATCATCATTAGGGCGATAATGTAATTAAGAAACAATAAACCAATTATTTATCGCTGAAAAGAAGACTTGATGTTATCTTTTATCTTATATATAATTGTTCTAAGCCGCTTTCGCTTTCGGACGCGCTTGCTTTAAAATAAAACGCTCTACGCTCAATTTATTACTCTGTTAATCGTATCACTCTGTATGAACAGTGTTTTTTTTTGTCGAACAATAAAAAAATACTTATTTAAATATAAAAGAAGATGGCCTACAGGAACGTGACAAAAATTTTCATTAATTGTTCATGCGTGTTGTTTGATTTAACAAAATGTAAATATTCGGATTGCAAATTAACTAGGTACGTTTATGAAAATGAAATAAATATTTAAGTGTGTAAGGATTAGAAGAAAACATTGATTAAACTATATTAACAATCTTCGTAATGAAAACTTCAAATTTATAATTCACCACGTTGAGAATAGCTATAAAATATTTTAATTTTCAAGATCAATAATAGCAAAGAATAACAAAATCAGAACGAACCAAAAATACAATTTTAAACGCATAAAGTTAGGTGTCCGGTATTTACACACAATCACTAGCTGCGGTATCTCATGCTAGTGAGATACCGACAGCTAGTATAATATAATTTATGAAATTAAATCTACGCTCAAAAATGTTGAGTGAATGTGTTTTGTGATATAAAAACTATACAAAATTATACCTTAAAGCTGCAAAATATAACTATATAAATACATAAAAATTGTACATAATAGTGATAGGTGTGGTATGTAATTTCTACGATTCCACATAGTTCTTAAGCTGCTGCTCTAAAAAAAACCACTTGGCAACTCGTGATGGCAGTCGTTATCGTTCGTTTTCGTCGTTTTGCACCTAGGCATCTGTGGAATTGTGGCGTTATCGTTCAATTAACGAAATTCCGAGCGTTGCGAGCAAACAACTGACGAATAGCGATGATCACCTATATCGTAAAAAAATAATATATTAACAATAACCTTAAAAATCGACTGACATTTATAATATTTCATAAAATAATAAGACAAAGCTGATTAAAAAATGTGTCATTAGAACAATTTATCTTCAAAAAGTCGTTAACGATTTATTGTATTCTTTTATGTATTAAAATAAAGAAAGATAACGTCTGCATTATCACATGTTTTGTTTTAGTATAATACAACAATAACAGTGATTTTATCATGTCAACTATATAAATAATAAATATTATCATATTTTATTTAATTTCGGTGATATAAGTAGCATAAAAATCATTTAATTAAAATATGTAATAAAAATATTTATTTATAAATATTGTCAATTATTTGTTATCTTGGTATAAATAAATAACAACTTAATCTAAAAATATATATTGAGCAATAAACATTGAAATAATATTTTACTCTTTAATATATAATGCGACAATCAAGCCTCCATCTGTGTTTTGATCTAAATGTCTATGAGTACAATCTTGTTTTAACTTGCTACTCATCACTACTCTTAAAGTACTGTTGGTATGTTCTTTTTACTTAATTATTAAACATAATATAACTTGATATTCCCAATGCCATAGAAAATTTTCCGATGTTTTAATAGTCGTAGGTATGCTAGTTGATTTTATTTACAGTGTGGATTCAGTTTACCAAAAAACAAAAATCGATAGTATGTTCTCATAATACGCTTGAACAACAAAAAACCGATTTTTACTAGTCTAAATTATGATGGGTACTGAAAATGGTATTGAAAACGGCAAAGCACTACAGCGCGCACATTGTCGCCCTCAAAATATTTTAAATATTTAATAAGTTTTAAATATCATATATAAGCCTGTACATTTATTTCAAATCTGATTTTTAATAAGACAGTTTCGATTGATGCATATTGACAAAAACATTGAGGTTTACTGGTCTGCCAAAAAGAGGGGGGGGGGATATCGAGATCCCGGGGCCCAACTCTGGAAAAAAATCATAGCAAGAATATATTTGTAAAAAAAGTAAAAACCGACCTTAAATAGTAATAATATATTTATGTATTTCAGGTATAAGTTTCTTTAGCCTTTTTATATATGTTATATAATAAATAAAAGAAATGGAACATTGCCTTCAAAAGCACCTACTTTCTAGGTAGTACTTTCACAGTAAACATTATTATTCAAAGTTGTTTGCAAATTATTGTTGACTTTGTTGCTTTTTGAACGTTTAAAAAATATAAGACATGAGAGAAAATATTCGACAAATCTTAATTGAAGAAAATTTATAAAAAAACAGTCTCGAATCTATTCCGAAAATATTTTTTAAGATATGTAATTTCAGTAAAATCATATCGGAATACATTTTCATCAGTAGATATATATTTTTACTAGTGAAAATATATATTATGTGCCATGTATTTTTCAAAGTATCATATGTTTGAGAACTAGAGAAACTTTCAAATGTGAGTGGAAGTTGCAGTTGAAGTGGGAGTAGGAGTGGGTGTACGTTCTATAATTTATGAATTGTAATTATTTAATGGCAACTAATCGTAGGTTTACCGTATTTGGACAGTTTCACCGTTCAACGCTTCTCATCGTGATTCTAATACAAACCTAGATCTCAATCAATCGCAACCGCACATCGATCGATGCATATGACAACTCAATCGTACTTTTCGCCTCGTAAATTCCTAATGAATTGACTGAGCCAAAATTGGCTTAAAGAACTGTATAATATGGTAGCACGTGCACGTTCTCCACCGGCTTCTCCTTGGTCAGTAAAAAGGTTGAATAAGCGACCGACAGTAGTGGACAGACAGAGAGACGCATTAAGGCGTACGTTTATGGAATTTTATCAATCGCTGCGCCTTTTTTGGCGCACTGCGTTGCGTGACAAGCTTGTCGTGGGCAATCCAGGGCGATGCAACGGCGTGAAGGGGTTAACCCTTTCAAGCATAGTGATTGCGCTTTTAAATAAAACCACAATTCATTGCTATAAGCCATACAGAATTTCTGATCGCAGTATGCTATCAAAAATGTGGTTCTTATACTTTTATTTTATTTCAATTGACCTGCATCGTATTTGTACATTAAAAGGATTAACGCGCTTTAATGCGGATCTCGCTTCACAGACGGGCGTGGTCTTTCAAAGAACTTGATTTTATAATTTATTATGTCCTTGCGAGGATTCGCTTTCTAAATTGTTTATTATGGTAATGCATAATAGCGGTTAATAAATAAATAATATTTTTATTCATGACTTAAATTACTATTTCAATTAACATTTGTATGAAATTAATGTTGTTTCAGTGTTCAAACGTGATTTAACTATTGTTGTGTAATTAATAGGTTAACTAAATTATTTTAACCAGCTGAGAAACAGAGGCAGATGTGATACGTTCGTTGATTTGTGATCATGCGTAATAATCGTGCAATGTAAAGGAAACTAACTTCAAATAAATTATATGTTTATAGTAGTACTATGTAAGAAAAATACAAATACTAAATTATCACTGTAAATATGTAAATAAAAAAAAGCTGTTAAGTAAGAAGAAATAAATTGTTATGTCAAGATAAGATAAACATAGTATTGGTTATCAATAATGAAACATGTTTATGTAACAATTTGTTTATTTATATATGTTAAAACGCGACATTTTTAACAGAACAATATATTTCTAATCAAAATAGACATTATCAACTCAAACGGTATTTTGTAATAGTACCAATTTGTTTTTCCAATTGAGTAATTATGTTCGTATGATAATTTTTATGAAACTCTACACTTTTAGATATAATAAATTCCTGGAACTTTCTAATGGCTTCCGTTGGGATATAAAATACTTCAAATAAATCTTAGGTTACGTAAATAAAATTATGTTTATTCTGCTGTAATTCATTCACAAGATTTACAAAACAATAACGTGTTGTTTTGATTCTTATACGCTGAGACGTATACAAAAGACACACGTGTGATTCTTAAAATCAACAAAACAGTGTTAGATAATCAAGCAATTCCAGAACCCGATTTTTGGGTATGTGAAAAATATAGAATGAAAAAACCCCTGGAAACTTTTCTTTGTTACCTTTCAATATTTATTCAAAATATGTATATTTACAATTGATGAATCCATAAAATTAAATAATTTAAAATATAATATAGTGTTTTGATTAGATTTGATCGGTATCGCCGTACATGTACGGCGGTCAATCTTTCAATGTTACATATTTAAATCAAGAGAAATTTATTTTATTTATTTATTTTAGATTAAATTAAGACCATCGTGGCCTAACAGGTTACCCCAATGCGCCACGATGGTCGAAAACAAATTTTAAATTTATAAAACATAAAAAAAAAAGTATATATACATAAATATAAAAATACTTAAACATAACAAAAAAATTATAAAATATTAAAATTAAATGAAATAAACCGGATCAGCTCCTCGTAGCTGACATTAAATAGGTCAATATGTAATGCCAGCGTATTAAGGAGCCGGATGGCCACAGCCATAGGCGAGTCGGCAAGTGCGGATGTCCTAGCCCTAACGGTCATCAAAAGAGGTCTCGATCGTGATTCTCGAAAATGTTCAGGAACCCAAAACTGGAATTCCTCGAGAATAGCTGGATTGTCGACAGCACCTTTTAGTAATTTAAAAAAATGCTTAGCGATATACAGCTTTCTGCGAGAACTCAGCGAATCATATCCCAACGCTCCTAAAAGAAAGGCGCTGGGATATAAGTACGGATAATAACCAAATGTCCTTTTGTAAAGGTATCTTAAATACCTTTTTTGAATTTTTTCCACTAAAAGGGAATATTTGGCTATTCGGGGATTCCAAATTATAGATCCCGATTCAAGAATGCTACGAACTAAGGTGTCATAGAGGATGCGAATAACTGACGGATCGTCAAAGTGAAAGGCATTCCTCATAACAAAGCCGAGCATCTTGGAAGATTTATCACAGACGTCGTGTATGTGTAGAGAGAACCTCCATTTGCTCTCGAAAGTGATTCCGAGATCTTTAATGGAAGTTTCTCTAGTCAAAATGTTACCACCGAGATGGTAGAAATAAGCTGATGGCGAACGGGATCGAGAAAATGACACAGTATGGCACTTTCCGACACTAAAGGGCAGACGGTTAACGGAAGCCCATCTCCACAGAGAGTCTAAATCACTTTGTAGAGAGAAGGAGTCCGCAACAGATCGAATGCATTTATATAATTTTAAATCATCTGCGTACAGAAGAAAACTTGAATGTTTAATTGCAGTATTTATGTCATTAATAAATAACACAAAAAGCAGAGGTCCCAGATTGGATCCTTGAGGAACCCCCGAAGGGGTAAAATATTCCTTTGACAATCGGCCACCATACGTTACAAACTGTCTACGATTGCTCAAATAACTTGAAAATAACCGAGTTAAATTATCTGAGCAACCGAGGTTCGACAATTTTTTTAATAATAACGTATGACAAACTTTGTCAAAGGCTTTCTCAAAATCTGTATACACGACGTCTACTTGAATTCCGGCATCGAGAGAAGTTGTCACCGTTTTGGTGAACGACAGAAGATTAGTAACAGTGGAACGGGCAGGACGAAACCCGTGCTGTTGGTCTAATAAAACTTGCTGAAAGTGATTGTAAAGATATTTATGAATAATTATTTCAAATAATTTAGCAGGAGCTGACAACACTGCTACTGGTCTATAATTCTTTATATATAATTTGTCACCCTTTTTATGAATAGGGGTGACTTTTGTGCATTTCCATAAATCAGGAAATGATGATGTTTTGAGAATCAGATCATAAATACATTTTAGAGGAGCAGCGAGACTTACTTCGCAACCCTTCAAAATAAAATCGGGAATTAAATCAGGTCCAGAAGAACGCCCTGTCTTTAATTTATTAAATCCGTATTTAAGATCTGAGTGCTCAGTTTCTCTGATGGTCAGTACTGAAGACCAAGAACATGAAGAAGGAAGCGACTGAGCAGAAGGCGAAAAATATTCCTCGAAAACAGAACGAAAATATTGCGCAAAACCGTCAGCAATATTTTGTGAACCGTCCAATGTTTTATCGTCGAGGTTCATCACTTTCAACGTAGACTGAGTAGCGCGTTTAGTGCTAATGAATTTCCAGAACGCTTTGGGATCATTAATTATTTGTTTTTGGCAATTTTTGTAATGATTGCGATGACAGGAAATTATCAAACACTTAACGCGTGCTCTTAATGAACGAAATTCCTCGAGAGCAGATGGATGTCCCGATCTCTTCCATAACTTATGAAAGGCGTGCTTTCTTTTTAGCAATGAGATGATCTCATGAGAAAACCATCTAGGATATGACACGTTAAGCACTCGAGGGCGCTTTCGAATAAAGAGCTGGTCGAATGCACAATAAAGAACCTCATAGAAGGCCGCCAGGGAAGATTCAACATCAACGCACCCGCCAACTCGGCTCCAGTCCATACCTAAAAGTAAATTATTTAATAAACCAAAATCTACACAATTTCCAAACGACCATCCGAGATCATTCCGATCGCTCACGCATTCCAACTCATTCGTAGTTATGCCATTTTTATTTATATTTAATTTTATCATTAGCGCCGGGTGATAATTATCTTCCGACACCAATACGAATTCGCTCTTAATTACTATGCAATTATTTACATTTGTATAAATTAGATCTAATTTGTCACCAAAATTATTATTGACACAATTTATTTGATTTAAATTAAAAATATTACTTATTAAACTTATGTCAATATTGGCACTAATGTTCGTAGGTAAATTAAAATCACCCAAGATGATACATTTTTTCTTCAAAAAATATTCAGATTCCGACTGAATCTTACGAAAAAATGCAGCAGTAACGTCTTTTAATTGATTTGGCGGAAAATATAACACGCATATAACGATTGAAGCTCGTTTCGTCTCGACGAGGATCCAGAGATGTTCTCCGTCAGCTTCGAGATGCGCAAGCCTTCGCGCATGAATTGAATCTCTGCGGACAGCTAAGAGCACACCTCCGCCTCTGCTGCATCGATCTCTTCTAAACACGGTGTAACGATCGTCGAAGAGCTCAGCGTTCAGCACGGAATCAGTCAGCCACGTTTCCGTTATAGCGATGATGTCATGCTCCTGTGCGTAGATAGCGGAAAGAAAGTCGACGGTCTTGGAATTTAATCCCCTTACGTTTTGATAAAAAATCGAAAGGGGATCCATCGAACTCTTCCTAGGAAGGTTTAACGCCTTTCCGAAATCTCCATTCTTTAAATGAGCATCCAGATGGCCATAACTCTGGACACATAACCTCATTTAGTTTGGCATCAGGAACTGCAATTTTGAATGATGCATAACTTGTGCCCTTTGTAATGATTTTCGAGACCGACACATCACATGATTTTAGTTTTTCTTTTAGATATACCATAATTGCATCCGCGGTTGTATCCCGGTGCAAGTAGAGCACGTGTAGATGTCTCATTTTTAAAGCTGCTTTTATTAACCCATCCTGCTGTCCAGACCCGCGAAGAAGCTGATTGCGCGCTTGTTTATTCTTCTTCCTGACTTCGGTCCAGGCAAATGGCGAGACATCGGGCACAGGCGTTGGGGTTTTCTCTGCAACCGAAGGAGCTGACGCGTGTCGTCGACGAGTCGGTGAGACTGCGGGTTGAATTGGTGACGACGAAATTGAGCCTATCACCATCTCATTGCTTGGCCTAGAGTCCATGGATTTTGCGATTATTTTTTTATTTTTTCTTCTCTTTGTGAGCTGTTGCTGCTGGGTCGCAGCTTGAATTTTTAGCAGACTTTTTAGTTGCGCAATTAGAGATTGCTGTTCCGCAATCAACTTCGCTTGTGCAGCGAATTTTGCGTCCATTTTTTCAACAATAATATTAATTATGTCCATTACTGGAGCTAATGTAAGTAGACGTCCGATAATGACGAGCGATAACGAGCGAATTTTTTTAATTTGATTTAATGTAAATAATTTTTGTAAAAAATAATAATATCGATATTTTAAAAAGTACTAAATAAATAATCATTACAAAAAAATCATATTAATTATATAAAAAATATTAAAAGCTTAAGAAATGATAAAAAAAAATCTACAAAATATATAAAAAAATATGTAAAATAAATTTATTAATAGAATAGTGTTGGAAGAAATTATTACTTTATACTAATACAAAAGTAGTAATATAAATCAAAGCAATAAAACGTTGAAAAATGCTAATTTTTTTGATAATTTAATATGAATGCAATATGAAATAATAATAATTAAATAACAACAAAAATAATTATGGAAAAATACGTAGAATTAAATAACTCCAAGATGTATGCTTACAAATGTATATAAATTAACTCGCTACTCAAAGGGTTAATTGCCTTAGCTAAGTAATTAAGATTTATAAAATATTGTTGATCTATAAATTCAAAATAAAAATAAATAAAAATAATATGTTATTTATTATCATACTATATTTGCGATACCTGTAATTAAAAAACATTTTTTAAATAACTGCAATCTACTAATAAAAAACATAAAATTTGGAAATAGAGAATTAATATTATTGAAGAAGTGTTAAGATCTTATTTATTAACATCGTTAAAAAATTGTAAAAGCTGTCATAAAATTAAGCTTAGATTTAATTATTTTATTGACTATTGTAAATAAGGTAATAAATTATTTCACTTGAACAGTTTTATTGTATTATATTTCATTTACAAGTCAAGGATAACTAAAAATGTAAATTGTTTATAATAGATACATATAAATAATTTGAATAGATAGCAGCTAATTAAAAATATTAATTTATTACAAAATATAGGTTATCAAAGGATATGAAAAAACCTACAAAATAAAATACGGCAACAAAATCGATCCTAATTACTTTTGATAAAATGTCAATAAATCTATAGATAACTACACGAATTCATTATTTTATTTTATTTATACTTAATATATAATATATATTTTCTCGAATGCTATTAAAATATGTGATATAAGAATACAAATATTTCAGACGATTTTTATAGAGCAATTCATGAGACTAGCTCGTACTTTGTTAAAATATCAACACTTAGTCAAAATATAAACACCATTAAATACATAAAAACACAAAAAATATTATTGATTCTAATAATTATCAAATTTAAAAAAATAATAAATACTGATGTTTTAATATAAAATGATATATGTATAAAAAAAATTAAGATACTGGTTTATTAATAATAATTTAATTTTACTATTGCATGATGATAAATAATACTTAATGTAAAATAATGGTATCAATAGTTATCCTTTTGCTTTACTAAAAAATAAAATAACTATTTTCAATATAAAAATCTAATTATGTTCAAGGAGCACAACAGTATTTAGGCTTTTTTTAAGAACATAACTTTATGTGGTCTTAAAATAAATTAAATATTTGTCGATATTCTTTCAATTACTCTCGATTTTTAGATGTATTTAGAAGATAATTGCTACATATATTTTCAATTTATTAAAATAAATTACATTTACCAATATTTAATTTCAAGTTTATATTTTTGCACTAATTATTTATGTAAATACATTTTAAAATCATCTGCGTAAAATAAGTGTTTACGTTCTCATTGTATTTCATAGAGCACAAAGCAAGTGTTTAGATTGTTATTGTAATAATTATAAAATTATTAAATAACAAGTTCTGAATGAGTAGAGAATCTAATTATACTTTCAAAGAACATGTGGATTTCAGACTATATATAATAGATATATGTTTACTTTTATACAAATATAGGCAAAGTTAAATAGGAATCTTATTTTGTCATCAGTTTTTATATTTATGTAACGGAAATAAATATAAGGTAAAACTATGATTATATGTTTTTATAATGAAACAATTTTAATAATGTTATAATTATTTTCAATTAAATATGAATTACTAGTCTAATTGTTTTAAATTTTTAAAGTCATCACAGTGTGCATCGAGCCTTGACGTGTAATGTAAACAAAATCTGTAAAGCAATGTAAACAAAAAACCTGCTAATTAAATTCTCTGTATTTATGTAGACGTTTGTTATATTTTAATCATTGTATGTTTGATCTAAAATTATTGCAAATATCATCTAGGTCACCAATGTGAGGCATGATTGCGTTAAAATGATGAATATTAACCATTTTTATAGGCATCATTTCCAAACACTTGGATGCAACAGTTGTATTATATAACAAGAACCATTGACTAACAAAAAATAAGTTTGCTATGATGATGATATTCTAATGCCTCATAAACGTTGATAATGAGTTAATTATATTACTATAATAGGAATATATTGCATATTAAGTAAAATCTGTGTAAACCCTTTATTAACTAAATTTAAATATGAAAAAAATCAAGCATATATATATATATATATATATTTTAATATCAAGAATAATTACTAATTAAAATCTTAATTTTAGTTTAAATTAAAAGCTAATTAAAAAATAATATCAAAAAATTACATGCTGCACAGTCTAACGTACTTTGATTTTGAAGCAGTTATTTTATAATGTTGAAATAGAGCATATATAATTTACTTGTAAAATTTGTATTGTTATATGAATTGCGGTCGGAATAGCGTATTCCATAAGGTCTAGATTAGTAACCTATAGGTTGTGGGTTCAAGCTACGGTAGCAGATTTGAATTATTATTTACAAAATATTTTACGGCAGAAATTAAATAAATCAAAATATGGATTGAGGCAATTCAAATTCTGGTAGTTTTGGTAGCAAATTTATAACCGATTATAAATCGGACAGTTTATTAGATAAAGAAGATTTTTTTCTTTTAGCTATTATTTTTTTATTTTTTAACTAGCTGCCGCTCTACTCGTAATCAACACACATATAAACGTTAATATATATTAAAATCAAATAATATTAGTATCTCTAAATATATAAGGAGGTAAGAGGGTTAATGAACTAATTTATGAATAGCCAATGTATTCATTAAAAAATCATATATGTTTCATTATACTATGTTACACCATTGAGCACTTGAAAACGTATGTATCATTATTAGTTTAACAATTTAAATAAATTTACTGTAATAAAACAAAAGAATAATAAATAAATGTAAGCTTGACCTTGTGTTTATGCAAAGATTTATTTGCAAATATGTCAGTAATGTAACATGAAAAATAATATGTATTTATAGATTTCAACTGTAAATATGTATACGATGGTATGCTGTATTTGTGTTTTATGAATACAGCTGTTTTTGAAAACACATACATACACCTGTTCAACAATATGTCATTCAATAATTCTTTATAAAATATATGTATGTATATATTTACAAATCTATTTTAAAATGTATTATTTAAAATATTAATAATGATAAATAAATATTATTGATATAAATATGATATTTGCAAGATTCTAGAAAAACATATTAATGAGTCGAATTAGACTCTTATGCTATATTTTCTAATTTATTCGATAACAATTGACAAAACGTAGTTTCTAGCTTAAGATCTAGCACTTTTTATTTTTATTTAATTTTGAAGTTTCGGCTTTTGAGGCCAAAGGAGTGTGACTTTGCAGTCAAATTGACTGAAAAAAGCTAGTAACAGTTTATTTTATGTACATATATAGAGAAATGTAGATGCCGCTATTAGGCAACGAATGTAAATACCAGCTCCTTGAAGTCAGATGGTCTTCGCTGGCATGTAGAGTTGTATTATTGTCGGCTGTGATTTCTTGTGAATAGTTCAGTAGTTAAAATATGACAGTTTCATGTTTTTAATTTAGGTTGAGTGGTTGCAACGAAAAATAAAAATAATAATGACCAGTTAATTAAATGCAGTGCTATTAAATTTTAAAACAAAATTTCCTAATATAATTTTAAAATTCAGTTACATTATATATAAATTATATTATATATGAAACAGCAAGTCGTTGCACGATGTACTTTTTATTCTTAGTGCCCCACATAAAGACAGTGTATGCAAATTTTACGTCCGCTGTGACATTTTCCAACGCTCTATAATCGCCATTGCGAATTCGCAAGAACAATGAGAATTACTTTCGTCCAACGTCTAGACCGAAAGGTCATTTATAGACTTTAGACTGCCGTTAATCGACGCCCGTGAGAAGAAGATTGATGACGTGCTTAACTCCTACTTAATCCAAAACCGTTTTTAATTGATGTAAAGATCGCTATGGATTTTTAATAAGTAATTAAAAATCCAAATGTTTATATTTCATACTTAATCTGCTCAATTATTTGTGTATTAAATTTTTTTTTGTGCTCACCCTACTCCGTCTGTTAAATGTCGATTAATCCCTTAAACATTCAATCAACAACTTCAAAGTTGTAAGCTTAGCAAACCACTGATTTATCTTTGTTACCGGAAACGCTAACCTTGAATTATTGTAATTAATTTAGACATAGTCCAATATTCATGCAAATCTACCACGGTTAAACACCAAATCACATATTTAATCCAGCAATTAAATTTAGATCGTCACAAAATATACGCGAATATCTCATATCTAAACAATTTCACTAATCCCAGACTATTTATTATAATGATGGCTCGCAGCGAAAGCGTTACATAATTGACGCGTCGCAGAAATCGCTCGTTAAGATTCCTTAATTGACGCACTGCTAATCGTCGTTGCGTAACGACGTAGCGCATAGCAACATAAATTAAAGCATTTGATAATTAGGTATGATGGTCCATTAAACTGGTACACAATTTGAGCAAAAAAATATCCACAGGGAGAAAAAACGATAAAGCAAAAAATACGCACTGATTGAGATTGTACAATTAGAGAGAGCAATAACAATATTTTCCTTAACCGTAAATTTAACCAGTTTTAGAAAAAGTTTAAGCCGAGAAACTCGGAGCACGAACAAGAAAAAGCAGCTGCTTCCCTCTGCACGTCAACCCTAGTTAAAAAGTGAGGCCCGACCTTTAACTATCTTGAAAGACAATTGAATTTTACAGACGCAAACATGGCTACGAAGACAAAAAATATGTTGCACAATATGTATATATATAAATTTTTATTCAGTTATTCAAATTTAAATATTTTAAAGTGACATAGAGAAAATTTATAAATATTGTTTGTATACGAGCACGAATACCGGCTGAAATTCAAGTTCACATGCGCGACCAATTCAATTCCCGATAAGCAATTCATGGCGCATGCGTACCGACTGCGCACGACAGCTGATCAGCCAGCCCACCCGCGCCGCAGTCGGCTTTAGCTGCTCCCTCGGCATGGTTGTCTGTAGCCAATTTTTAGAGCGATTACGTTTCATCAATAAATGACAAAATTATTTAATTTTTAAAATCGTTTAATTTCCAGAAATTCGACTGATACAACTATTATTAAATAAGAAAAGGATATTTAAACTGTGGTTACTCTAAAATCTAATATAAAAGAACAAGTGTCACCTATTAACATGTACGAAGTACGATGAATTATTAAATTTTAAATTTCCGTACAAAAAATATCTTACTTCAGGAACCAATTTAGTTTTAAACCAATCTTTGAAGATCTCTTTATTTATCTATGCTCTTTTTTAGTTATAATAATATATTTTTATTTCAATCTCCTAAATAATCTAGACTTTTTGCTTTTGCAATCACTAAAAGTTTACTTTAATGAGCTAGCAGCAGCATTTCCACGACACATGCCTAAAAATTAAATTTTTTAATCAATTAAAAAAATATTTTTGTTTCAGCACAGATAATTCGAATTTAGACTTTGCTAAAATGTGAGATGAATGATGTCATGCAATCATATGTGACATTGTGAGCTTACTGTTACTGATAAAACTTATAGCCCTGTTAAAATGTGGCAATCCAAGCAGAAGAAGGATGTCTTACATAAACATGTTTGACATATGACCATTTACCGTGCGTGCCTTACGCACTTACGCACCACACAAGACCACTGTGTGACCGACCACGCCCTGCCTGACCGATTCTGTCACATCTCACAACAGATATCGATCAGCGTCGCCTGCTGTCTGGGTATGGAAGTCGACGCCAATTAGACGCCCGATTTCGTCAGCTATTGTCGTAATGATCACTTGAAATTATTTGCACCGATCTTGTGCAAAGATTGCGAGTGCAGAAAAAAAAACCCATCGACTCGTTAAGTGATTGATCAATGTTTTCTGACAGACTTATTAGTCTTCGATTGTTTGAAAAGCGCGCGGTATTCAACAGGTGTCGCCTTAGGTGGATCAGCGGTTCTCAAAATTCATAGGCAGTATCACGTTTTAGAACATAATACAAAATGAGCAATAAGATGGTATATCTCATATTGTTACTTTTACATATTTAAAGGATTCAAGTGTAAATAATTTACCTACACTTTTTTGTAGAAATGTCACAGTTTATATACATATAATATATATAAAAAAAATATTGACATAATTTATATTTTGCTATAAATCTATCTAATTGGAAAATAAGCATTTTTTATAATATGTAAATACAGGCTTGACCATAATAATGGGGAGCACCAATAAATGTGTTATATTTTAAAAATGGTGAAAATATAAATAAAAAACCGACTAAAGAAGCTTAAAGTGTTTATTTAAAGTTAATTTTTAATATTCAGTAGGCCCACCCTTAGCTATACTTAAAGCTATAACCTTTTTTGGCAAACTGTCAACTAATGACTTGCGGGTGGACGGAGACAATTTTCTCCATTCCATCTGCAATTTTGCTCGCAGCTTAATTTGGGCAACCTTTTCTTTTAATTTTGCCTATAAATCCTCTATAGAATTTAGTTCTGGTGACTGTGTAGGCCATCCTAAAATCGTCAAATCTTTTGCTTTTAGCGAAGTATGGCATGGAGTGTTTTCTTTGCTTTACTTCGACTTACTATTTTTTCAAAAAAACTTTCGAAAAACCAGATATAAATTTTATCTTGGTTTTTACCTGAAGATATAATTTTCCAACTCTTGATTTCAGGGTTTGAAAAGTTTCTCGAAAATTTAAAAATCATATACAAATATGGTCTTTAGTGTAAATTGGCTATCTCTAGTTTTAAATAAAAAATACCTTAAAAAATTTTGCCACGTCTATTATCACTAAAAGTAGCACTACACATATTTAAGTATAGTCCAGTCTCAAAAGAAAGTAAGCGTGATAAAAATAAAATAAGATAAAATAATACGATTTTTTATAGAGTAACAATTTATTTATTATTCCGTTGCAACATGACGTTATACCAATACGTTACAACTGGATAAAAACAGTCAACTTATACTAAGTTAGTAGTGAGACACCAGACTGAAATCAAAGTCTGTAAATCAGCGAGAATATAATTTTAATTATTCATCAGTGATTTGATAAAACTTGAAAAAACAAATCTTTGATAATCGATCGGAATTAAATTTATATAATAATCACTAATTCTGAACTTCAGACGTGATACAAATTAAATCCATATGGAATTTAAGCCCAAGACATTAAGCTATTGTTCACCTATCGTATTTCATGCTATTAACATTAATATCATGCATTGTATTGAAACATATTCATGAAAGAAAAATACTTTGAACTTGAAACGCATTTTGAAAAATAAATAAAACTTTTCTTTTATATTCACACTTACAAAAAAATTTAAATAAAGCTATAAAATCCGTGTATTGATTTTTTATATGCATATAAACATCCAATGCCACGCGACGTGAAAATTAAAATTTAACAATGAAGCGTTTTGCATCGAAAACGGCGACGCAATAGTTCGAATATTTATTAGGGTGACCGTCATTCGGATTGGGAAATTTTTCGCAAAAAATAACCAGTGAGAGAAAATCGGAAATTTCATATTTTCATTTGGTTTTGAGTGGGCGGGTGATATCGAAAGTAAATTTAAATTGGAAAATCTCTCAGGAGTGAGATTTTCAGAATGGCTCTACATAAAATCTCTTTGATAACGATTTTTATTTTTTAAAGTGAAGAAAATATTTTGTTATTATGCATAAAAAAATCACTTAAATGGAGTAGGGCAGTGGTACCCAATTTTTTTTGTTTACGACCCAAAAATGTTAAACCTATTGTTTTGCCGACCCAATCCGCAAAGGTAAAAATTGAATACATAAATATTCAGTATCACGAGATAAATAAGCTATTTTGCATTGGGCACGTGTCAAAAAACGATAAACAAAGAAAATTTTATCATATATATTTTGAATTGAACTAAAAGTATACTTTATATGGAATTAAAATACACGTTGAATTTATAATTTTATATTTGGTTTATACACAAGACATAAAAAAATAGTAAGAAATATAATCAGAAAATTTGTTCGTATTATATCAGAATGGTGGAAAAAACTACCTGTAAAACATTATGCTATAATATAATTTCTAATATGTAAAAGTAAGAGCAGAAGAACGGCCAACTGTAGAGTTAAGAAAGGAAATATTATCGTATGTGGTGCTCCTGTTGCTTCGCATTCTACTGTGACGTAGTTATAATTCGACAACGTCTTCAGTCCCTTATTCATTTAGTTCTTATCATATTATTTATAAATATTTATCATGTCAAAAACAGAAACGGAGTGTTGTGATTTTAAAGCAGAGTAAAGAGTGAATTACTTTGTTATACAAATAAATTACATAGCATTATGTTTATTGTGCGATGACCTTATATCTGTATTTAAATAATATATATATTACGTTGTCATTTCAGACTAAGTACTTGACACAATATTCACAACTCGCAGATTTTTTTTATTAATAAAGAAAAGCAAAAAAAGATGGTGAAGCAATTTAGTTATGTTTGATTGTTGCAATCAAAAAAATGTGTCCCAAGAAAATCGATTTATTTAGATTTTCTGACGGGAGCAGTTGCTAGTAAAATTAAGTACATTGTGTGTAACATCAATAGCCAATTAAATAGCAAAGTAATGATTTTTTTTCGGTCCCACTTAGTGATTCCTGAATTATTTTGGCTATAAGTGCCTTTGTGAAATCAAGGCTTTTTCAAGGTTCTATGTTAAATTATAACAAGCGCACTTAAACGTAACTGCGAAATTGCAAGAATTTGTAATAATATTGTAACAGTAAGTATCTACTTCTGCAAACAGCTATTTACTAAGTGAGTTACTAGTATATACCACATTACTTATTCATGGTGGTAATGCTATATTTTAAGTGACTGGAAAATAAGCTTTTATAAATAGTCTGCACGGATTAACTATAGACAAATATTTTTACTGAATTTGACAAAAGTTGAAGTAAAATCGACTAAAATGTGTCACATCTGATTTGAAAAAAAAGCACGAGGCCTGTGAAAATGAAGAGTGTGGAATATCTTTGACTGACAGGTTATTTGTGGGAAACGTCTCAATTTATTTTGTGTTATTGAACCAGTTATGTCAACGGTGAACTTTAATTTATCTCGTGGACTTAACCGTTGTCAGTTCTGTAACTCTTTTTTATTTGAAAAAGAAGCCAAATTTTGATTTTATATACCACACATCAGTTACTTACACTACGTTTGAAAATTTAAAAAAAAAGTATGGAATTTTTTGAAGCTTAATTTATATTTGCTTCACAGAACAAAATGGCCTATACCTATCTTAGAGCAAAAGCACCAATATGGTAAGAAAAAAAAAAGTAAATATGATAATTAGAGTAGGGCCGTCTAAAAATTCAGCTAAGCAGTCATTCAAGTTCATAATCTACATCCATAAAAATATAACCTTGAACCTAAAGTTCTTATTCTACATATCTTAAGCATGGTGACTTCAATATATAATACATTAAGAAAAAATAAATTAAAATATATTTTCGATCGGAAGAAAGAAAACTCAAGGTTGTCGCGGGTTTGAAACCAGTTTGGCAGTGCACCAGTTGGACTGCGCGAATTCTTGCGGAAAAAAGTGAGTTTTCGTTCTATGAACGGTGTCAGACACCATAACACACGCCATGAGGCTGTCTAGTGACCAGCCACGCCCTGACAGACTTCCGATTAATACAAATGCATTTAATTTATGTATACAAATTTAATATCTAATGACTATCATAAAAAAGATGGTATTAATTGCTTCTATCAAGATAAGGCAAATGATTAAAATTAAACAAATAGACTTTATATATAGTAATTTTAAAAAAGCTATCTAAAAAAATGTTTATGTTGGGGTTGCTTAAATGAAATGTCGGCAGTTAGGATCTGTCGTTTCTGAAAACCACTCTGGCCATCAATAACCAAAGCTTAGAAAAACAATAATATTATGCGCAGGGTAGAATATGTTATCCAGCGTGCATCCTTTCCAAACAAAGAGTGATTAATTCATGGGACAGATATGGGTCATATAATATTTTCAATTAAAAATGCAACTCTCCGCACTAGCCAAGTCACTTTTAGTAATCACCATCCAGCTCCTTTATACGTTGGAATTGCACAATGTTAAAAACAATAAGCTAGTCCGTTTTATATTATTTCATTTTTTAAATATACTTTCTTTATTTAACAGTTTCTCTATTGCCACTAAAAAGTTCACATAACCTTGCTCTTTATAATATAAAAAATGGCGACCCTAAGTCCTAGTACTACGCTATGTCACGCAATTTCAAAAGAGTTGTAATCCAAATAAAATAGCCCGGTATCTCTATTTTTCGAATAACCTTCATACATATCGATTTGGATTTCCATCAAATAAAATAACATGTATTTTTGCGTAGAAATTATATGTTTCATTTCAATATAAACCGATCTGATAAGATTATGTAGTACCTAGTCTAAATATAGTCCAAACGTGTATAAAAAATGTTTATATAATTCTTAAATATAAACGAAGAAATATATTATTATACTTGTATACATTTTCCAATCTTCCAACGCAGATCGGTTGTATAATATTTAATTGAAGTACTTCAAGCTTCTTCTTTGGAGCTTTAAGCTGATATTCGTGAAACACCCACGGTAGCTTTAGCAACGAAAAAATTAAGCGACACTAAAGCAAAATTCGAACCTCTCTCGCTATTCAGTTTACTTAGTTTGTGGAATTGTTTAAACAATATTCGTCACCGACAGATGTTTCATTATCTTTATGAACGCAAAATCATATAATACAGATGCCAAATTTATGATTTGCTATTTTGTGATGGCTTATTCAAATAATTAGTCATTCATAATCAATATAGTATGTAGCCACACAAATTTTCATTGAGAAAAAAAATTGTTTGTCGCCCTTGAAACAAACCGCAGATAACTTTGCCTTGTTATTGAAGATAATTTTTGCTTTTTATTGGTTTATTTAATTTAATATGATTATAAAAATGCAATAAAACAATAATCACGTACGTTGATTTAACTTGGAATAAAATAATGTATTTTTGTAATAATAAACTAGTGTCTTACATAAAAGTAATATATGCAATTTATTTTTAAATATTTATGAACTGCATGAAAATATTGAAAAATCTGCGTTTGAATCCCAATTAGAACATACTGTTTTTGAATACCTATTATATTTGGAATATTAAAACTAGACCAATACTATATAAATATGGTCTAAGAAACCGCTTGCCGGGCGACTTTTTTTTTCATTTATGGGTAAAAAAAATTTTTTTTTAATTATCTCAATAATTTATAGTATTTAATCATATAATAACGTAAAAATATTTTTATTTTTTTTAGCACGGATTTCCTAATTATTTTTATTTTTTAGTATAAAAAAAAATACTGAGAAACACTGCTGCAATGCCATATTTTGGACGATAGAACAAGCGATCATTTATAATATTTTAGTCAAATATGAAGCCATAAATAACTCTTTGTCATTTTACAAGTGTCGGTTCAACAACAGTGGCTCTCAAACTGTAGCTCGCGAGCCAATTTAATTAGTAAATTAGGAAACAGGGCGTGCAAAGAGTGTCGTTGCAATGACGACACATGTTTGTTGTCATCTTTCGAATTCAATGAATTAAATTCAATAAATTTTCTAAAATAATTACAAAATAACTGGTTTTAATGTTTTGATATTTTAATTGATAATTTATAAACATTATTCAAATAGTTTAGTCAAATTATATTCTATTGTTTTTATTTATTTTGTTAAATAAAAATATTATTGTTTTTTTTTTAAATAAGTATTTTTATCATAAATAAAAATAATTAAATTCACGCTTATGTTTTATATTTTTAGTTGATTTTAAATATTTTTTTACAAGCATACAAGTACATAAATAGCTAGACAAATATATATATTAGGTATGCTAAATTGAATTATCTGTAACTAAAAATGTTACAAATAATTTGTGACCATGGCTGGAGCATCGCAGCCAAAATATAGGAAGAAAGTAAGTGAAATATAAACCCGAGATTCCAAAAAT
The DNA here is from genome assembly GCF_051122295.1 of Plectrocnemia conspersa. NCBI lineage: Eukaryota > Metazoa > Arthropoda > Insecta > Trichoptera > Polycentropodidae > Plectrocnemia > Plectrocnemia conspersa. The sequence continues at coordinate 22,408,943 of NW_028277175.1, forward strand.
ATGAATACTCGCGAACCTCTAAAAATCTATGAATATATATTATTACAAGACTATACATTGAATTTATCTAAAGCAGGGTTTTTAGCTCTATGTTTTAAAATATAAAAACTAAAAAAATATCGAATTGTATTTATGTGTTTACAATGACTTATGGAGTTGAGATAAGTGTTTGTCAATATATTCTATTGTATTTTTTACGGCTACGCATTCCTTTGCTAGGAGTACATGTGTTTTTTTTTATCACACAAATTTAATCCGATTTATATGTAAAATTATGTGCTGATTTAAATTGATCAATAGCACGTGTAGATTTTTTTGTTATTGACGACTCATAAGCATTGATTAAACATTTTAATCGTCCTTTTTTGTACATATTTGGCTGCTTACATCATTTTTTTATTCGTTCACATATAAAATGTTAATCTTATGTAAAAACACACTAATAAATATTTTTGATTATTGCCATATGGGGCATCAAAATAATAAAAAGCAACTCAAGAAACAACACATTGTACCAACAAGTAAAACGAAACAACTTTCACGAGCCAGTGCAGTATATTAACAAGCCTAAATAGCAACAAAGCGAAGAAACAAAGAAGGTTAAATAATGCCCTTGCGAATGACCTTCACGTGTCCTGGTCAGGGATCAACAAGTCGCGGCCCTAAATAAAATACGGGGTGGGGTGCCAAAAAACGGGTCAAGGGTGTACGTAAAACGACCGCTCCCTTTTTATTCTTCTTAGAGACGGAGAATAATGGTTACGCAACGGAGCTCTGCCTAGTTAAGTTTAACTGGAAAGCCAATTAAACAATTACTGATGCGAGCGACGAAGGAAAATTGGCTAAAAGAGAGAGACAATTCTCAACGAATGTTGCGCAAAATTGTTGTGGAAATTCGATTTGGGCGTCAAAATCGAAATAAATTGGCACAAAGACGCAAATTATTATTATTAAAGTGCCTTTACTTTCTACCATAAACGTACATCTAAATATATTTTATATAAGCGGAGAATCTCTTGAAAAAGGCAGATTGTATTCCGGAAATGAGTTCGCCTGTCTTGAAGCAATTCTTTTGAATAACGCTTGATGTGAGCCAGAAATAAAATGACGAGTCGTATTTACTAGACTATTAAAATTATGAAGAGATCAACCCATTAACATAGATAGATATTACAATGCTCGAATTGAAAAGTTCAATATCAAAGATAACATAAGTTTAAAATTCTGTTCTGTAAAAGTCTGTAACTAGCTTCGTAATGGTATAAATCACAATATAATGCGCATAAATCACAATAACAAAACTATGGCAGTTGATCGATTTAAATATGAGTTAATCTCACAAAATTCTCACAGCGTAAAATGGATCGAGATAACAACTAGTGGCGTCTTAAAAATAACTACAATATATAAAGTATTGTCCGATCACGTGACCATTAGATATGTCTAATCTTAATGTAATTTTTATTCGCATTTTAAGTATCGTATGCAGTTTAAGTTCGTCACGACTCATAAACGCTTATATTTTTACACTTTCAGCATATATTTAAAATAATCTGAAGGTCTTTTATTTTTATTTTTAATGTCAATATTGTACTTTTTAATCAATATTTTATAAAATAAATATATCATTCGAATCTACAATCAATACGAATGTTTTCATTTGCATTTGCTTTGACTACAGATAACTAAACTGTTATTCGAATTGAAAATATATACTACTTTAAAGCAAAAATATATTAAGCTACATATTTTGTATGTACTTGTCTCTCTGTTTTTTTACCGTGAATAATTTGAGGAAGTAAAAAAAATTGTTTTGTTCATGAATCTGCGAAAAAATTAGGTGAGACATGAATTTATTTACATTAAATCTTTTTTTACCGAAATATAGTATAAAAAAAATTGGATTAAGTCACGTACGCCTTTTATGTATATAAATAACATTAGTTATTTCTAATAAAATGTGATATTTTAAATTAAATAAATTATTTAAGCCAATGCAATAGGTGGTTCATTTTTAATTTATTTTTAACTACAATTTTTTTTACAAATTATAAAGGCTTATAAGTTACAACAATTGAAATATGCCCATACAATATCTGCAATAAATAGATATTAAATTATAGATAGCTACTAAGACTTTAAGTTATCTAAAAATATATTTTTGTGAACATTTTAATATTATATACGTAATTTAAAATAAGTTAATAGGTAATAAATAAAAATAGTTACTATGTTAAGCTTTCTGTTATTTGATTAATTTTACATTGAATACTTCTTTTTTAACAAAATGCCAAAAAGTCAATTCTTTAATGTCAATTTTTTAGCGATTTATCAAGAATGTCAAATGTCTTTTATATTTATTAAATTTACTCATTTATGTATATCTTATTAGAATTATTAAGCATTTAATATCAATATCGAAATACAAATTGTTTCATTAATATTTTATGTTAATGTATTCAATGATACACATTTAAATGGAGTGATACAGATTCAACTTTCACGACACGATTTGCACCAACAGACGATTAAGAAATACTGCTTAGAGACCAAATAAAGGGACCAAAAAACAGGGCTATGAGTTGACTTAAGAACTGCATTATATAAATCGTGATTAAAAATTTATTTGCATAATTTATTCATAGCGTGATTAATTGATACTCATCCGACAACATATTATCGTATAAAAAAGCGTCTGCTTATTCCGCCTACTTTTACTCTCCGTCAAGGTCTGTCTCGAAGCGAAAAAAATGGCGAAGAAGATGATACATCGGAGAATTCGAAGGATTTTCGATAATTGAATCCCTCTTACGGTTTCGCCTTGAAAGTTCGGAATCGTACCGCAAATCTGACGTATGATAAAAAAACACGATCATGGTCCATTAAGACATCTTCGATAAAATGGCATGCACACGCCGAAAATCCAGGGTCGTTAAACTATTAAATTAATTGGAATTTATTGAGTGCTCAGGTGATGTACTGGTTTAAACGATGCTCTTGCGTCAGAATGCTGTGATTAATTTTTTCTATGATTATAGCTACTACCACAACCATATAACTTGTTGGGTGTATTTAGAGTTTACGGTTGATTTGATTCAATAACCACTTGTGGTGACTGGGTCAATGTAATATCATTATAAATTATGATATGGCAAATTTGTGCGCGCATTATAATGATAGCTTGAACCTTTTGTACAATTTATTTCTAGTTGGTTATTTATATTGATATATTAAATTTATTTATTAATATTATAAGTTAAAAACTAGATTTATTCCTTAGTGTACTTTACGAAATTCAAAGGCAAAACAATACAAAAAAACAGGGACAACTAGAAATATTGTTAATTGCGGCCAGAGATACACCTAAACTTAGACTGACCGGTAAATTAAAAATCAGGTTGCTTTAAAGTCTGGTTATAACAAGTTCAAGATCATAATTGATGCTAACCATATTAATATTATACAAGCCATGCAGCTAATCGATTTAACTTCACCAGATGACTGAAACTTGTTTTAGGAATTAATCAAAAATATTTAAAAAAAAAACTAGTTCAAAGGTTTAAGGATCCCTGCATTCTAATGGGTTCCTCGACTTTTTTGAGTGCAAGACAAAATACTTTTAAGTTTTGCGGCTGAAAGGGTTTGACTTTGCAGCCATAATAGACGCAGGAAAAGCTGATGTAAATATTGATTGTTTCATATATAATAAAATATATTACTACAGCAGCAGCATCTTTTTAATATGTTATGAATTTTGACATTATATAATGTAAAAATAAAAATGTTAAATAATTCAAATTGATTCGTTGCTACTTATGAACTACTGATTTATGAAGGGCATTTTTTAATTATTTTTTTTGTAATGTTCTTCCTAGTTACTTTGTAATAAAATTCACTGTTGAGTAAGTGCGATATGAACGTTTCTTGTATAGCTATACTATAATTTTATAGTGACTCGTTTGACTGCAAGTGGTGCTATACCTGTTTGATATATGACACGACATGTCAACAAGCTTTTAAGTGTTGTGAATTTTATATTGAAAACAGTAAAATTTCTGTACAAGATGTAATAACTGATCTGTTTTAATCTAGTTCACCTTCAGTTTTTTTAAAACTGCTTCCCCTTATGAAAGTGCAAAGCGTAAGCAATTGACGTGCTTTGCATAAATATATTAACATATTCGTGCACACATGTATGAAATGCAATCTGTTCCATTTGGAATATTTGTCGTGAAATCAGTGGTTTGCATTAAACAATCATTTATCGGCAAGGCTAAATTCTTATAATTCTTTATTAAATCGATAAAAGATAATATTTATGATTGACGTCATCGATCCGTAACATTTGCACATACACGTAAAATATGTTTGTGTTCAAAAATTACATTAGTTGATTAGCCAATAAATACTTAACGCTAAAAATGAAAAAGTTTTATGCTTTCATACACTACTTTAATTGCAGTGATAGGAATTCTAAAGAGTAGTTAGAATAAAAAGTTTATTAAGGTTGGCAACTTATAGTTAAAGCTAAAAAATTGTAAAATGAGTTAAATTCACTTTCTCTATATTGTTAAATGTACTAAATATGATTCTAAATCTAAGAATCTGCTGTATTTTTTTGCAGCAGGACAGAAATAAAAATCAACCAATTAACAATTTATTGTACGCATTTATTATGCGTTCATTAAATTTCACATATAATATAAAGATAGAAATATATATTTTTCCGCTAAAAAGTATAAACTAACCTTGCTTTTTAATATCCTAATATACAAAATAATTGTTTGTAAAAAATTGTAACTGGTTTTCATATATACATAAATATACAATAATAATACTAAGAAATATGCTTTAATTTTTCATGAATCAAAAAATAATTCGCGTCCTACTTTTTAGCCAAAAAAACTGATAAACTTAGATTACCAAAGCATAATTAAGGCCGATTAAGGTAGTTGAGAAAATCGTAAATAAGAAAAACATGTATATTTTCAAACGTCTGGCACAGACCCACCCTTTCTATGCAGCAATATAAAAACTACAGAGATTGCTTACCATTTTAAAATATTCTTACAAATTTATTATTTATGAAAAAGGCTTAATATTATTGTTTTTTAAATCAGTAATATTTTTTTTAGGTATGTCAGTATTCTCAATAAATAAATCTCTAAAATAAACACTATAACATTGGAATCACATATAATGATATTGTTGAAAGTGATTATCGTATCGAGCCCATTGTAAACTGCATAGTAATGAAATAATATACGAGCTTTTAAATGTAACTAGACGCATAAGTTACGAATTCCATTGTTGCCGAATTTATGCAACCCAGTACGAAAGCATCCGCTAAATAAATAGAACATGGTATAAGCTATTTAATAAATTCTTCTATGTAACATAATATGCGTTATCTCAATGGGTTAAGACTAGGTAAACATAGTTAACTACTACTATGTGCGTAGTAAGTATATAAATTATCAACTTACAACACACACATACATCGATCATCACAGATTCGATTTACCTAGATTTTTATAGATCTATAAAGTGATAAATAATTCTTTCTGAAATCCAATTATTTTTTATAAAAAATATGGGATTCTAACTCTATGATTTTTCTCAAAGACAGCAAGGAAGACTTCTTTAATCTTATTAAAATATTTTATTACAGTTATAATATATCCATACTTAATTTTTAAAGTTATTATTAATATATTTATACCAATTATAATTTTTAGCAAGCAAATGTCTAGTTGGGTCAAAAAAATTCACATTTCTTAACTATCTAATAGTTTTTAAAAAATCAAAGTAAATCACTCGTTACTAATTTACACTTAAGTCCACTGGTGTCCTTGTAATATTTACAAGCATATATAAATATTTAAGAACCTGGCTTATCATTAAGATTAATATCAATAAAAGTCAGTCTATTGGTAATCTCAATATGTGGTTATATATATACCATAAACCATTATGAATCTTTGCATATGGCACGCGCGCAATAAATCCAACTTTACTAGCAGTAAGCTTTTATTGCAAACACGATAGAAACCTTAGCTGCATTTACCACAGCACATCCACAATGAATAATAAATTCGTTATTAGAATCACAGGAAATTTCACACAAACAACCCACATAAATTTTATAAGAATGAAGTATTTATGCTAATGCTTGCGGTGTACGGTCGGTCGTCTCTCAAGTCAGGTCGACAACAACGACGCCTTTTTAAATGCGGCGTCGTTAGGTCTGGTGTAAACGAATCTTTATTTACACTCCAGGAAAATTGTACTCTTCACGGTACGAACGGCTCTCTCAATGTAAGCAAATAAACATCAATTGCGAAGCCTTGACTGTGTTGCTGCGATAAGAAAAATATTTTACACAAATTGCTCAACTATCTTCTCACTTGTCAAGTAAATTTCTGGATATTAACATCTAGATAACATATAAGGTTAAATATTAGTATTGACTAATAACGAATTTAACCACCTGCATAATTTATGTTACAATATAATTGTTATAGTTTTGAAGGAAAAAGATCGTGTCCAAACAAATCAATTTTAAATGAAAATATTTCATGGATCACATAATAAAACATTCGTCCCGAGATTGCCGAAAAAACTTATCTTTGTTTAAAGAGTACAATACATTATATGCGCATAATACTATTGTATTTCTACCCCCTAATTACCGATCGCCGTAATGATCGTCTAGATTCTAGACGATTTATACTTTAAAACGTGTACTTATTTTGTGGTTAGGTCCAATTTACTCGCAAAAATCCTCATCTTTAATTCTCCAGAGCTGTTACAATTGCCCACAGAGAGGATTATATATTTTTATATTTGATTATATATTTTATTAATTTAGAGCAGTGGGGTCAAACTCATATGCGAAAAGGGGCCACCAAATTCAGAGTCTGCGGGGCCGCAGACCATAGAAATTGCAGTGAGCATTAAAATGTATTTAACCCAAAATTGAGGCGAGCATTAAAATGTATTTAACCTTTATTCGAAAATAAGTTTTTGGAATAAATTAACATAAATAAAATAAGCAGTGAAATTTAATATCAAATAAATATGTAAAAAAATTAAATTTTATTACTCGAATTTATTTTTTCATTAATATTTTGGGATAATAATGTCGTTAGTAGTGATTCTAAATGCTCATTTGTTAATCTCGATCTGCGTGAAGTCATACTTTAAAATATTAGAAAATAATTGTTCACACAGGTACGTATAATCAAACATCGGCAATATATTTTCTGCAAACCAATGCATTTCAATAAAATGTTTAGTACGTACAAATAAAAATCCGGGATACTAACTTCATTATAGTTTTATTTTAGAACCATGAGCAATTCTATTTAAATATGTGAAGTACTAAACATTCCTTAATTTCTTTAAATTAGGTTTAACATTCAAACAATAACCCTTAAATATTCATTGCATATAAACTAAACAATTTAAATTTAACCTTTGCATGTAGGAAATTAATTAATTTACAAATTTGTTTATTTTTCACTTTCCAATCTTTAACTTAAATGCTTTAATGTAATTTAACTTTTTATGATTGACTGAACGTGACTGAAGTCTTTAATGCGGCATAATATCGGTAATGAAGGCCTTATCATGTCTTTTAAGTTGTTTTACTGACTTTCATTTCTAAAAACATATTGATTTCAATGTGAAATTAAAAATCAATAAAATTGAATGACAGAGAACCAAAGTGTAATAAATTAAACACTTGAATCTGCATTCGATTTCTTAATGTAATAAATGAGAAATAAAATATAAAATACACTGAATAAGGTAAACTTTTCTTCTGGGAAAAAAACATTCTGCTTTCTAATATTTTAGCTACAAACACATTTGTATTTCCTGTGATTAATTTTGCTCTGTATGTTGCTACAAGCACTAGTTTTGATAAAGCAAGATTGTATTTTATTGAAAGCTCATAGATCTTTTAAAAATATTTTCGCATGTGAATCATAAGAGATGCAATATCAAGCAGTCACAGTAAAATTTATTGATATTGAAATATTAGCAACTGTATTACTTTTTTCAGAAAAATAATATTTGCAGTTTTCAGCATACATTACTTAACAAATTGACTATCATTAAAAGCATTATTAACCTTCATCCGTCCCTCGGGTCTTTTTCGACCCGAAGCTATTTTGTTTTGCAAATATATCTTAAAATATTAATACTACATATCTGTAATTTCGTGACTTTGATTTTGTTGAGATAATAAACTATTTTTTGAAAAGAAAAAATAAATATGTTACCTGGATTATCTCTTGTAAAAAAAGTAACACTCCAGTCCCTCGGGTCGAAAATGACCAAAGTATATTTTAGGTCAAATTATTAGAATTCCCGGCGCAAACAGATGTTTATTGTTTATCACCTTCTAAGAAATACTCTTTTGAAGTGATTATAATAGAAGATAATTTACTTGAATTTTCATCGGGAATTGATACCTGCTCAGAGACGTCAGATCATATTGAAGAATTGACTGAAACTTCTGATAGTGACATAGATGATGTACCTCCTGGATCTGCATCATATCTTTCTAAAGATAATGGTATTGAATGGCGATCAGAGCCTTCAACATAGCCGTCAATCATCATCAAACATGATTAGAACTACCCCTGGAATCACAAGGTATGCTGTTTCTCGCATATCAACAGAACTCTGCATTTCAATTATTGTTTACAAATTCTATAAAAACTATTATTATTCAAAATACCATTTTGGAAAGAAATCGTGTATAAAGAGGACTGGAAAATATTGATATTATCAAATTGGATGCATGTATTGCACTTTTGTTGTTAGCTGATATATATAAATTGAATAATGAGGATTTGGAAAATTAATGGCACGAAACAAAGGGTCGACATATATTCAGGGCTACTATGTCACTAAAACGATTCAAAATGATATCGAGTCATTCGATTTGATGATCGTAGTACACAAGCTGCTAGAAGAAATACTGACATTAGCCCCAATTCGAGAACATTAGAATAAATGGGTTGAAATACTACCATATCTTTATAATCTGGGCGAAAATGTAACAATCGATGAGCAATTGATTTTCATCCGCGGAAAATTTCCGTTTCGACAATACATGCCAAAAAAGCCGGCTAAATATGGGATTAAATTTTGGGTGCTAGCAAAAATAATTATGTTTGGAATATAGATATATACACTGGAAAAGTAGGTGGTGAAGCACCTGAAAGAAATCAAGGAAGGTGAGTGGTTTTAGATTTGTGTCAACAACTTGATGGAAGAAATGTAACAGTTGACAATTTTTTCACTTCTTATGAACAAGGTCAAATGTAACATATAAAAAAAATACTATGATTGGCACTATTCAAAAAAATAAAACGTCAATTCCACCCATATTGCTCGAAGTAAAAGGCAAAGCAATTTTTACTTCAAAATTTGCATTTACAGAGAATACATCTTTAGTGTCATACATTCCTAAAAAAAATAAATGTGTTGTTCTTCAGAGCACTCTTCACATAACGAAAGAATTGTCAGGTGGTTCTGAAAATAAACCTAACATTATATTAGATTATAATGCAACGAAAGGAGTGGTTGATACCTTAGACAAAAATAGCCAATTACAGTACTCGAAGAAAAACAAATAGATGGCCAATTACTTTTTTGCCAATATATTAGATATATCTATATCAAATGCATTTATTATATTTACATGTGTTTATCCAGATTGGAATATAAAAAAAAATTATCGAAGGAGAATTTTCATTGAAACCGTGGGCAAATCATTGATAAAAGACAACAATTTATATTAGAACAAAAATGCACAACTACATCTCCTTTAGAAGTGCCAACAGCAAGGATACGTGGTCAAAAAAAAGGTAAATGTCACATTTGCCCAAAATCGGACAATAAACATGCATTAAAATGTAAATATTGTAAAAGATTTATTTGTAAGGCAAATTCCTATAATGTATGTAATAAATAAATAATTAACACATAAATCGCTCTTTATTATTCGTAAACAGTCAACATTACCGTTACTAATAAAATTAATTTAATTAATTTGCATTTTGTTTCTTTTAAGTCAAAAATTTCTACCTGGATCGAAAAAGACTCAAGGGACTTGAGTGTACAGTCGATTTGTGGGACGGATGAAGGTTAAAGTGTACACTTTTCACGTTTAATTCAAGTCTAATCTAACGAATATATGCATTAAATTGGAAGCAATGATAATGTTTATGTATTATAAAAAGAAAAACTCACGTATCGGCCTCGGAGCCCGTCGCCGGGAATTCAAAATTTGAAGATTTTATTACGAAGATTGTTTTATAATTGTTTATCTAGTTTAATAAATGTGTTCTTTTAATCTTCAACACATTATATATATATATATATATATATATATATATATATATATATATATATATATATATTTAATTTTCATAGTTAAAACACACCTAGGTAATTTGCAGTCCGATTATTTATTACATATTCACTCAAATGACGAATTAACGAAAATGATTGACGCGTAGCAAAATTTTATTATTAAATAATAATTATTTAAAACTGTTGTCATGGTACTGTCGTCCATCTTGTTTTATATTTGAATGCCTATTTTTCATTGGTCGAAACAACAGAATGCAATACCGGCGGCTTGAAAATTAATCGAAGCAAATTCAGTTTTTATTATTATAATATTATTATAATTAAATATATTTCTTTTGTTTACGTGTATTATTATACACCATTATCTTAAAAATATTAATATTTTTGAACAGAGGCATTATATTGTGTAATAAAAATAATAAATTAAATCAGATACATATTATATTCTTTATTAAATACCACTAGTATATCAAGTTTGTATTGAATTATACATATATTAAAGCTTGAATAATATATATGATACACATACATTACAAAACCGTCGGTTATCATGTGATTTGAAAATCTGGTTTGTAAAATACAATAATAAGTATAGCTCAAATTTGGAAATGGGAAATTGCCTTTAACGCAATTTCTGCTACAGCGAATTTTATCTAGTTTAACTTTAAAATTAAATTAGTTTTAGGAACAGTTTGATTTAAACGTAATTTTAAAAAGTTTTAATAAAAGAGTTTTTATCAACTTTTCTCTATAAATATAAAATATTAACCGTCAACTATATATCTATATATATTTTTTTATAATTATAAAGCCGGATAATAAATTATGATAATAAATCAGGTTAGGTGCCAAATAATATAAAATTAATCGAAATATTGTAAAAAATATATAAATAAAATTAAGAGATTGTAAATTTATATTTTTCAAATTAAGTGATGTTATTAAAAAATACATATAAATTTAATATACTGAATTAATCTACATTTAATGTTTTAAAGATATATTTATTATTGATACGGTCGTTATTATGAGATTATAATGTCATAAATATGTGCATTAGTTATAAAAATTTATAAATGAATTGAAACATTTCATATGACCATAACCAATAATATTTTATAAATTATCAATAATTTTAATTAAATGTTTAATTATAAATATAGTAAATATGAATATTTATGATATAATTTTTTTTAATTATTAACCTGATAAATAAATAAATTATAGTATAACATCCTCATATTTATTTATTAACGATATGAAAATTCATAGAAAAATCATACTGTCTTAGATTTTACATTTCAATACAATATTTATTATAGTACACTTAGTTTCTATCGTAACACAAAAATACTTTATATACTTCTTCAAATAAATATTTTAAAATCAATTTAATTTTATTGCCTAGTGATATTTTTAATAGCTTGAATAAGAATAAAAAATATTATCAATTAATTAAATTAATTCCATAAGAATGGCCTAATTAAAAATGATGTATTCTTAATATAATTATTTAAGTTTTGTATAATTAATATTATCAATGATTAAGTAATTTTTTCAGTATCTTTAAAATAATAACCATGACCTATCTTTCGCTGCAGATTAAGCATCACATGGCAACACATTATCACTGTGTCACTTGGTCACTACGTCAACGCATCCTCGTGATAGTGACAAACATTATTTTTATTATTTTTTGCTTATTCGCTATGTTATGTGCAAACAAAAACGCCGCCAACCAGTTGTACAAGCAAACTGATTTAACGGCAGGGAATTTTATGGCGTATCGCAATACGTATCTGAATAAAAAAAATCACTCGAGTGCATTAAGGCCATTTATGGCCACGTCAAGAAAGGGGAATACAAAAAAATGGTCAGAGCAAGGTTGTCTTTTTTAGATTTATTCCGCGGGTTAATTTACTACGACAACCGTTTATCGCTGTGCTAACAGACATTATTGCGACTGTTGCAATAAAGAACAATAATTTGAAGTTGTTCTGTAAACATAATTATAAAATTGTTGTTTAAAATTTTCTTTAGTAATTTGCGTCTGGCCTTTGGTAAATCAAGTACAGGTTGATTTATTAGGTATACATTTAATTTTAAGTGCATTTTTAAAAATAAAAATATATTTATTTTAACAACTTAGACAGAAAAACACAGAAAAAATTACTAATGTCAACCGCTACATATTAAATTATATTTTTTATATATACATATTAATATGTTTACAGTAAATTATAATAACTCTTTGTTATTTTAACGAGTTTCGAGTCAGTAGGAATTATCCTTAACGATATTATATATTAATGTATATTAAAATTACCATTAGTCAATATGCTCCAATAAAGTATCAACTAAAGCATATTTCAAAAAGCAATTTGTATAAAACCAGCTAATCAAAGGACAATAACCGTTTACAAGTTCCATGATTTTTTTACATATAATATACGATAATAGTTTTATAAATATTATTCTCATTAAAAATCATTTAAAATATTTACTTTTATTATTAACTTTTACAATTATAATCGTTTGAAAACGTTATGCAATAAATATATATTTATTAAAATGAATATAATTCACAAGTTCAACTTGAATAATTTAATTTTTTGTAATATATTTATAATTCAATATAATACCATATAAATATGTAGGTAAATCTTTAATAGCAAATAAAGAACAGATATTTTATAAATTTATAAATAAAATTTATTTTTGGAACGATTTAATTGCATAATATTTTTTTTTATTAAACAATAGTTCTAAATTCTAATAAAAATTATATTATACTGTAATCAAGCATTAAACTTTATTCAAAAATTATTATGGCAAAAAAAAATTACTTTCACTAAAATTCTTAAGTAGTGCAAATAATTGACTTATATTAAAAACATTATACAACTAATAAAGCGAGATCTGCCGCGATACAATTCGCATAAAAAATATTATCAAATATAGTATGTGACTTTTAATTAACTTAAAAATACAAGATCATAGATAAAAGCAAGAACAAGTATACACATTCGAATTAAACAAAAAAAAACATATTTTTTTTATAAATTTACATCACAACATTAATCGAAACTTGAAGCGTTGCAATAATTTAAAGTTTGACATTTAACGTCAATGTGGTGAGTTATGCCATCTCAGTTTTTATTAGCATATTATAAACCTTTCTAAATTACAGATGAAATCTTGAATCGTTACAAGTGATATTTTAATTGCTCGCACACATAAACGAGTAACCTTCGATTCGAATGACGAAACTGCAAAAAGGACCACGTTCAAAAATATATCAGGAAACTCAATGGTAAGTTATGAAGCTCTTAAATTATCAGTGATGAAATTTTATGCCTTCAATAATTAAGTAATCTGCGAGTAAAATTGCATTCTGTTTTATCGTCATCTCAGGTACATTCATCATTGGTCACTTACAAAAGTGTTCTCGCGGTCGTGTATTACATTAATTGGCAAGTGGTTCGAACGCGATAAGATCGGTGGACAATGCACCTGGTTCACGGTTAAAAAGCGAATGAGCGCTGTCGCTGACGCAGCGCCGAAGATATAATTATGTTTATATATATTTATTTATAGTACTCTCATAAGCTAGCTTTATAATACAACTTTAATTAAATCATAATAGGCGTTAACCCAATGCGAATTACATATTCATTATTGAAATAAATAAAATCTAAGAAAACTTAATCAGTGATAATCAATTATAAATATAATTATATAATATTCACTGTATCTCAGACACGATAAAAACTGAAAAACACTGAGATCTAGATTTACATAAGATTTAAACTCAGGTCTCTTAGGTATTAGTCACGTGTTTATAATGTAAAAATGTAACTATTTTATGTCTTACTCGATTGTAAATGTTCTGTGAGAGTCGCTTACAAGATGCTGCAATAGTTATTTTGATGATATTTATACAAAAACAGAGCCACTTTTAACAATGTCAATAAAAAGTCTAATTCTAAACTACTGTTTTTTATTACATTATTTGCTGTATAGTCCTTGGTGTCTTTATTATCCACAGTCTTTAATGGTTTACCATGATGCACAAGAGTCATTCGAAAAGTTATTAAATATGGCAAAAACCTTCTGCAAACCAAAGTTTATATTAAAAGTAAAAGCACCAAATTAACTATATTTATATTAACAGTTAATTACATTTAAAAAATTAAAAGTAAATCACAAAATAGTTTATAAACACTTGAAAATTCGACACTAAAAAGCACTGTATTTGTATCGAATGCATGTAGCTGTAAAAAATAGGTAAAAAATGAATGAAATAATTAAAAAACAGTGAATTTCGTCAAAAAGTTGCACTAAGAAATGACTTAAAAAAATTGTTCTGCCTAATATTGCATTAAATGTTGAAACTCAAAAATCTGACAAAGCAGAGTTTTTATTTTTAAATATATAAACATTAATTACTAAATGTGGTAATTATTGTTGTTGTCATTTTAACTTGTTTTGTGTTGTAACTGTTTTAATTTGAGAAAAATATATGGATTCATATAAAAATTTACTATATTGCTACAAAAATAACCTGTTTTAGTATTTTAATTCTTTGCAAGATGCATAAAAGCTTTTTTTTTTAAAAATACAAAAAAAGTTCGCAAGTGATATTATTACTTTAAGAGCAAAGTAATTTAATTAAAAAGTTTAAAACACGAAATTTTATTAACAAATGCACCTAAAATTAAAAATATGTTCTATAAAAAATATAATATACATACGCTTGCTTAGTGTGGAGTAACATTAGTTAAACATTTT
This sequence comes from Plectrocnemia conspersa, assembly GCF_051122295.1. Classification (NCBI taxonomy): domain Eukaryota; kingdom Metazoa; phylum Arthropoda; class Insecta; order Trichoptera; family Polycentropodidae; genus Plectrocnemia; species Plectrocnemia conspersa. Next base: position 22,424,126 of record NW_028277175.1, read on the forward strand.
TATTCTAATTCTTAAGTTATTTAAAATAAAATGATAAAAAAAAACATATAACACAAACCTTATACTTTGAATAACTTCATAGTAGATTTATAATTTTAACAATACCATAATCATAGCGAAGTATAATATAAAAATATCACACGAGGCCATACCATACCGTTTAAAAAACAATTTTTAAAAACAAAGTTAAATTACAATACACAAAAAAATATAATAAATGTAAGATGAACATGCAATAAGAACAAAATTCATAAAATATGGAAATTAAAATATAAATACCAGACCAGCTTTTCGTAGCTGACATTAAATAGATCACTGTGCAATGCCAGCGTATTAAGGTGCCGGATGGCGACCACCGTAAGCGAGTCGGTCATCAAAAGAGGACGCGATCGTGATTCTCGAAGAGGTTCCGAAAGTTGTTAAGCTAGAATTCTTTGATTTGGTTACCATAATCGAAGTATTACTTAAACGAAATTTATAAGTGAACAAATGTGTAAATTCACAATACTGCCGTACAAAAAATTAAGCATAAATAAAGTGTCTCTTTTACAACGAAATAGTTTTAAAAAAATAGTGTCATAAAAAACGTCAAAACGTATGCACAAACCTTACAACGATTAACTGCGCGTCGACGATGCTGTGCATTCTCCTCAAGACATGCACTGACGGGCAATGCAAAGACTGTAGGCGGATATATAAATCATACAAACCAGAGAGGTTTTCAGATTAAATATGACGTTGCAAAGGCGATAAAATGCTTTATTACGAATCAATTTGATTTAGCTGTTTCGAGATGCATTGTTCATATAACTTTATTAGTAATAATTTAAAATTAAATCATTAATACATTTACTCTTTAAGGCAGATTACAAACCCAAATCCTATTATTTAAATACATACGCTTCTGTGTAACTCACAAAGAATCGATTTTCTATTTTTAACAAGAGCAATATTTTGTCCCTTTTATAGATACGCGTGGGCCCTTTGAAGCATATATTATAATGTTCAAGATCACACATTGCGAAGGAGGAATGTTGCTTTACTGGAAAATATTTACAAGACTTTCCCTAAAGTCCTGCAGGGTAAACAGGGCGACCTCGACTTTCGAAAGTTGTCTTCGCATTGGGTAAGGCAATATGCTTAATTAATCCTTCTGAGGTCTGAAAGCTTCGCTTAATTAGTTGCACGGGTGTAATTTCGCCTGTATAATAATTGCCATGTGAGGTCGAATTGTCGAGCGTACGTTTCAAAAGAAAACATGATGTAAATATATCATTAAAAATGTATATAGCTTTTAACAATCATCCAATGCATCCTTGAAGTTGAAAAGCGTATAAGAAGTTTACTCAAAGAATGAACCAATTAAGTTACATTTTAATTAAAGTTGTATAGTTAGATTAATTTGAATAAAGCACTCGCTAATTAAAAACGTTTTAAAACCATTAGCGATATTACAGCCTTGGGTTGACGAGATGAAGGAAGAATACTCAAAGTAGGAACAGTCTGACAGATAGATGTAAGGTGAGTTGTGTGATGGAGAATTAATTAAATCACATTCCATATCGTCTCGTCTTCGTGTTATTTCAAAACTATCTCATTATATATGTATCACAAAATTAATTACAATCTTCCTCGTTGTTTTTGCTTGAGTACGAGTGTGGGCATAAGTGGTATTATTTTTGATTGTGTTTATGTAATATTATGTAATAAAAATGTTATTGCTTTATTTGATGCTTTACAGCTCGGCTGGTTATAGTGCATCTGCCTTTATTATGCTTTTACGCGTAATGAAAATATATGGTGGAAAAACTGGGTTACCGTGAAAATTGTTTGCTGAAATTTATTTTATTTACTGACGGTAATCATGTTTCGTATTACGCCTTTTTAACGATGTTATTATTGCTTTTAAGTATCAAGCTAGTAATTTGAAGAAATTTAACTGTAAATAGTCGGTTAATGAAGCAAAACCATCGTTATTAATATAAAACCTTACAAAAAATTATGGTACCAAATAATGGTTTGATTTAAATTTTAAAATATCCTAATTGAATTAATAAATTCTGTATATATTAACAATTAAAGATATCTTTTTTTTTCCAAAAAAAAGTGCAGATTTTAATAATATTATAAATGGGAAAAAACATGTATTTTAAATTATTATATATTAGTAAAATAAGCAATAAGTTAATTTATTTGTTATTTTTTTTTATAAATAATGTAATTTTAAATATTAACCAATTAATATTTAAAATTACAGATCGATTCTAAATCTGTTTTGTATTTTTACTGTCAACCTTGTTGCGGATATTTTTGCCAAAAGGCGAAAGCAGTAGAATCTAGAGATTATATTCATAAAATTAAATTTTGCTGGTGTGATTACTTTTTTTAATACATAGTATATTTTGCAGCTACGTGTGACGCGTATAACTATATAATTTGTAATTTAATTGCATATGGAGATTTTGTTTACAGTCATAATATAACGTTAATTTTTTCGTGTTTAAAATTAGGCTGGTTCTCCCACTCTCACGCACACTCCTACGTAAAATAAGGAATAAACAATTCGTAGATAGATGAGTAAACAACTGAAAGGTTGATTAAAAAAGCAGGTTATGGTGGTTGTTTACCTTCTAAAATTTATTTTTATTTTTATTTACTTTGATCTTTTATATTATAAATAATAATATTATTTGGGAAGCGTATATTTTAAATATAAAGAATGCCTTTAAAATCCCCGATTTTATCTAATTTTACAAACAAAACGCTCCGTTTCAAGAATTATTTTAATTCAAAATTATTATACAAAATATTTTAAAATTAAGATAATAATTTTTTTAATGAAAAAATGCAGACAATGTGAAAAGGGATCTATCGAAATATTTGCATCAAAGCCTTCATCATTTCATGCTTATGGAATTATATTAAATATGAAAAATATATATCTTTAGAATAAAATTTTAATTTAATTTAATAATAAAATTTAAATAAACATTTAAAAAAGATTTTTTGCTTCTTAAACTAACGACATTCACGAAATTAAAGTTTCTTTTCCATTGCATTTGACATAACTTAAATTTACCTCACAGTCAACTTTTTAATGCCTCTTTTACAAAATTATGAAGGCTTTAAAATAAAGCATTTAAATCTTCTGTTTTAACCTCATAATTTTACTTTTACCAACTTAAGAAAGATTTAAATTAAAATACAATACTTAAAACTTTTGTTTTAACCACATAATTTTTATATATCATCATATATAGGTTCTAAAATATATGTTAATTAGATTCGCGATAAGAATGATTTTTATTTAAATATATATATATGATTCATGTATGATAATTACTGAAATTTAATAAAAATATATAATAGATAGCTCTATTTTATTGTGAAATTACTTCATAATTCTATTTAGCTCTTATATTTTTAACAGCTCTTATTTCTAAAATATATAGTATCATTAAAAAAAACTATATTTTTACTGAAAGCATTAGTACGAAATTGCCCATAAAAACTCGATCGTTTAATTCTGGATTTGTCAGAAAGTTTTGTCCATAAAAATAACAGAATATAGAATTTTTATTACATAATGTTAATAAATAAATTTCTGTCTAGGCAATATACGTTTAAGACTTTTAATACAAATTCATATATGTGATAATAGACACGTTGTTTAATATTCAGCAGAAAATAAGGCAAAAAATCCAGGTATTTGTACTTTTCACTTGCCTCTTAATAATGTTATTAAAGACCAACCATTTTAGATATTTTTTCGTAAAAGTTTATAGTTATTGTCATAATAAAATAGTCAATATTTTTTTAAGAAAACCTTGATCTGAAGATCCTTAATAAGCAATTTATAGTGCACCTTAAAATATATGTTTTAGTTATACAACGTGAAAATAACGTAAAAGAACTTTTCGGCACACTGTTCGCACTCCAGCTACACTTTGGTGGACCTCAACGGGAAAATGACTAACGGGGGCGCTTCGTTCGCCGATTATTTGCAACATTCAATAACATGTAACTGATAAACTAAACTGCAGCGATTCAAGCTGTGTCGAATTGCCTACTGGCAAAAAAGTATTATACAATATTACATATTTTATGTTGCAGCATAACATATGTTTACAGACTTTAAAATATACCCGATAGGTTAAAATTTGCGTGAACGATATTTTTGTATATAAAGTTATATTATTTTACTATTCTAACGTATTATGTATTGTATTTAAAAACAGTATTACAGCTTATTTTTTTATTGTATATTTTTCTTTGTAATATGATAGGTGTTCACTCAGTTACAATGAAATAGATACAATAAAAAACTACTTAGTAGTGAGACACTAGACCTAAATCACAGTATGTAAACCATTAACACCAATATGTAACATGTTATATTAATAAAAATATGTTATTTAGACAATTTGTTTAATTAAGAAAATCTAGAAAAACGGAATCTGTACAGTTTAATCGGAATTATAATCCATACTTCCAAAACACAATAAAAATTTAAAAACAGTAAATGATATAAGAACAGAAAAAATGTATTTATTTTATACGTAGTCATAATATATATCATTGAAACATTTTTGAAAAAAAAAGTTTAAATTTCCGGCCTGTAATGCACGGCCGTATTTATAGTTAGTGGCGGTTAAAAGGTTAAAGGCAGCGCTAAAAACAAACTACATTCTCAAAGGCCAATTATGTTAACAAACGATCAAAATTTTGCGAGTTGTGATGTCAAAATACAGCTAAAAGCTTTTTTGAAGTAAAAAATATCCAATTGAAGATTCTTAATTGCAACAAATTTCTTAAATGAAAACTTCTTTTCATTTTCTTAAATCATTCTACAAAAATCAATGTTACAGAGAAAAAATAATTGTAATTCAAGTATTAAATAGCCTAGTGCACCTTTTACTTTATCTCTAAGTTGACATTCAAGAATGGAAGAACTAAAAAAATGTAAGTAGACTTAAATCACACTTTGTAAAAATTCACAAGGATCGTACATTAAAGATAAGGAATTTAAAATGAGTCTTAAAAATATTTAAAGGAAAACTATGAACATATATCGTTGAGCCGAAGTTATAATACAATCCTTATATTAAATACCACATGTTGTTGAATATTTCTAGTATCGCCACCGCATGTTTGCCTATAAACTATTTTCATAAGATCAGATAGTTAAAATCTAGATTCTAGATTTCATTTTTCAAGGATCTTGAAAGATCAGTAGACAATTCATTGCGCAATAAAACAACGATTGAACATCGTCACAATATCGAATATCTCATTTGTATCGCAAGACGCGTTTTATGACGCGGTCTCGTTATATGTACATAGGGCCTGTTCAGTGCACAGTTCAACATCCTGCTGAGCAGCCTTGAGACGGTTACACCGTATCCGCGTGCCACCATCTCTGACGCAACACAAAACCGCCACTGGATATTAGCCTCCGTACACCATGAAGAGTTGGCACCGGAAAAAAAATATACCCACTGTCTGTGAACTCAAACAACGAGACCGCCAAGCGTGCGATTTCACGCCAAATCTGGGTACAAAAAGCTAAAAATGGGCCTTTGTTTAGTTAGTGGACGCGGCTGGACACAATAATCGAGTTGTGGCGAAAAATGACCAAAAACAATTTGCCTTTGTGGGTTGACAAACAAAAGTAGTACAATTATACGAGATTCATTAAGGCAGTGCTTTTGTATTTTAATAAAAATATATTTTTTACAAATAAAATTGAGATTAGTCTGCAAAATATACAGCGTGGAAAGAGTCATCGATGTGGTGAATATTTATTAGGTCAGTCAATACGTGTATGTTAAGAACTTAATTTATTTTTAACTAAATACCATATATTTTTTTAATTTGATCACCATTGCATTTAAACGCATCTATCTTTATCAAAATCATCTCTCGCCTTGATTAATGTAAAAATCTCGCGACTTCTCTCTTTTTTAAATATTCTAGATTCATTGATTAAATGAAATTTATTTATTTTACTAAGAATATATACGTTTTATCAATATGAGTTAAATAAAATAAATTTTGACAACCCTGTACGCCAGTTAAATACGCAAATAAAATTTCAGTCAAGTTCATCGTGTGATCAAGGCCTTTTGGCGTGCAAGATCCAAGGCCGCCTAGTGTTGATGTTGTGGCCTTTCCAAGGATTTATTTTTTTATATTGTATAATATGCATTTTTTATATTGATTTGTTTATGTCGTTTGCTTGTGGTTATATACCTGGAACAACGATCTCAATGAATAAATTAGAAAATAAAGTTACTATTTTTAATTAAAAAAATATGCAGATCTAATGATCATTATATAATTTTTTATTACATCGACTAATATTATTGTTCATAATTAAAATACCAGATTTTTAAGCTATACACAAAAAAATTTCGGGGGGCTACAACCTAATTTCTGAAACAATATAGATCAGTTGTATAATTTACTAAAAACATACTTTAACGTATTTAAAATGTTTCTTTATTGTGGTATATATGTGAAGAAATATAGAGGTTATATGCCCCACAGTATTTTTGGTACATATACCTATCGCAGATTTTAAACTGAGAACATGATTTTTTTATTTCATGTACTTTTAACTTATCTCAGATTTCTGTGTTGCAACAACATTATTAGATAATGCGGACTATATAGTTCGTTATGACTACAGAATAACACCTTGATTTTGATACGAATTACAGTTTTGTCATATAAACAATTAGATGTAAGTAGATGATTAATTAAATATTGAAAAAAATCTATTTAAAATATTTATTTATAACAATTACTTAAAAATCTTTTTCCAGCTTGACAACTATTTCAAAATTCAGTTTGAGAATTTATTAGCAAAAAAAATATTAAGTATTGATCTCATATTTGAAGGGAATTTCAGGCGTACGTCTAATTGTATATAATTGAAATACATAACATTTTTCGACGCGAAAATAGCTACATAGCGACAATTATGCGTTGTTATCGTGGACTATTTAAAGTCAAAATTATTTATTACTCTCTTATTATGCAAATTACAAATCGACGGAATGCCATAATGGAATTTAATAATAATGCTTTTATTAATAGACTACATTACGATCAAGGTATTTTATAGTAAAAATCAAGCGGTACTAATATGGGGAGTAGATAATGAATCATACGAATCACTATACGCCCACTCGAATTAGCTTAAAGGTGTCTTCAAACAATTACTTTTTCGTAAATTGCTTTTTTTCATATTTGACTACAACTTATGGCAATAACTATTTTGGAATTTAGACTCCTAATATATATATTTTTTATTTAACACCTTTGCCGTTGTATAAATGTTAGATTATCATGATGATCGCAAAAAATAGTAAGTAATTTTAAAAATAGTCATAGGTTCAAAATAGTAAGTTTGATAAAAAGTCGGTCTTATAAATGTAATTTCTAACATCATAAGAAATATGTATTCATTATTAGCATATACAACTAAAGTTACGTAATGAAAACATTTTTAAGATCTTCATTAAATTACACTCTAGATTATTACGTTTTTTTTATTTAACCTCATTAATATGTATACTGTAACTCGGTTAAAATGAACGTCTTGGCATGGGATACGTAATATTACATCCCAATCCCATATCTTAAACTAGACAATTGCTCTGTGAAAAGAATGTATTTTTATCACTTAAATACAACAAAAATTGCTTTAAATATGTTGCTAAATAAAATCAGCATCACGTTTGACAAATATAAAAATTTTCCACACAATTAATAGCAATGAAAACAGTCATGTTTGTAGCTCTATACATTGGATTGATGCAAAATTTATTACCTTTTAAATACTAGTTTTATTTATTAATTGTAAATCTTGTTACCATATGAACAGGGCTGCCAAAAGGAGGTGAAGAAGTGACAAATTCCCGGAGCCCGTTTTCCTTAAGGGTCCGACACTGGAAAAAATCATAGCAAGAATATATTTATAAAAAAATAAAAATCGACCTCAAATAATGAATCAGAACTAAATTACAGTTGTTTGAGATGTATGTACTGATGTATTTCAGGTATAAGTTCCTTCAGCCTGTAACAACAATCAATATATGTTACATTGCTTGACCTAGCTTGATTATTTTTTATTTATTCATCTGCGAAAATAATAAAATATAGCAATATATTATCTATGATAATCGAACAGAATTATAATTATAAAATACATTTTGGTCTCTCGGACACAAAAACAATTTAAACATCAAAGTTCATATCATATAGGATTCAAGTCCAGACTTATTTTACTAATCATAAGATCAGATTCAGGGTAAATATTTAAAGTCCACCATCCACAAAAACTTCCACCTCCCCCGCTACTTTTCCCGATATCCGTTTTAACGCATTTCTTAAGGGGCCATCAAGGATTTTTTTGCACTCATCTCAATTTTAATGATCAATATCGTTAAAATGTGTAATATAAATTATGCTTAGCTCAACATAAACAATCTAAATTGCCTATTTTCAAACAACTTGTAAAATGTTAGAAATTAGCCAAAAATTTAAATTTATTTTGCTTTATAACTAATTTTAATTTTAAAACTAAGCATATAACATAAAAAGAAAATAAGTCAATTTTTTTCAAATAATTTCCACTACAAACTTTAAAATTCATGTTAAAGTCGCAGAAATTTAACTTATAATTTTTCGATCACAACCACGCATTTACTGCATTGCTTACCATTGTCTTAAGAAACACTTACAATCCCCTTGAAAAAATTTCACAATTCAATTTGTAAAAGCTAATATGACTTAAGGACCACCGTGTAGAATTTCTCAGTGATTTAGAATGTACGTATATATGATTTGACATAAACTTTGCCAGTGTAAAAGGTTAAAAAAGGCGTTATTAGTCGGCAATAAAATTAAATGTGCAATAATACTACACGACAGCTCCCATACACTGGATACATAAATAAAAGGCGAGCCGTCAAACATAACGACCGATAGTATATATTAAAAATAGGCATAAAATCAGTTTAACCCGTTCGCCGCCGTAGAACAATTTAAATTTAATTGTCGCTGTGCCCTTGTTTATTTTAAACGTATATTACGCTAGTTAATATGCAGTTATCTGGTAATTGAGTGTGATTACCCTACTGGTTTTTAAATACAACCTATGCATATCACAACCGATTATGAACGTGTCATGTACTATATGTGTCTATTTCATACCGATTGATTATATGGCTCGTGGCACTCGCGATTTCGTCTAATTGCATTTCGATGTTTAATTATGCAAATCTCTAACAATGGTTGAAATTAAAGCAATAGCGTAGAAGGCCTTGAATCAAGTCAATAGCTTTGTGATTAGAAATTAATGGTTATTGAAGAAAATGTGCTAAAAGCTGGCGCTTGAATTGTTAATTACTAGAGAGAATATAATTTTAATAAATAAATATTACATAAAAGACAAATTTTTGATACGGAAGTGCCAAATATTAGTATCACAAAAATGTAAGGCATAAAGTTATTTTTTACATAATAAACTCATGTTATAGAAGTAATAACTTTTACTTTAATTAAAATAACATATTTTTCTATATTAGTAAGTTAGCTTAATGTAAAGTTTTCATGATCTCGCAACCTACATAATTTAATAACCAAAAAGAGACTTTTAAATAAATTTTATAAACTGTTTTTTTACTCAAATAAAATAATATGCTTCGTACTGAATGATTTAGCATATATATTTACAAGCTTTGTTAATTAGATCTCAGATATGCAATACATCAAGGCTCTGCCCTCAGATCACCTTTTTATGTTGTTTACACTGAAGGGCGAGGTCAAGGTAATTCCCAAAATTGCTCTTAACTGTAATAATACTGATTGAAAAGCTTTCAAGACTATTGTTCATTCCCGTCTAATGAATAATTATTTGTGAATAATTATAGAAAAAAAAATTATGGAACATGAACAGGATGTTAAAAAAATTACAAAATAGGCCAATGGGAGAAGTTTTAAATAAAAATAGATTTACTATATTTGATAGATTGGAATGGTTGGATGTTCAAAAAATATTGGAGAAAATTATTTTAGCATTTTTATATAAGATACAAATAATATTTTACCAGAGTATTTTAATAAAAAAGAAAAGATGTACAATAAATAGAATTAATTTTAGAAATAGAGGCAGTGCAAGGAGTACGGCCAGGGACATATTTTACGGAGATGTGGATTTGTATGAAAATATTCCTAGGACAGTTCGAAAAAATAAAAATGTAGCAGTCTCCCTCAATAGATTCAAGAAACACATAATATTATGTTTTATATTATATATATGTTTTGAATAAATTTATTTAGTGTATAAACAATTAGCTAATTAAATTTATAATAAATAATACATATTAATCAAAAGCTTATAGATTATTATAATAATATTGAGCTTACTTGAAAGTTGAAATAAAATTCAGATAATTAGAAACGAAAGGTAGTAGCGTAAACTTTAAAAACTAAAACCAACTAAATTAAATTTTCTTCATTGCTTTCTGAGGCATCAGTAATATTATACATTCTGTTGTTTCGACCAATGAAAAATAAGCATTCAAATATAAAACAAGATGGACGACAGTACCATGACAACAGTTTCAAATAATTATTATTTATAAATAAAATTTTGCTACGCGACAATAATTTTCATTAATTCTTCGTGTGCGTTGTTCGATTTGATTGTATATAAATAATCGGATTGCAAATTAACTGGGTATGTTATAACTATAAAAATTAAATATATACATAATACGTTAAGGATTAAAAAATATATTGATTAAATTAGATAAACAATCATAAAACAATCTTCGTGATGAAATCTTCAAATTTTGAATTGCCGGCGATGGACTCCGAAGCCAAAAAGTGAGTTTTTCTTTTTATAATATATAAACATTATCATTGCTTCCAATTTAATGCATATGTTCGTTAGATTTGACTGAATATAATTACTTGAATTAAACGTGAAGGGTAATATTTACTTAGTACGTATGAAGATTGAGGTTAATGTCGATCAAACCGTATAAATGCTAATAAAACGTATTTTTATCTATTGATATTTGGGGATACTATCTTTCATGATGATCGCGTGACAATGAGTGTGATGCAGTCGGTTATTTTTCTGAAGAAGCTTGGTTACAGCAAAATAAATTTAAACCGTTATTGCATCAAAAAAAAATCACCTAGATCGTTCCGTTCCGAGTGAAGACTCGTAATATACATAGTGTAGTTTCTTGGATGTTATCTAATAGACAACATTTAACAATGATTATAAATATGTGATTGCATATCTGAAATAATATGATAGCCAAAATATCTAAGAGTGGCTTATTTTTAATTCCGATGTGGCAAAATATGTATACATTATGGTTTTTAATATTAATTTACAGCAAACTTATGTAGTATGTTCATTATAAAAAGATTCACTCTTTGTTTATATGTATATATTATATATACCAATTCTACGTTGAAGCCATATAGGTCATCAAATTGTTCCACCATTGCTTCTGAAAAATAATTAAAAACAATAAGACCTTTATTAAGAGTTTAACATTGAACACATTATTACTATTAATTAGTAGTATTTTTTTTCAACCTTAAAAATAATTTTTATTTTATCATGGATTTTAAATATTCTTAGTTTATTATAGATTTTAAATATATTTTGTTTATTATAAATTTTCAATACAGTGAAAACTTTTTGCACTTATTAATTATTTATATATATAATGTTGAGCAGAAAAAACATTTACTTTAAAAAATATGTAAATCGAAATATTTTTTAATAAGAATAGACGAAGATCTCAAAATTATTAATATTTTTTATGCCCATATTGCGCACTGTCTATTTTCGGTCTTAAGTAACAGATTAGTTGTTTGATATTTTCAGTTTAATGTTTCTTTCTAATTAGTAAATTTAATTAAAAACTGGCTTTTAAAACCCAAAAAGTTGAGGGTCCGGTATTCGCACACTCACTAGCTTCGGTACCTCACTATCGTGAAGTACCGACAGGTAGTATTTTTAATTGTTCTTAAAATAAATTCTTCGTTTTTATTGTAGTTGCAAATAATCATACATTAATCACATGTAATGCACTTAAACAAAAATAATCTAAACAGGAAAAATATATGAGGAAAATATAGATATTTTTTTAATTGATAAATTACTATATACATACATTTCTTATCAATTTCATTTTATCTTCTATTGAGTATTTAACTAAATCAACTAACAAGTTTGCCAGTTAATTGCTTAAACATATTTAAAAAACTAGTATCGTGTGTATAATTGCATATTAGATATTTCGTAACAATTATAAATAATTAGAGTTAAATATAATACGCGTGTAATAATAATTGTTTTTGATTGTTAATTGACGCTTCGCACGAGGCATTCATGAGGTTAACGTATTCACATAATATTTGATATGACAAATTACTATTATATATGAGCATAAATATACATTACATGAGAAGTGACTATATAAATTAAAATAGTAACAACTACACAAAATATGGCTATAAATGAACCAATAATTCATGCTTACTCATCAAGGAAGTCTGGGGATAATCGACAAGGTCCGACACATGATGAAAAAAATTTGTAAATGTCTTTTAAAGGTCTTACATAATTGCAGCATAATAATATATCAATCGAGCAATAAAATTCGATTTTACTGTCCGCAATGCCATTTTTGGTTAAACTATAATTTGTACTTCACCCACCGCGATTAAGTTCAATTATTCTAATACAGCCATCAATGTAATTTTTATTTCAACACCTGCGCGCAATAGATGGGCGTTTCATCGATTGGCGTAAGTCCGCCTCGTTACACATTTTAGACCCACCAGGTGATTCACTCAATTTACATAAGGTGTCCATCTATTTATAAATTCTACAAGCGCGGTTGCAACTTGGTTGTTTTTTTATTCTACGTTGCGGATCCTTGCCGAGGTCTCTCAGATGCTAATCGCGCATCTCGGAAATCCTGTTAACCTTTGAGAACTATTTACAGGCGGAACTAGAATATTTAATTGACTTGAAAATTGTCTGTCAAATATATTATGTCTTGATATTCATCATAACTTCTTTTAATTTTTCTAAGAATCTCTAAATATATTATAGTATCTACGTTATATATATATACGTCTGTACTAACACTTCACTATATTAAGAGTGTGTTTGGTTTGATCAGATTATATTATTGACGTTTGAAACTTTATACGGACGACTATACAGAAAGTCAATATTAAATTTACTGTCAGGTTCATCCACTAAACCAGTCTTCTTTTCCTAATAAGAGAAATTAAGTATTACTATTTATTCATAATTAAATACCAATTAGGCATGTAATAAATCGTTTTAACCGTCTAAAAAAATATGTGGATCTTTGTTAAAATTTCCGTCATAAATCAGAAAGGATTAAAATATCCATCGCCTTGGGAAAAGATTGTAGTTGTAGTTCAATCAGGATTGCCCTCAAATCGACTGTTCGTAATGTAATTTATCGACCAACAGAAGTTTGTTTTAAAAAAACTTTAAACTCTTTTGTAATTGGTTGTCTCACCGAAAAGGGCAGAATAAAAAAATCTTTTATGAAGGGGGTCAGGATTTAAATATAGATATTTCATCTGAGACTTTCTCAGAGAACTTTTCATGTCATCATGGCATCAGTACTTTTATAGCACGTAAACTTGGACTTTAGCAAGAAAAAACCAACTGTACTTCCATAGTGAAGCTTTCAATAGCATAGAGCCTACTTTCTCAATTGTTGCGCAACATATTAAATATTTATTAACAAACTTTTTCTTAACAAAAAAATAAACCCCTCGATCAACAGTAAAGGCAATTACTTTTATTAAGACAGACATGTTTTTTATGTCAGATTATTAAATAATGTGAGGCTTTGGCAAATAAGAATTTTATTTAGCATTTTAATTTAATTTATATAAAAATAAAATATCTATAAAAAGCCAAGAAATCGAACAATGGTGTTTCAACCTTTTCAATTGATTTTTTCAAATAATAAGATACTTTTGTATGAATTAAGATAAATGGTTATTTCTAGCAGCTTCTTTCGATGAGTTTTTTGTGTAATGAATGCCAGTTGTGGTTTGGAATTATTGAGGTATTATAATGCACTTTCTTTTTACGAAAAGTGGCTATTTTTAAATCAATGCAACGTAAAAAATATCATTTATTGTGTCGTTCAATTTTAAACTTAATGCTACCTTTAATTTTACATAATACACACCACTTATTCTGTTGAAAAAGTAGAGTTTTTACACCTAATTCTCCTTGCCTGTTATAATACGATAAAAAAATGCCTCCAGTTTATTTATGGCGAGCAATTCTGTTAGTTTTGACAGCATATTGCGTACATTGAGATGTCTTTTAGCGTTATATTAAATTAAAATTAAAATTTTCGCAATGTCAGTCAAAGGTTTTCATCCAATAAAAGTGTAACTAATATTATCGAAACAAAAACGATACGACTAAGCATATGTTTTTAGTCGCTTTATTAATAGTATTTTTGCGACTTTTCTGATCAAAATATATAGATAATTTTCAAATATTTCAATTAAATTCTATTTCAATAGCACATGTTTTAATTCGTTGTAATCTGCTATTAGGTAGTATGTGATTTTTTGCCATAAAAATCATTTCCATATAAAATTCTGCAAAAAGCTTACGTAACACAGTAATAACTTTTGTAATAACTCAATATATAGCGCTATAAACATTACTCACTTCACTGCAATGGTTTGTGTAGCACATATTTTTAAGCTAGCAAATGCTATTTTATTATTATAAAATAAATTATTGCTTATTCAAAAATTAATTCATAATAAATTTCATTTAATTAAATCACTCTTTCATTCAACAATAACACAATCCAAATGATCAAATCAGCAGTTTTAAAAACTGTCAAAATTTACATTGAGAATCCAGATATAACGCTATTGAATCATAAACCCTAGTGACAAAAGCAGTCGACATATAAAGACGAATTTTGATCTTTTATGATCTAAAAAGACATGAAACAGCAAGATTAAAAATTAATTAAATAATGCTAACACGTGCATTAGGGATTTCCATTTGTCGTTAGCAATAGTGGCCAATATAAATCTGTTCCAAAAAATCTACCCAACTGCCACCTTTTTGTAATTGGCCGTCCCACCGAAAGACAAAATCTCATATGAATTAGTCTCCTGGGAAAACAATGATTCTGGGACTAATGACAAAAATGGAATTTTATATATTTTTATACATCGTAATATATATTTTTTAATAAATAATAGTAGGTACGAGTTATTCTTTTCTATGCTATAAATAAATGTAAAAATTAGCCATTTTTGCGACATATTTTCTGAAATCATATTACACGCAAAATATTTTAATTGGGCATTAAAAATTATTAATAATGTCTACTCATAATATTTACCTGATTAACAGTCGTGTTTTCTTTTCTGCTCAATGCTGCCATTTTTTTTTAATAATAAGCTAATTAATATTTGGCATTAAAAGTATATTATATAATATTAAATAAAAAAAATGCTTCTTAACATTAACCAGTAAATAGATATTTTGCTCAATTAAATAAATCTATGAGGACAAACGATCAAATCCTATCAATAAAAATATAAAAACATAACGTACAACATAATACTTTTTAACTTTAAAGGCTTAAGTCTAATTAAACAGTTGTTTATTAAAACATATTTTCCAAATTATTTTCCAAATTCATATACTTTTATTTTTTCAATTTTTGTCTGATATAATGAAAATAAAAATGTTATAGTTTCCTCTTCTATCTATAATGTAGACAAAAAATAAAGTTACTTTACACATACACTATTATGTTTTATTGTAGTTTTGTAATTCTATTAACCACTTAACGATTTAAATAATCAAAAAAAGTATTATATAGTTTTATTTTAATAGTAACATTCAAGATCATATCTTTGGTATCCTCATTGTAATTAGGCCATCTCGAATATCCTGCTCACCTTTTATCAACTATTTTCTGTCAGAACGCGGATGTTAATCGAGTTCAGTGATTTTTACCCAGCCAATCCACTTTACACCAGCATGACGAGCACGTGATGGAAACTGCCAAATTTAATTATTTGCTACTTTAGAATAAATAGTATTTTAATTACTATGACGCCAGACAGAAAATAGATCGATAGGCACAAATGGCGTAATTTAATCATACTATACTATGCGGGTCGCAATGAAATTCCACAATAATTTGGCAATTGAAATTTAACTTGGGAAACGATAAGTGTGGCGAATTTTTCATACAATTTTCAACAGTATTTAGAATCGATTTGTTCCGATTGTATTATTACAATATTTTGTATGAACTGTAATATAAATAATGTTTTTATAGTTTAACTACATAGTTGTATTTAAATTTAACAATATTCAATGCGACAAGTATGCATGTTATTTGCGTTAAATTTGCCTTAATGTAATATTTATTATAATATTTACGTTATCAAGGTTTCTATAAAACTTAAGAATTTATATATCGTCAGTAGTGTTTTTTTTAAGCTTTATCTGCATCGTAAACCTATTTTTTTAAATACTGGTTCAAGTATTCGATATAAAACTGAGGGCAGTTGAGTAATATGTTTTTATGTCCATGACTAATTTAATTGAACGTTTTTAATATAGTATATTTAATTAATAAAATAAATGTGGTTTGATAAACATAAATTTGAGCAATAATTTTTTATAAATTATTTAACATGTATATCAAAATACCTGTATTGAATTGCTATGATTAAATAAATTATATAAGATAATAAAATTTAAATATTTTTTTTTTAATAGAAGATATTTTTAATATAGTGAGATTAATAATGTGGTATTGTCTTATTTTAATTTGTTAATTTTCAGTAAAAGAATTGTTTTATATGTATTATATTTTATAAAAATATAAATTAACTAAATTTATATTTTTCTCAAATAACACAGATATTTCTATTTATATTATTTATTGACTAATCAATTAGCTGAAAAAGATTTTATTCTATTGTGGCTTCAAGTTACAAGTATATATTACAGTGAATATTTTGACTGGTACATATGTGAAATCATATTGAAATACATTTCTACTAGTGAAAACACAATTTATTTGCATTTATATGCTTCATTTGATACCATGATTTGACAGGCGTGAAACGTGTAAATAAATCAGTAGTCTTCTACTGAAAAGTAAATGTTCCAAAATGCCATTAATACTCATCCTAAGACTAATTTTAATCAAGTCCAGTTACAGAGTACTAATTTAGAAATCGTAAAAATAATTTGACAGAAACACGATTTCTTTTAAATGAATATAAAACGATAAGAAAATAACTTGCACCTGTCTCATTGATCTTGGGAAATAAATATTTAGTTACCTTAACATATCTAAAAAGATAAAAGGCTTAATTATCCACACACGGGTGATTACTACTGTGACACCTGTAGATTCCCAGTGAAAATGAAAGAGTCGTAAAAAAATATTTTAACTAATTAACATTTAGTTACGTATGAACTTGATTCAAGCGCTTTACGTATATTGTATAAAAATATTAAAAAATAATAAAATGCTTCGTTGACCCACATGTATACCAGCAGTAATCACCTGGGTGCAGATCATTAAATATCACAATACTCTTTTTTTAAGATGGTAACTAAGGTGTTTGCTAATTGTAAAAATTGCATTTTTTGGATCGAAGAGACGGTTCCGTTATTATACAATCAAATCTTAGATTTTAGTTATAGAACGGTTAAAAACCAATTCGATTATGAAACACAAATCAAATCGCGAGCGTTTCAGGTCCAAAAGTGAAATGTAAAAGAATACCCGAGGATGTTGCAAAACGCGGAAGACTTGCTGTTATGGACCGATCAGATCTGATCTCGCAGATAACGTCTGACGGTGAACGTTCGAAAATTTATTACGAGACTTAATTGCGCCATTATTGTATTTCAATACAATATACGGACGATCATATTGGAATATTTTCATCATATGTATATCTAGGAAGGAGACATGTGATCCTACAAAAATATCAGCCCTAGAAAACCACACACAAATACGAAGTATGAGTGTTAATTGATGTATGTATGTATATATTATAATATTAGATTAATTTATTTATTGAATTATTATATAATATAATATATGTACATATATAAATAGTACCGTGCTGTATAAAATACAACATCTTTATGCGACATAATCCATTGCACTGCATTTAAATTATGTATGTGTCTTTTGCAACAGTACATAAGCCTAAACTAGGATTCAAATTCCATTCTATTCCAAGCTTCATATTTTTAATTTTTTATCGTGTCTTGTAAGACCAAAATTAGTAATTATTATATAATTTTAAATATGATTTATCATCATAAATAAGATTATAAATAATTTTAATAAAATCGAGCTAGGTCGTGCATAGTAACATCTATTGAGTGTGAGATGAAGTATTGGTAATAAAATATGTAACTAATTTTCAGACTAATTTTAGTATAGTAACATATGTAACAATGGAAGTATTATAATAATTTAATAAATAATAATAAAAAAAAGTATTATATTCACTATTGTCCTCTCATTTTAGTGAAATATTATATTAGGTCCATAAGTTGTATAGGTTGTTAATGTACATCTACAAAGATACATAAGTATAATACATTGTTCTATAGAAAATAAAAACGTTCTTGTGTATTTACGTGGGCGGTATCGATTAATATATCTACGTACAAAACACATGTTACATTCTACGTCGTTCTTCACACGTCTTAATTTCGTTCGGAACTTATTGTTAGATTGCGTGTGAAATAAATATGTATAACCATTACAACTTATCTTTCTCATCTATTCCGGATGAGATTCTTAAATTTATTAGAATCCATTCTCAATCTAAACCATCTTTATATATTTTTAAAATAAAAATTGCTTTAAAGCATAATTGGTTTAGGTTGGTGAAAGTGCTTTTAAAGAGGCGTTCTTTACTAATGTTAAAGAATAGACATGATAGCTTGCCAGTAGAAAATCGATAGTGAACCAATTTATATCCTGGAACAAAAAAATGTTTGGAAAGAGAACGATGTGTCTTGAAACAATCAGTTATATAATTATATTACAGTAGCACCTCCAATAACACGATAAATTGAGGACGTGCTATTTGGGCCTTTGCTATGTGTGAGCGAGACAAAGAAAGGATATCTCACTAAACACATCTGATTCGTACGTAGCCCCCCAACTACACGCACCCAATTTAACGTGTTAATGGGGGTCTACTGTGTACTTGTCATGATTCTCTAATATTTATATTCTTATTTAAATATGTAACTGTTATATAATTTATAACAATATTTAAAAATACATAGCTTCAATTACTTATATCATATATCAAGAGAATATATTATGTTATAAAGGTTTATTCCAAAATTGTACCTAAAAATAAGTGATTCATATATGAAAACATTACTTTAGCATAATATTACTTTTCACTAACTTTACACAAGAGTATCAAATTCAAAAGTAGATATTGAGAAATATAATAATTAAAATGGTCAATATTACAAAACGTGTTTATGTTATCAATTAAAAATATGTTTCATACTTATTTGGTAGAAATAATATATTATATTAGAATAATTTATAGTATTAAAAAAAACAGCTAGATCCAAGTAAAATTCTTATTATGTGAAATAATAGTTTCAGTTCAATTTAATTACCCGTATAATTCGATAACTAATATCTAAAAGACCTTTTTTTAATTTTTTTTTTATAGTATCTGAGAGATAAGTATTAGTGATTATTAATCGATTATCACAGATTGAGTTTTTCTAAAAAAAATTAATCTCAAGTTAATGCACAATAATATTTAGTCACAAGTTCAAGTCAAAGACCATACAGCTACTTTCCCATGCATAAAACTTATTATTATATTTTTATTAATTAAAATGCGTCACTGGCGAGTTTTTTTATTAAGAATAATTGTTGCAATGATACTTTTGCACAAAATCTGTTAAATAATCTATAAATACACGTGCATTAAAACAGCATTTAAGCGGACTGAAAAAAAATTGGGCAATTGAGAGCAATGCATATTTTTCTGAAAGAAATTAACGCTAAATGAATGGCACACATAACGAAATATTATATGAGCTTTTATTAAGCTTTCTCCTGATGTGAAAAAAATCTGTGCGTTTCTGTGCTGTGTATTCTTTACACATCGGAAAAATATTCATAGACTACGCTTAGTCAATATGTAATAAAAATATACATTTCTATTATAAAATATATTATGTGATAAATATAAACTTTCCTGCTCGTAGAGTCAGAGGTGTTTATTAACAAAAAAATATCGTTGTTGCGTAATGATTGAATCAACGATTGTTGCGTATCCGAAATGGTTTCGCTCTGGATTAGCTGGACCATTGGATGCAAAGAGAGAAACGACTCTTCGCTGTTTGAAGTTGCGACCGCCTCATCTTGGTTGTAGTCCAAACTAAATTTTTCAATGATCTTATGCCTTGAACTTCAATGTGGATATTCAAGTGTTGATGCCAGTAGTGACAGATAAAAAGGAGGTTTCAGACGAATTGTCCAAATGTGATGAGTGGAAGTTTTCAGACGTAATGTGACTCCTAGTAACACACGTTTTTGTATGTATATTCATGTCGTCGTCGTCGTCCCATAGTAGATTTATTCGCCACAGAATCGTGGCGAATTATTTTTAATATGAATTGCCGTTGGCACCTAAGGCAGGTCAGAAACGGTCATTTTGAGGATAAACTCAAATGCACAAGTTGTTCTTTCTGATTTATGGCGTATATCTTTTGCCTTAATTCGCTTTTCTCAGTGTCATATTTAAACGAAGAAACCCATTTTTTCTTAAGCGGTTAAAAAGCTTTATCACAAGTCGAAGCAGCCTTTTTTAGCTTCATAGTATAAGTATACCAGTTACAGTTATTTGTTTAACAACAAACACATGCACGTGTCAAGCAGCTAGTATATTATTAAATAAATTTCGGTTTCGCCTCATAAGATAATCGTAGAAGCCAGATATGATAATTATATAAACATCACTTTGATTACACAAAAGTTTGCTTCTCAACTTACATCCAGTGGAGCTAACGCTTAATCGACACAGATGCCGTCTTTAAAGCCCAGAGAAGAGCGTATGCGTCTATTTTGATTGTCAGCCAACCAATTTATTAAATTTAAAATAAAAAATGTATATTGATGAATGAATAAATCTTCATTATATATATTTTTCTGGCAGAGTTAGGTAACTGCAGAGTTTTCTTTATTATGTGCAATGTAAAGCTCATTCGCTACTTTAGCTGATTGTACATGTGAATAAATATTTGCTACCTAATCTTTTATTAATAAAAAAATAAACCTATAATTTAAACGTGTGTGTGCCATTGCAAAGAGCTTTTAGTTACGCAATATCGTGAAAGAGAACGCTAATGCCAGTTATATCTCAGCAGCATAATTATTTGATTAAAATGTACCGGTATTTCCATTCACTTTCAATACTAGACGGTCTCGTCCAAGTGTGTCGCAGTTTCAGTCGTTTGGCGACAAACGACTACAGACTCATCTCTTCTCTTTCTCTTTCTAACACCCACGTGTACGTGAGCACCAACTAGGGTTGTCAAATATTGACAAATGTTTCCTAATTATCTTTCTAATTTAAAAAAATTATCAACTTGAGACAGAACTATTTTTATATAAAAAAATTATTTGTATGATATTTTTAACTGACAATTTAGGTCGGGCACAATATATAATAAATATAATACTATTCTTTTTTTGAGATTATATTTTGTTTATTAATTTTTTTAAAAGATTTGCGATCTTCAATTAGCATATCCTATAAAAAAAATTTATGTTGCCAACCCTAATCTTAATGTGTGCTATGTGTATCTTTCTCTTTCGTATCGTTCAGCGTTGCGCAATTCGGCGAATGCAAATTTTCGGAATGGCGAAAGTCTTGTCGCCCACAGACAAGTTCACGGTCACGGTCAACCTGTTATATTATAGCGTTTCGTTACACATATTATGTTGGTAGCACAGATACATTTTTGTTTATGCATATATTCAGAGCATGAAAAAGTCAACGAAGAGTGTTTAAAATTAGTATAAATTAACCAAAAGTGTTTTAAATTTATTTTCAGATTTTAATCAAACATAGTTTAAGTATCAGTAAAATATGAGCTGTTGAATATTTTATATCGGATGCTCGAATGATATTGTATTTAAAGATTTTAATTTAATTACAATCAGTGTTTCATAATTTTAATTTTAATTTTAATTCAAGTCTATATCTTTAAAAGGAACCAAATACTAGCGTTAACTATATGCCAAGTCGCATAAAAGTTTGTATGGGGGCTCGGTCAATTTAGCATTTAAAACAAAAAAAATGTTTTTAATGCAAATTAAGCCTTTGAACACATTTTTTAGTCGGATTTCATTTTGCAAAGTTATTACACTTTTAATTTTTACATTGGCCGCCATTTTGTAAAAAAAATATATATACATATATTTCATACAGAACGTATTGTATCGGTAGTTCTATACGATACTAAAAATTGAATTTTAAATCTTAAAAACCAAGCAGTTAAGAGCGTTAACTCTTCTGAAAGTCTCAAAATGGCTCGTATGGGGGTCTGATCGAACTGATACATCGCTTGTTTTGAAGCAAAAAACTATTTTCTTATATTTTATTTAAATGAAGTTTAGGCTTTTAAACGTTTTTTATTGAGCAATCTTTTCGTTAAAATTTAAACCTACTGAGTTACAAGTGTTTAAGTTTTTATACTTGTCGCTATTTTGCAAAAAAATTGACACATTGGATTTTGCTAGCAAACATATACAGGATGCTTAAGAATTCTATACTGTCACAAAAATAAAACTTTAAATATGTATAAATAAGTTTACACTGACCTTAACTATATTGCATGGTGGGTCGATCGACTTATTTACTAAACGTGTTTTGGAAAAAGAAAAAAAAAAAATTTTAATTTTTTTAAACGGTATCATAAGTATATTCGAAAGCTTTATTTTGTATAAAAAAACATTAATTTCTCTTCTCAATGGAAGGATTATGTATCCCGGTCGATACTATAATTGTCTTTGAATGATGCCTACACTGATTTTAAGTGTCCTAAAGTAACTTTTTTCCACAATTTATAAGTTTCTAAATGAGTAGATCAGACTCATGTTATTTTTCAATGTATAATATTCTTGTTTTATAGTTGTAGTTTTAAATAAATTGCATTAATATGATCATAAATTGATGTTACCATTTGAGTTCTACTCTGTAAATTTTTATTCAAGTCATAGAAAAGCTTTGTGATAGCAAATCATGTAGGCATTAAGTATCATTTATATTAATGACCGTCTTGTTAAATTCTGTAATTATATTAGACTACTTTCCAACCCAATGGTAGTTTATTTAAATTTTAATTTTACTAAAATCAGGAAAAGAACCAGACGATATTGTCTCTTATCAATTGAGCTTTTAATTTATAGGTTTTAACATTGATTTAGTAATTATTCATTATTTGAAAGAGATAAAATACACGTTTCGTTGTCCAATATCCCTTAATATTAAATCTATTTTGGGATAACGAATAAATTAACGTAGTCCTTACATTTGAATATGTACTCATGAAAATTCAACGATACTTAAGCATCGTGCAAAAATATACCCCATGGCTAAAATTATAATTCTATTTTTATCTGCTTGTTCAAACATGTATACTGTTTTTATTTTATTTTAACTCAACAGCATGCCTATATCTCAATTACATTCGTATCATATCGTTTCTCGTGTTGTTACGTTGCTATTTTTAGCTATTTTGCTTGAGGTGCTTCAGGCATGCTTATTTCAACAAGGAAAGTTTACAGACTCCAAACGCTTTCCCTTAAATATTTGCGAATACAATTTATATTTATACAAAGCATTACAGAAAAATTAGCCCACCCGGGTACTAAAGACTTAAAGGTCAAAGTGATTATATAGATAGCTTTGTAATTTTTTAGGCATACTAATTTAATATAAGAAGTAATTTAAATAAATCCAAATAGAAAGATATACTATTTCATTATCATATTATATTTTTTTAGAATTTTTGCAACCTACTGAACTTTAAATTTAAAAACCCTTTTGTATCATTTAAAAGTAATGCATATTATAGCTATGAAAACATTAATTATTTTTATAATTAAATTATGTATACCTTTTAAAAAATATATACATTTTGAATACTTTTTTTATATTTAAAAGGGCTAATGATCATTGCTGTATAATATGAAAAAATACGGGTCTTTTAATAGTAGGTATAGAAAAAGCTTTCGACACAGTATGGCATGATGGTTTGATTCATAAACTATACAAATACAAAACCTGAGAACAAAAAGCTATATATATTTTGTTTCACAAAATAATGAACACTCGATACCGCGTAAAATTCTATCTAGAGTTCCTAGACGAAGTTTATTCGAGCGGTTTATGTTTATCTTGTTTATTATTTAAATTATTATATTAAACTATTTTATTTTTTAACACCAAACGCATGAACCTGTCAAACAGATAAGATAAATTTCAGTTTCGCCTCAAATCGAACAAAATAATAGTGTTAGAAATCACTTTGATTATGACCTGAAATACACGAGAGTTTGTTCCTAAACTTGCATTCAGTGAAGCTAACGCGTAATTGACACAGAAGCCATAATTTAGAATATTTGGTACGCTGACGATACAGCTATTAATAAGTGCTTACGGTAGTAAACTAATCGCGAATAAATTACAAAAATCTTTTAAAGTTTTAAAAAAATATTTTTAAAGGGGGGAAAATAAAATTAACGAAATTAAAACAGAAGCAATTATTTTTACAAAACATAGACAAACTCTGTCACTACTTTTCCTAATTAAAAATAGCAGTTACATAAAATGTAAAACAAGCTTTAAATACATGGACTTACACCTAGTTTTCAAACCTAAATTTAATTAACATATTTTGAATCTTTGCTCTATGGGGCTTGTCGCCATTGCGGCTTTTAGACTATATTTTAAAAGAAAGTACGCGCTTACTTTAAAAAATATAATTTTAATTTATAAAGAATTAATTAGACGCATTTTAAAACACCAGTAATACAATTTGTCTAAATTGTAATCTACAGTCATGCAAACTGAAACTATAAAAATCATATTTAATACACCTTTTTATACTAACCTTAAAAAATGCATATTAGCCTTTATATATTAAAAATTAAAGAAACTGTCAGTTTTATGCCAAAAATATTTCGAAAAATCAAACTAGCCCACTAAGCTCGTTTTCGTCTGCTTATTGTATTTTTTCTATATTTTTCATTGTTTTTGTCTATATTCTAAAAAGTTGTTTGGTATTTTTTCTTAAATTATAACCACCAACATTTTATTTTATATTCTTATTTCTTATCAGATTGTAACTAATAACAAATTGTAAAAATGAATACGGTTATAAACCAGTAACATTTTTTGTATATATAATATAATTAGTATGCTTGTAAAATTATTTATAATATTGAAATAAATGTATTAAAAAAAAAATATTTTTTTAAGAGTAAGTAAGTGGTTACTGTTTGCCTGTTAAATTTTAATTTTACATCTCGCCTGCAAAATATATTTATATAATCAGGCTTGGATGAAAACGTTTCAAAAATATCACAAAAAAATCTAAAAAGCTTTTAGTATCATTATAATTAAAAATCCTTATAAAAATACATTGACTATGTTGTAATAAATTAACATGCTTATTTCTCACGCTATAACTAAATCGATTTAACCACGAAAGCAATATTCCATTAACTAGTTCGATGTGACAGTTGCGTAAACGTAGTATAATATCAAACGAGATATTTGCAACAATGTATAGTATAAATATTATATATTTTTGTCGTACAATTTGATTCATTATTATAAATTAAAATTGCAAATTTAACAGGGAAAAAATAAAACATTAAAATTCGCTTCGATATAAAGAGCGTCGTTAGTCAAACACACTTACCATACATTAAGAATTTAAAAGGCTAACAATAATTTACATGGCATATTTTTAAAATATGAAACGCTATATAATTTATTATATGGTGTACATTTGCATATGATTTATGATAAAATTGATAGTTTATTAATATAATAGAATATCCCTTGTATGGTTTTTTATTGTTTATTTTTTAACTTTTGTCTGCGTATTGAATTATTCATAAACGTATCCTGTTTTTAATTAAAACCTGAATTGCGTAATAAATTTTAGGTTTTTTATTTTTAACATGGGACGTGTATTATAATTTTACCCACTGGAAACTATTTTTTATTATGTAATTTACATTCTAAGCATTATCTTAATCTAGCAAAAACTGGATTTGGTCTATTTTTTATTAACATTTGTTCAAAACAAAATGGATTTTGCGGTTGAAAGTATAAGTGTTTTATCTCTATTGATTTTTTAAAAGCTTAGCTAACAATTTATTATTTTTGTAATTAAAAAAAATAATATGTGTTAAAATGCTAGTGGTAGTCAGAGTAGAAATGAATATTATAATTTATTTATCAATAAATTGCCACAAATTATTTTGAAGTGATTTTTAGCACAGTAATTTTTAGTAAATACGTGTCTAGTCTAATATATATTTATATACCATTGAAAATATTAAATGATTTCTGATTATATTAACATATTTTTAATATTTATGTTATTATTTTAAAATCAAAACAATAATTACTCTACTCGAATTATCATATAATTATTATAGCGTTATGTTTCGATTAATTATTTATTAACCGCTCGGCCGACTTTGTGAATATATTATTCGTTCATTATTACGATCATTGTATAATATATACCAATTAAATATATATAATAGTTATCATCGCACAAAACCTTTATATAAATAATTATTTTGTGCTAAATATATAGTAAAAGTATTTAATATATAGTAAATATATTGAGTTGCCCATATTTTTCATATAAAAGATTTTTTATTTTTAATTATTTATGTTTTAAAAAATATATATTAATAATTGACAAACTGGAATTTAAATTATATATTATATAATACAATATACTAATAATATAAATAACATAGAGTAGTAACATATTCTCCGACTTACATCCATGAATGATTTCTTAACATCAATCTTAGTAAATAAATATCTTAAGATTTTTAATACTAATATTTATTATTATTATTAAAAACTGTTCCTTATTTTAAAAAATTTAAAATCTTTTTGCATACATTAGAATAAATAAAAATTAAGAATGTGTGCAACAATTTTAATATAAACTATATTTTACATATCATTATGTTTGTATCAATATTTGATCACGTATGAGTCGCCAATGTGCGGTCATTTTTATTCACGGCATAGTTATTTATTTATAAATTATTTTATTGTGCAACATTTTTTTAATCATGTACAGTTTGCTAAATTATTATAAATGCATGATGTTATTGAAGCCTTATCTGCGTTGTTGTATTCCAATTGACACCGAAGATTGGGTTGAACTATGGATTTTTGACATAGTAGCAAGACCAGAATCTGTTTTAATGTTAAATACATAATATTCTCTATAAGCTAAAGTAGCTTATTATTAAATCATTTTTAGTAACCAATATGTACGAACCAGCTTGATTTTAATTAATCAAGTTTTATCTGTGATCAGAATTATAATTACATAATATTTACTAATTCCGATCTTCCAAATACAATATGAATTAAAAAAACACTAAGATTCTTATGAAATTTTAATCCATATATATTAGGTCAATATTTATGTAAAGAGGGAAGCAGCTGCTCTTTCACTAGTGGTTGTCGATATAGTTATTTTCATAAGTGAATTCCGAATAAAAATGAATGATTTGCGCTTCGTATGATAAATAAACTTTATTGACTTACTAAAACTCTGATTTTGTTGATAGGATGGGAGCAAGACTCCGCCTTCCCTTATATACTGTTTTCTCGACTAAATCTGACTTCGCTGCCAATTTGCTTACGGGGCTGAATTTCTAATGAATAACCTCTCTTTATCAACTAAATTTCAAAAGACTTATATACTCTTTTCGTTAATATCAGGTAATCAAAACTACGCCCACCTAATTTTTCTATAAACTTAAAATCTAATTGTGGTTAACAGGCCTGCTGTAAGGGCAAGGGGAGATGGAACAAATTCCTGGGACCCGTCCATTCATTTTTTTCAGTAGATATATATTTCTACTAGCGAAAATATATTTTAACTGATTTTATTCGTCGAAATTCGGTTTAGATATACTTTATTCGATTCTCACTAATATGATTTCATTTTTTTTTAAAAAGCCTTACTATGAACGCTAGATAACCGAGCGTTTTCACTGCACGATTTTATTGCTTTTGACGTGGATTTTTAAGCCCCCTTGAATTCGGCCAGAATAAATTACTATGAAACTTGATGAAATGAAAATATTTAAAATATCACTATATGACAACACTGAGCAGCAAAGAAAACACGACTAATTATCAGATATATATTCAGAGTTGATATTTTTAATAATTTTTAATTCGTAATTAAAATATTACGCATAAAATATGCTTTCAAAAAATATGTCGCAACGTTGGTTAATTTTTATATATATTTTTAGCATAAAAAGGGTTAACTACTACCTATTAATATTCATTATGAAATATATTACGGCAATAAAAAATATACAAAATGATTTTTTGTCATGGGGTCCAGCATCATTATTTTTGTGGTTGATAGCTTGTTTATTAAATTGTATATAAAAAAATTTTTACTAAGGAAAAATATCATTATAAATATATTATCGTATGAAAATATATCATTTAGTGAAAATAAAATCTAGTTGGATCATGAACAATAAATTATTATTAAATAATTAATAATGTAAATGTCACTGATTTCAGTATGGTGTCTTACTA
Organism: Plectrocnemia conspersa; assembly: GCF_051122295.1. Taxonomy (NCBI): domain Eukaryota; kingdom Metazoa; phylum Arthropoda; class Insecta; order Trichoptera; family Polycentropodidae; genus Plectrocnemia; species Plectrocnemia conspersa. The sequence goes on from NW_028277175.1 coordinate 22,453,145, forward strand.
TTTACTAAGTAGTTGGCGGTAGTGTTAACTACGTTGTAACGCATTGGGTTCACCCTAACAATACATACTAGAAATTAAAATAAATAGCAATGTGATACTAGTGTTAAGTAGGTATTTTATATATGTAGCTTCGGACTTTTTTGTAACCTAATTTTTTTTTGACAAAGAAAAGCATTTCGAAATTTCGAGATTTTGATATTGATTTGCATCGGATGTCTTTGTATTTATTTGCTGTTTTTTCTGATATTCTTACGAAATTGTGTTTTAAAATTATGTTATTGAATTTGGATATTCTAATATTTTATTTGTTAAATATTATTATTTGCAGTAAGTTGCTTTATTATGGACGCCACAATAAAAATTTTATGTTGCTAATAAAATAAATGCGGTTTATTACCTTCAAGTTCACCAACAATTTTTTCAGATAATTAATAACGTTATTAACCGAAATAAGCACCCATAAAATTAATATTTTTAGTATTTTTAGTTCTGTTGTTGAAAAAAATGCAAATATCAGCTTGTTTGTTAAGCTCTATTCACTGTTAAAATGTATTAAAACAAGCGATGATTGACCGCGCATTGTCGTGCAGAAAAATTGCACCTTTTTGATTGACTAGCTAGGGAACCAGATGTCGTAAATCTACTGAATTTTGTCAATTGCTTAATACGTTTGGCCAGGACTCAAAAATACAATAGACCACACCGTATCCAATCACTTTTCTTTTAGTGTTGTTGGTCTTGCAAAATGATTTCTGTTGTCATATTAAATCTATAATATTTATAATATTTTTTTTAAATACGCATTTAACATCTAAAGACACTGCTCTTATTTTTGTTTTTTGCTCAATTGCTTTCATTCAGTTATTGATCATTGTAGAGCAGTCTCTGTATAATGTCATTCTAGAAATATTATTTTACCATTTAATTTAAAATAGCTTTAAATAGATAATCACAATATTATCTTGCTTAACGGCATTGAGTGTTATGTATGCAATCTTAAAAATTTACCACAAAAAAATAATAATATAAGCAATACATAGCCGAGAAGAAAGTGACAAAAACTAAGGTCATTCCGACGACGTAGTATTACTACGTATACGTGCATGAATGTCTAGAATAAATACGTAATATATTTTTAAACCAATCGAACACATTATGTATATAACAGTTTAATTACAGTTTATGTAACCGGCCGATTAGTTACAAATGTAAATTATTATTAGTATACATTTTGGCCGTTCGACCATGGCCCTGTTCGCCATACGAACCATATATTTTATTCTGTGATATATACACCTTTTTAACACCAGGGCGTGGTCGGTGTGGTTCGAATCCGGTTTTGCCACACGTTTGCATTAACCATTAAGCAAAAGACTAATGTGGATTTATTCCGTGATTATGTTATGGCTTATCTCGAATGCGCGCGAGATTGATTATGTTGACAGGTTTAACAGTGGTCGGGTATATGATATCGATAATTAACCGAATGACTAATATACAAAGTGCGCCAATTAAATATGCTGGAAAATTCAGCATAATTTTAACACTGCTTGAGTATTTTTTTCCAAAATTAATTGTGTTAAGGACCGGGAGTAAGAATTGATTGGATGAAAGACGTAGAACGTTGTATAGTCTCTTTCTCTCTCTGAGTGCTAGTGTCTGTTTTTTATTTTATTAATTTATATATATTAAACATATGACGCATTTCTTTTGTGACGATTTTTAATGAATTACATTAGGCAACAGTACCTTATTGTTTTCGGTATCAATAGTCGAAGAGTCATCGCTGAAGTATCGAGTTAAATTATTGTCGGCTGTGATGTCTAATTGCATTTTCCTGGCTCATCTTTGCTCGCCTCGCTCGTGTGCTGTTGTGACTAGGGCATTCGAACCGGGTAGAACCGAAACATGGAACCGAAAACCGGGTAATTTTCGACGGATATCCGGTTGATTTCATTTAAATATTTTTTCCATTATTTAAAATTAAATGGAAAAGCCGAATCGGCGTTCTTAAGCGACTAACGTCTTTGAACGACAAAAAAAGGGACAGCACTTAACCTAAACTAACCTACCGATAAAATGTAAAAATATTTCGATTGAGTAAAGTAATAATAATTACATAATATATTGATTTTATTTCAATACCTTTTTTTTTTTTTAAATTATATTAATTATTAAAATTAAATTAAATATATATCACGTTATATTTAATCAAAGATTCAAATATAATAAAAATTGGACTAAAGTAGTTTATTTAATAGCTTACAAAAATTACCCGGAACCGAACAGGGTACCCGGTTCTTCGTCGGGAAATGCCCGTGGAACCGAGTAATGAATTAGGCTGCGTATTTGGATGCCCTAGTTGTGACTCCGTGGCGTCTTTCCTGGTGCGTCACTACGTCTCTCTCTGTGCCCAACTCCTACATATTTTATAATGCTAGTTCGAGATAGCTGTGACGAATCACAGATAAGGATGTTTGCGAGCCAATTGCATCGCTTCTTGGACATACCTTCAAAATATGTTTTTGCCCTTGAATAGAAATGGTCTTTATAGTCAATGCGGCCATCGTTAACCATAAAGTAAAATAATAATAGATTTATTCGCAGGGTAGAACTTATTATCTGACTAGCATTATTTTCATACAAATAGTAGTTTTTAGCGTTTTAGCAAAGTCTAAGTACATACAGTAGACCACCTAATAACACGGTAAATTAGGGACGTGCTATTTGGGTGCGTGTAGTTGGGGAGCTAGAAAATACTTATACATTTTTTTTCAATAAGTACGTACGAATCAAGCGCGTATGGTGAAATATTATACTTTTGGCTTGCTTGACAGGTACTCAAATAGCACGTCTCCAATTTACCGTGTTATTGGGGGCTCTACTGGTCTGTGAAATATTTCTAAATTTAGAAGCGATTTTTAAGTCACGAGATTTCTCGTTTTTTAAGACTTATTTTTGTTGTTTGAAATTATTATATTAAAATTATAATAAATTATATATATACGCAATTATAGCAAGTTTTTTAGTTCACTTGTTCTGGAGAGATATTTAAGTATCGACTCACACCTTTGATGCTTTTAAAATTGAGATCGTTAAACGAACGTCCGTTCGGAAACGCAAAATAGTTTGTTAACGCCAAAAAAAAAATATTTGTTTTTCATAAAATTAAAGGGACGCAAATCGATTTGAATATTTTGTGACTAATTTATTCCTAGCTATCATGGGTGGACCCTAAATTATTTTTTGTGAAATTTACAATGACCACTCGATTATTAGAACAAAAGTTTTCTATAAGGATAAGTTTTGTTCAGTGATACATTTCTTAAACAAAAGTAGAAACTGCTACTTAATATAAAGACTTCAATCCGAATATTCGAGTATACGAATACTAAAATTTTTTCTCGATTGTTAACTATCGATTTTTGAAGTCTTCGTTTATATTTTTACGTTTGTTGATTATTTCTTAAATGTGTGTTTATAACAACAACACAGATAGCAGTTTTTCTCCTAATTATCATTATTTACAGTCTGTGCTATTTTCTGTTTTGTGAAATTTATGGTCTTATATTTGTTATTTAAAATAGCTATTGCTGTAACAAATATTAACCTACAAAGAAACTAATGAAAAAAACACTTTGTAATTGCCGAAATTCTATAGTTAATATTAAGCAGTTATGGACTTTCTCAATGGCTGTTGTGATTTTTCTATCTTTATTAAATCAGTATGCATAATGTTTAATTTCAATTTAATCTAAGATCAGAAAGTTCTGGACTCTATTTATAAAAATAAGGTATTATTAAAAACCGACTCGAGTAATTATTACTTATAATTAATTATATTGACGTCTCTGATTCCCAGACTTTCAGTCTGGTGCTTAATTCTTATTAATAGGTATCTATTTTATCTGATTGACTTACTCAGTTGGGGCAAATTTACTCTATTGTAACGCATTTTTATTTTTATCTTACGCCTGTCAGTTAACAAAAAAAGATTAAAAATATAAAAATATCTTACTACTTTTTATTAGCAATGTTTTTTTTTAATATTCATTACACAAACTGTATGTTTCGATTTTGCATTCGAATATTTTCATTTTTACTACTTAATATTTAAATAGTTTAATAAAACGAATATGTAGAAAATCCATACAAAAATAAGCGGAAGTTTATCCGTTTTTACTGAGGAGCTGGTTGAAAAAAATATTAACTTGCGTTTATGAATTGTTATTTTAAAAACAAAGTATCAAAATGTAGCCACTGTTCTTTATCAGATGATTACTAAAATATTATGCAAGGAAGAACGATTACACCTATAAATTATCTAAATTATTTTATTAAAATTGTACATACTTTTACTTTGTTTTACTAAAAAAAAAATATAAAATTCCAGCTTTATCAAATAAAGTTATTATAACATTGTGGTAATGTATTTTACCGTTTCATTGAGAGCTTAGATAAAGTTACTTAATTTTGTTTTTGTATATAAGCATAAGAAAAGTCAAATAAAATTTAATATTTTTCTGTTTATCTATTTTTAATACTAATTGTCACTTACTTCAATTAATTTTCGCTATGGTATTTGTTATGTTGCGTATTTTTAAAGCTTTGAATATATTCTAAGTTTTAAGAATATCAAGTTCAACTTACACCAGATAGATTGATAATCGAATAATTAAATATACGAACTATTTATAAATAAGAAAATTAAATAATATATAACGTAGTTAAAAATTATTAAATAAATAAAATAATTACCACTTAAAATGAAGATCAAAAGCTGCCTTTCCTAAAATTTCAGTTGTTAATAAAAGTTAACAACAGTTTTATTAAAAAAATCATTTTAATTATAAATATAATTTAGGCGTATTCACTAATAAAAAACAATAAATATAGAGCTGTCATTTAGCAATAAATGTACTACAGAAAAATCTCACTAATAAATGTTAAAAAATAAATAAAAGTGGTACTTTATAGATTTTATAAGCTAATTCTAAAATAAAATGCTTTAGAAATATTTTATGGACTTTAATATGTACATACGGAAAATTATATGTATGTAACTGTTATTAAAAAATAAAACTTGTCATTCAGATCTGTAGGTTAAAAGTGTTTTTTTACTTGTCAATAGTAAAATACGCATTTCACTATAATACTGAACTATATTAGTTTTATAGATGTGTTAATAGCCTAAGCATTGTAAAAAACTATTCACTGTCCCAATATCTCCTGTTGAATTTATTCAATAACCGAATTAACGCTTAATAAAACTGCATAAATATGATCTTATAAAACAGTGTTTTATCACCATCAGCAAAATAAAATGGTATGCTAAATTAAAAAGAGGGTGCCGCATGAGTATTTTTTTAGAAAATAATTATAATAATAGATGTTCACAAATGAAATAAAGTGAATTATCTATCAGCAGAAAAAATCCTATTATTTTAATTTATATTAAAATTATATAGTATTAAGTGCATATGCATGTTATCGAATGTCATAAATTAATACAATAGGAGCCCCCGACTACCGGTATATTTAACCATCGGCGTGCGAGCGATTGAAATGTTTTCGGAATTTATTATGCCATAATAATACAGTAAACATGCCAATAAAACATGAGTTATTAATAAATAAAATGAAAATGAAAGTGTTGAAGTTATGAATGATTGCAAAAATGATTTATTATAAAAGTACCAATTAAATAAGAAATTCAATATATCACTAATATACAATATAAATAAGTATGTTTTATTTAAAATAATTTATAAAAAGGTGGTTTATTTTGTGTATTTACTATTTTTATTTAATTGATTAATAATACTGTTACAATATAAAAAATACAATTATGTTACATGTATTACGCATATCACATTTTTAATGAATTAATAAACACATAGGTGACAAATTTATAAATTATTTATATGTATATACTTATACCTTAAATAATTCAATGTTATCGCAATGATTGCGTCATAAATATCCACCTTTTTATAGATATTCATTAATAATTAAAAACATTCTGATCTACCACAACGCTCATTATATTGCTTTATAGTAGACATAAGTGGCTTTGTAGAGAAAAATTCCTTATCCAGACATATTTTTTACTGACTTCGAAATACATTTAAAAAATATATTTCACATTAATATAAATCTGAATGTCCAGAGAAAAATTACCAATTTTCTAAAATGTCTATATTTATTCACAATTTATACATTTACTTATTTTTTATATATATAATTTATTTATTTTTATTAAATCTTACTACGGGAAAATCTGTATCAACTGAGTAAGTCAATCGGACACAATAAATATCAATTAAATATTAACCACCAGACTGAAAGTCTGGGAATTGGTGACATCTACAATATATTTTTATGTGCTATACAATTTATAATCAATTGCTGTCACTACAGTCGGGGTTTTTTTAATGATACCGCATTTTTATAAATAAAAATTCGAGTACCGCTGCCGAAGCTTGAACCCACGACCTCAGAGCTACTAGTCTGAGACGTTACGTACTACGCTATTCCGTCCTTGAATATATTCGTTAATTAACATAATTACTTTATTTACATATGTTTATAATATGTTTTCATGTCAATGCGATTCATTATTATTTTAATATCATACCAATAAAAACTCAAATATTAAATATGTACCTAAAAATAATCTACATAAATTTAGTTTTTTATAAAAAATATTTATAATACATAATTTAATTTAAAAGCTCTTTGAAATATTGTATATAGACACTATTTATTTTGATCATATATACAGTCAAAAAATGTAAAATAATTTTAAAAAATACTTGGTATATTAACCAGAGCGTTTTAGGTGAATCTGAATTTTTATTAATTCACCTAAAGACAATAACTATATATATATAATGAGCTATTTACAAAGTACCACGGCATTTTATAAAATTATAATACGCAAATAAAAAAACGTAGTATATAAATAAACAAGATCGTGCCTGTTAAATGTTTTAGATGGACATATTAAGCTAGAAAAAGAGATCAAATGTCAATCTCTTGGTAAGAAAAATTGTTTTGCATATTATAGAGATCAATAAAATGATGATTCTAGTCATAAAAAGCTATCAAAAAATCAGACAGGATCTGATATAAAATAAAGACTAATACAACTTTTTAAGATGTTGAAAAATAATTCTATAAATTATTTTGGGTAAAATACAATAAATATTAAAATAGAACTCTAAATTTATAATCGTAGTTGTCGCTGAAAAGAAGCGAATTAATTTATCGTTAAGCCTTTTTTTAAAGCTGTCAAAAAACATCTAAGGGATCCAAAGCAAAAAGAGCGCTATTTTTAGATAAAAATGCATATATATACACATATTTTTATTTTTATACCAACTTGTCGACATTTATTAAAAGGTACTTTGCATATATTTTAAAGTTCAGCGGATAATTAATTTAAACACTATACCAGTTAAGCTAGACAATATATTATATTGTTTAATATCAAATTTTGATTTACGGAAGCCTTAAAAAAATCATACTCAACAACTAAAAAACACATTTGATAATAATCTATTAATAATTTAATACTTTCACTAAAAAACTGTTAGCTGTTATTTTTTTATATGTAACAGTGGAACTCGCACACTAATAGTAATACATATTTAAATATAACATAGTAGTTTTATAATTGATTACTACAAGATTAAAAATAGACAATAGATTAGGAATATCTTAAGATAGTGTTTTAATGAGAAAATAATAATTGACATTGAATTTATATTTATTACAGTCTAGCGACGATGCAATTATTATCAATTATGAAATAATCGTTAAATATGCATTTTTTTCGTTGCTTTGCATTTATTGGCATAACGACCAGATAATAAAATCTAGAGATTACACATAATCCTGAAAATTTCAGGATTGATTTTTTTTACAAATAACAATCATTGCTAAGTCAAATTTTAAATATTCGATACACCTGCACATGTCATGTGCGGGTTTGCCAAATGCTCACATGTAATAAGCAACCCTTTACTGCTGCTTTAATTTTTAATGAAAATTATGTTCTAATTTTAAACTAAATCGAAAAACGATTTGACACTATGATTTATCAATTTATTGTTCATTCCTTGATGTTAAGAAAGCTATAAAATTTTACTTAAAAAATTACTTATTTTGATCTCTTAAATGCGTAATAAATACAAAAACAATGGTTTTTATGGTACTAAAGTATGTTTATGTTTATATAGAAAAACTTTTGGTGACTAAAATGATATCGATAATACTTTGGCTAAGTGTTTTAATCCTTTTTAGTTACCGATCGCAATGCAGATCTAAATGAAATGGACCATTTTGACGTGAAGTACGGTTTTGAGAAGCTCAAATCGCGTAGTTCCACAGAACTGGACTTCATTCCTGACTAAATTGAAGAACTGTTACTGACAGATTATTCTCGATTTCACGGTCGCTAAGGTATTTATTGAAAAATAAATAAAAAAACAAATGAAGCACATTATTTAAACATTTAACATAGCTCCGTTTTTTATATTGGCTGCATACTCAAAAATTTGTCGGATTGTTTAGATTCTCGCATTCGTAATTTATTTCATTTTTTTTGTGTGAAAATGTGACACCCCTTGTAATATATATATGAGATCCATTGCGTTTCATAAAACATTAAGGACGGAATAGCGTAGTGCGTAACGTCTCAGACTAATAACTCTGAGGTTGCGAGTTCGAGCCCCGGCAGCATCAAACGTCTCTTACCAATTCTACCTGTCACATAATTTGCAAATATCGCCGATGAAGCATACGTCAATTTTTTTAAGCACATCACCAGCGCACTTTCCCAATAATAATTTAACGCATCGCTCATCGTTTGATCTTGTTTCGATTTTACCACGCGCTTAATTACTTTTAGCGCACAGTGTATGTGCAAACATGAGCGCATATCTACAATAATTCGAATGCTATACGCTCTATTAACCCATAATGTCCATTATGCGATTCGCAAACACACTCCGTGATCGATAGTGAAACTCGGTTCGTGCTTCAGATTTTTTTACACATACACATTCATCAGATAAATCATAATGTGCACAAGTTTTGTAACAAGGGATCATCATCAGGTGTTGCATTTTTTTTTTCGTATCCTATTAATCCACAATGTGTTACAAGGTCCCTTTCGCCAAATTTCGTATATCTAAATAAATAGCAGACGTCTGTTGACCTTTTGATGCGAATTGATGACATCGATATTTTTTCTGTCACAAAATGGCAAGGATAATTTGCTGAGGATGCGTTTGTTTGGCGAACGTCTTAAAATTTTAACATGAGTGATTATTGGATATGCCATTTTCGTGCGTATGATCAATGATCAACCTTGTTAGCATACTTCCCATTTTTATATGTATAATTTCAGCAATTATCGAATTATTCTTCTCTATCATGGCGTGTTCGGGCGTTGACTATTTTTTTACATAAAAAAGTATCCAGAGCTGCAAAGCTTGCTGAGCAATCGCAATTATGAATTATTATAATTATTTATGCCAGATTTATATGATAAAGGACGGAATAGCGTAGTCCGTAACGTCTCAGACTAGTCACTCTGAGGTTGCGGGTTCAAGCCCCGGCAACAGAACTTAAATTTTTATTTATAAAAAATGCGCTATTAAATCTATTCGTTATAAATTATATAACACATAATAAATTATATTTATTAATATAGATTTCACTGATTCCTGTGATTAATACTTAATTGTAGGTATTCATTATATCTGATTGACTTACTCAGTTGATACAGATTTTCCCTGTTGTAACGCATTGGGCTTTATACCTGTCAGATTACAAATACAAAAAATAAAAATAAATAAATATGGTATCAGCTTTAAGGTCTAGGCTCGTACTAAGTCATCTGTGTCAATTTAGCGCGAGCTGCACTTATTTCAAGTTCAGGAAACTGTAAATTGAAAAGTCGTTTTTCTATAATGGCATTCTTTCATTTAACCTTCTCTTCAGATTCTTAAATTCCGCATATATATCATTGATAAAGATAAAAATATTAGAGGACACAAGTTATGATACTTCAGATCAAGCAAAATAAAGGTAATTCACTCAAGAGCTATGGTACTCGTCGGAGGAGTGACAAGTACCATAGATATTAAGTTAATCAAATAAAAGCTTAAAATATTACTCAAAAAACTGAAATTAGCTCTAAAAAAATATGTGATAAACTTTGAAGAATGTTATTTGAAAGATGTTATTGACTACATATATTTTAAAATTTAGGAATGTTACCGGAATAAAATCGCGTTGCTGGTGCATTATAATCTGGCAGAGATTGTGGATATATTTTTAGATTTTAATACCTTTGGTAACTTAATAAAGTATTTTAATCTAGAACCAAAAACTCAGCTTTGATCAATTGATATTAGTGCGGATTGTGCTGCTTAAAGCCGACGAATCTTCAACACTAATACACTAACACCTCGGTGGCATAAAATCATTATTGTTTTAGATTGAGCCTAAAAGCCTTGTAACTTTGTTAAATCGGTCTTTTACTAGAGAAGCATTGCTTGAACTTATAATATATATTATATTATTTTTCAATAAAACTTCTGGTAGGCCAAGAATAAATAATCGTTTCAAAAGCGAAATTTGCGCCGAAAATAAAATTTTAGCGTCATATCGCTAGACCATTATATATGTTTTATGGTTAGCTAAGATTCTATTGCTTTTAATCACTTAAAATATATATTATTTTCAATGAATTTTTTCCGCGTCTTGTACAACTTATGATACTTTTAACGCAACAATTTTTATTTCATCTATAAATCTATTAGTATCTAAAGTATCTTAACGCCAAAAAAATATGTAATTAATACTTTAACTAAGATAAGAAAAATGTAGAAAAATACTACATACTTTTTTGGTAAAGCATAATTATTTCGACACTGATTTAATAAAATAGTTTGAACAATGTATGTAGTATATTCTCTTTACATATTGAAAACGAAAAAAAAAACTATATCTATTCGTTTCAAAAGAAAACTTGGATACCTTGGTGTTCGAGTCACCATTTTCAATGAATGAGAAAGGGGAATATAAATAAGACCATTTGAAATATCTTGCACTTTCATGTTTGCCACGACTCATATGAAAAGCAATACCAACCGTTCGTAACAATGCAACGAAAGAAGCCTGCAACAAGAAATGTATTTTATCTTAATAAACGTATATCTAAATCCTTGAAATATGATATTTATTAAAATAAAATACGAATGACCGCCAGTTTAATTTAATTATTTATGAATAACGTTAAAAACATATTGTTGTATAACAATAAAGTTCCTTGAGAATAAAAAAAAGCGTTATAAATGTCGCTATTTGAGTTTTTAATATTAATTTAAATAAATGCGTTCTTTTACTAGATAATGTATTTTTTTATTAAGGTAAAGATAAAGAGACATATAATATATATTATTTATTTTTAATGAATTTATAGAAAAAATATTAATAAACAATAAAAATATATTTATAAAAAATTCAATTATTTATACTTGTTCTAATTTCAAAGTCAAGTACATGTTAGATAATCTCATAATACTTTAAAATACATAGGCTAAATAATAATAGAAATACGAAGCTCTAATACCACTCCTATATTATAATATAATAGTCTTATTATAATTACAGTTCTATAATACATTTCACTAACAAAACCATTTGTATATATTATACATATACAAGATTTTGTTCTTATACATATGTATAAATTTGTTATCCTAAGTGACATTGAGACGTGAAGCCCTGATATACGAAATAAAAGACTGTAGGACCGAATTTTTAGAATCAGTTGGATCAGGTGGCAAATCCTACGAGAGCACTCAGAATTTGGTAAATGGCAAAAGTTAAACTCGGGTATTATATGTATAAATTATACATATGTTTATAAATAAAAATACAAATACTCTCGATTATTTATAAATAGAGTTTACATCACATTTACATGTGACATAACATTTTTTTACAAAGTTGGACCAAAGGTGAAAAAACTAGTTTCTAACTTCGGATTCGCTGACCTTTATATAAATTCTGATCGATGATCTGATAATATAAAATAATATGATAATCGTGCTGTAAATTAAATAAGCGCAAGTCTATCTCTCTCTACATTTGTAAGTAGAGCAAGGGCATGGACGCCATTCTACGATCGAACTTATTATATTGTAAGAGAGATAAGAGAGAGTATTATAGGTAATATATTTTTTTCATCTCAGATTACGTTCGTGACCTTCTATTGAATGTGCCTAAAAAAATGTGTCAAGTTCAAGCGCACATAAAACATTTTTATAGGATAAAAATTTAGAATAAGGATAAAAAATATAGCATATAAAAATAGGCTATTGGTACTATTATTAATATTTATGCAAATACATGTTATAAATGAATTGATGTTTGTGGATACTAATGTTACATAAAAATATTTTTTATGTATTGTATAATTTCACCTTTTTTGTAACTCAAAATATGATGTGTCTAAGAAGACCCAATTCTATTTTTTATGCTTGTCTTTTGTAGAGGATACTTGACTGGCTAAGGGAGAAGCCCCGGCGGCAGGTACATCGTGGCCTCGAAGGCAACTGTCACCTGGCGTAGAGTCTGAGAAACCTATTTTTTAAATTCAGATAACTCATAAAAATTTACAATTATCACGCCGTACAATTAGTTTTTTGATATTACACATGTAGCAGCCACATAAGCTTATTAGAATCTTATGCTGTAGTACTTTTATTTCTATTTTATAAATTCATTATATGATCTGGCCAAGGATTAATTTCTGTGCGTGCCATCTATCGTTATTGTTGTCGTTTGATGAAGAGTATATTATTATTAGATGACATTGCACCGAACTATATGTATAACGAAAAAAAATAGCATGACAACAACCGTCGCGACGGTTTTAAATTCATCTCGAAACTGATCGCTTGAACATTTTTTCCCAGAACGTTTGCCCAGCGACGCGATAGTAAACAAAACATCTTCATTTGTCCCATTCTCTAAGTACGATATATATATATATATTTAAAAAAAAAAGAATTACGTGATTTTCTCGCGTTGTTTTTTGAGTTAGTCCCTCTATATTTCGCCGGCGATTTTCCCGGCATCTTCAGGAGTTTTTCACATTTTTTTTATTTTTATATGGTACACTTTTATTTACTTCGCGCAGGAAGGGATTTTTTACTCGCAGTATTTTTTTGGTTTTAATTTTAAAAACACGTTTTTTAGTTTGAATATTATTTTTTATCGATCGTTTTTTCGTTTTTTCGAATATATATATATATATATATATATTACAATGATTTCATAGATTTTAGAATATTTAGATACATGAAAGTCAATAAACAAAATAAAGAATGACGCTAAAGACACGGCGTGGTACATCAAAGTGTGACTTGCAAAACTAAAGATTCAAGTTCGCTTCAGAGAAATTTTTCCACGAATCTTGAATAAATATTAAATCAAGTGTTTTCATTAACTCAAGATGCATTATCTAACGTGAAAAAATGCATAATTTAACATTCACGCATATGAGCATATATTCAATATGTAATCATGCAACAAACGCTATTTGTTCTCTACTGGCACTTACGACTTTTTCTCTAGGCATCTACATTTGAATTAATTTCTGTGTAAACAAATCTATTTTTGTCGATTTAAGTAAATTGTTTTTTCATAAGAATAGTATTTCATGCTAACTCGATAATTAAATTTGTTTCGTTCAATGACCAATTAATTGTTCATGAATCTTAATGACCGAAAGTAAATTTGTTTTGCAATTAGTATAAATGCTTAACGATAAGAGCCTGAACTTGACATCTGTATATTTTGTCAATAGCTTGATTAAATGCTCAATTAAATATAATCTAATTATCAATGGGTTATGGAAAATTCATATAACATATAATTTAATAAACACGATCGACAAGTGACATAGTAAACGACTAATACCTGAAAGATCTGGGTTGGAATCTCAGTTTTTCAATTTCAATAATGCTTGGGAGATCAGAATTATTGATTATTCCATAATTATAATTTCAGTCGATCATCACGAATTAGGTTTTCCTAGATATATTTAATTTCGTGGATCAATAATTAGAAAATAAAATTAAACTTAGTCGTACTAAGTGACGTCTATGAATTATAAGCTGTAATAATTGCTTTTAAATAATAAAATAGATATAACACATTTAAAGAATGTGATCAGATGTCACACTACTTACTTTGTAGTTGTTGCGTTTGTCATGTTTTAACGCATTGTAACTCACACATAAAGTAACGGGCACACAAACAGCAAGTCCCCGATTAAAATAGTATTAAGTATAATGTTTACATATTTACTACATATACTTTTTTTAAATCTTTGTGATTTAGCCAAAGAACTGTAACTATTCATACATAACATGAAGCACACGCGCGTCTAAAGTCCCAGTGCGGAGCTCGCAAACCTAGCAGTGAGGTAGAAAAGCTAAGAAGTCTTGTAGACAATAGCGTTCGTTGCCCAAACTACACGTGAGTGGCACATTCTTAAGTCCATTTATAATTATTTAAAAAAGTGAAAATGCGATATCTACATGATGTTGTATTCCTGTTAAAGCCTTCAGAAAAGCAGAAAAAAATTAAATTTGTTAATATGTATTAATGTGAGTCAAAAGATTTTTTTCTTGTTGTTATATATAAACGAGAATATTATTTTCATATGTGTGAATAGAAGCATTAGAATTAAATGATTGTGCATTAAATATAGCGCCACTTTTTAAATCAGCAACCCAAGTAAAACTTTTTAGGCACAAAAATGTGTGGTGGTCAATATAATATATGCACACATATTAACATATTTACACTTACTTGTTTTCTCGATCACGGTATTCTGATCATTCGACAATCTCGTGGTCATTCTTGGTGACCATGGTGGCGAGAGTAGATTAACGAAGGTCACTTGTCTGTATTTGATCTGAACGCTTGACTTTCCATTTCTTAATAAAATCAAACAATTTTGCCATTGCTATGTAAATAATAAAAACATTTATAATTCTTTACGTAGAAAGAAAATAAGAAACCATTTAATAAAGACATCTTAGGAATAACAATTTTAATTATTGTTTATGCCTTCTTAATGTCATTGTTTGAAAATAAAGTTAAACAAAAAAATCTTTTTCACAAAATTAATTTAAAAAAATGTTGACGGTTGCTGAATATTAATGGTTTCCTTTTAGAAATGTATACTTCTTTGTTAGTATTCTAATTAATTATTTCACACGGTATTATACAGAAGGCATTCTTTGACTTGCTTTTATAGATAATTTAATCTTATTTGTTATTCAATGTCAATTTTGACATGGCACACAATTATAAGAGGCAAATCAGATTTTTATTTGTATATTTTAAATCTTGTAGTCATAAAAGCGTATTGGTAGAATTATTCTACGATATTTCGATGTCTTAATAATAAACCAAGAAACTCTGAATAATTCCTTCTGAATAATCAATTAAAGGTTTCTGCAAAATTAATTAATGGTATAATTTGATGATTACTATCTAAAAGGCCTAAGTTTGAATCTCATATAAGCAGATCGGAATTAGTGATTGATTGATCGGAATTATAATTCCGGTCGATCATCAAAGGTTAGGTTTTTCAATATTTTTTTAATCTCACTGATGATTATCGTGACGAATAATTTAAATACAACTAACTGAGATTCTGCATAGTGACATATATTAATTGTCACCTACAATACTATTTATATAAAGACTAATGGCAAAAAAATAATATAATATTTTATTATATTAAAAACTGTAATATTATTTGATGTAAATCAATATTTATAATTAGCAGCTACTAAACTTATTTTACATTATAAATAACACAATCAAAAATATTAAAATTACAATACAATAAAATAGTCAAAAATAATATAAATACGATTAAAAAATAATTTTAGATATTGTATTTATTTTTGCGACCAATGGTTCTAAATAGATCTTGTCTATAATATTATGGTACTATCGGGGGATTTCTTCGTTGCGTGACTGTCGGTCATTCTGTTCGAAATTTAATAGAATTGGATATAAAGCAAATAATACAAGTAAATTGAAATAATATACTATTCATTATTAATCATAAATGCTAATGCGCAGTTGAATAATAACGGGTAGCTTGAACAAACAAAATAAAACTTTTACTTTGCGAAATAATAAGCAACGAGTTAGCCAGTTTGAAGTTCTGATACTTATCAGGTTATGATCCGTCTAAGTTGGCTTACACGTGCCTGGTATAAAGATTTTATGTAGGGAAGAAAGAGGCAACTTTGAGACGGAATTAAAATTTTTATTGTTCGGGCTCGTTCGACGAGGAGCAGTTGCTTTGGCATTGTGAAATAAATCTTAATAATATTACTCCTTTGAAAAGGTAACATGAAAATTCTTAAAAATATTTGTTTTTTGTATTATTTATTAAAACACTCTAATACATATTTTTCAGCAAATCTATAATGCACTTAAATGTATCTGGAAAGATTTCAACATCATAGAAGCCTGCTCATTTTTTGATAAACCATTTTGATATCCTTCATCGTATTAATCGATAGTTAAATGAATATTAAATTAAAGGTTTTCGTAAATTTTTCAATGAGTTCATCACAAAACTTTCTCACATTTCTTTATAATGAACGTCATTTATTTTTATACAATAGAAACAAACCTTAAAATCATTGCCATTAACAATAACAAATTAGATAATGATTTCAGTAACAGTTTCTCTTTTTTCATAATTAAATTAATTCCCGAATCTATATTAAAATCAAAACGTTAAAAAGTTGCTAAAAATAATTATAACTAATTATAAAGTATAATGACTATATAAAGCACAAAATTCTAAAAAGTATAGAGCAAAAAATAAAGCACTACTACGAATGAGTGTGTCTATAGATGCAATAAAATCACTTTAAATACTATGAAAAATAGGTTTCGAAATATATTTTCTAGAAGCAAAAAATAACTTAAAATGTTACTCTTAGAATATTTTTAACTCTCTCTATTCACACAGTTTCGTGTAAAATTAGTTTTACTAAGTTACAATAATATAATATATGTTAAAGACCGCTTTATAATTTTTTCATGGTTTTAATAGATCATAAATTATGATGTTCTAATCATAAAGAAAACGTGCCTAAAAATAAAAATCAAATTGAATCAATAAGCCATTTTTATTTCATATTAGTATATCCTTACTACGTTAACTAAAATATTATAATTAATATATCTTGAAGTACAAACACGTAATGTATATATATATTATACAATTATATTTCCAAGTTCTCACATAAATTGCTTAATGGATAATACCTGATGTAAAGTAAATCTATCTGATTTACTAAATATATAATATAATATTATGTAAGACAATTTATCTATAATATTTTTATAGATCTAAGAAAGAGCACTTGAAAAAATCATACACATATAAAATAAACATTACGTATACTTTTACTTTGATGTTGACCACGTTACGAATAAATTTATTACAATAGATCACCTGTATGACCTGTCGTGTTTAGATAAATAAGATATAATATTATTTAATTAATAGTTTTGTTAAATGGTAAAAATATTTATTGGGAAGTCCCAAAATATACATCGTTTTACTTTAATTTGCCGGTTAAAACCTAAGTATGTATTTTGTGTCTATGGTAGGACTGTAAAAGGATTGTTCATTATGAAACTCTTAAGCCTGGACAAACAAGAACAGCAATATTATATTGTTATCAGCTATATCTTTTGCATATGAAAGTAAAAAAAATACTGCCTGCACTTATCAACAAAAATCGAAGAGCTCTACAACAAAATCAATCAACTTGGCTGGAACGTTTAATCTCATCCACCTTCATCTCTAAACCTTTCTCCTTCCGGCTACCTTTTGTTTCGATCGATACTTCCTAGACAGAAAAAAATCCTTTCTCATACCATTTATTTCGAACACTTCTTAGACAGAAAAATAATATTTTTTTACATCGTCTGCATCGAAATGCAGACGATGTGAAAAATGTGTTATCGAAATATTTTGCATAAAATCCTCCAATATTTTACGCTAATAATTTTTTTTAAAATACCCGTGAGATGAGAGAAGGTTAATATTTTTAATTATTAAAATAAAACAAACATATAAATGTATTTTTTTTTTTAATTTAATAATAAAACGACATTAATTTTATATTAACAGTGCAATATTCTATCAACACAAATATGTAGTACAATTTAACGATCTGTAATTTTTTAGTTCATAATATTATTATCACTGCTTTCGCTTTCATAATATTGCAATCAACTAACACACCCATACTTGGTGTAGTGTTTTTAAGATCAAGGTTACTTTATTTCACTCACAATCAATATATAAAAAAAACCTGGCGCCTGTTTGTTAAAAAAACTTGATCTGGAATTATTATCACTAGCTTATTTATACGCTTAATTTACTATATTTTTTTTATACGTGCTATTTAAACACGTGTAAAAAATTTTTTTATTCATTCATAAAAAAAAACACTTAAAAATAAACTCAATTATATAATGATTCAGTATTTATAGCATTAAATCTATTTGTTTATTAGTATATAATGATGAAAATTCATATAAATTTAAAAAGAATACAATGTAAACAAAATAAAATTGTTCTTTATTTTGTTACTAAGGTAGTAAAAAAAATATAAACCGTTTTTATTTTAATAAACAATGATACCTCGAAGACCTTCGCTCTGTTCTTATAATAATCTACGTTTATTTCCATTATCAGGTATATTTATTCCATAATATTTTAGTTAAATTACTGTTTATTTACATTTTTTTAAATAATTTTAAAACATACCTTTCAGATAATCATCAACTTATAAAAAACACTCTTTTGCTAGTAATATTTCTATTTTTTGCATACTTTCGATGTAATTTTCTAATTATGCTTTTCTTGTGTTTTTTTATGTGTTTTTTCTTAATTTATTTTATTAATTTATTACTTGAATTATTTATGTCTTTATTTTAATTTGTTTTTATAATAATTCTCGTTCCAGCGAAAGCTATTCTCTAATCGAAAGTATTTTTTTACAATGTGTCAATAAAAAATGTAAAATTATCTCAATATGGTGGAAATACGTATAACTCGTATAGTTGAGAGACATCTGTGGGCAGTGTACAAAATTTTTTTACAAACAAACGTAGAAGCATTTATAAAAAATTACAGTTAATAATTTACTGTAAAAAATAATGTTATAATAATACAAATTTATATTTTTGTGAATAAATTTTGGTAAATTTTATATTTTTTTTCAATGCTACACGAAAATAATAAATATTTTTAGCAATTATATTAAAAAATCATAAATATTGTAAAGAAAAATATAAAATATTAATATAAAATAATGCTATAACAAAATTTATTTTAAATAATATTAAAAAAACAAATTATTAGCTGAATGAAAAAGGAAATAAAATCACATTTATCAAATATTATATAAACTCATATTTGCATTAATTAAAAAAATTTTAATAAAATAAATAAAAATGTTTTTATAGTATATTTAACATCGATGTAAAATATTGTAAGATATAAATATTCTAAAACCATAAATTATTAAAATATGTATAGTAATTGATAGCAAGAAGTTAAAAAATATCTGTTGCAAAATTCGATTTCATGCTATGTCACTGAATAATTATGTATTGGGTTTATACATGATGAATTGTTTTTTTATTATAGATTGAAACCAAATAAAGCTGTGATTTTCAGATGTATTAATAAAATTATTAAAATAAAATATTGCGCCATCAATTAGCAAGTAAAATGTAATAATAATAAAACCAAGCGGTGAATCCCATTATAAATATTTTTTTATTAATAAAATAGATAGACCAGTTTAAATTTGCTGCTATTTCAATAACTAATTGCAGGTGTTAATTATTATATTGCTGTGTCGTATTAGGCTTGTTAATTTACAAAGATAAATTTACTATAATGATAAAACCTTTTTTAAATGTCATTAGTATATACTTGTAAAATTAAGAGGAACGGCCCAAGCAAATTACCTTGCGGCACTCTAGTTAAAATATTACGTTTTCTCCTAATCCGTAAACACATTTTTTAGGTGTGTTCAAGATGCAATTGGGTCGTAAACATCCTCATCTGACATTCTACAGAGGTGTCTTAAACTATTATTATAAAATATGTGCTACTTAATCACATTAAAGGCAGACTGCAGCGACATAAATAGACACAGGCAGACTATGGAGAAACATAAAGGAAGAAGAAAACAGAAGCTTCGATATTTCATTAGTATCATATCTAAAATTTATACAGAAAGAGTTTATTTTTACTAATGAGATCACTACTCTTTTCGAATATTAAAGCAGTTAAAACTACCGCCGTCGAAGAGTAGTTGGCAACCTTTTTATACTGGTGCGACCTTGACCCTCGTGGGTAAACCTTCTTATCAGTACTTCTAAGAACAACTTCTAAAAATTAAAAGAGAACATTGCTTTCATTAATTTATTTAGTTAATTGCTTATAAACTAAACATAAACAGAACATAAAAATATACTTTAATATTTTAATTTATTTCTTAATGCACGAAGGTGTTTCTATACTCCATTGAGGATATTCGGTACATTTTTATTTTTTGCTGATTGTCCTAGGAATGTTATTACACAAATTCACCGGTTTATACGTCCATTATATGTTTGTAATGCAATGGTTGACTTTCTATAATACAGGAAAATCTTTATACAGCAATATAAGCAACAATATAAAATCGCGTTGTTATATCGTGTTCGGGCATGACCGCCGCTCATGCGAACGCGCTCGAAACTAAAAACGGTCTCAATGCGCAGGCGCACAATATACGTCATTGACGAGAACGATGAAAATTTTGATTGGCGGGTGGTCCAAACAGTCCAAATTAGGACCATTGCTGTTATACATTAATGATGTAATTATTAAGTTTGCAGACGACAATTTTATTTATTTAGTGTTTAGTCTATAAACAATTAGCTATATTAGTTAAATATATTAATAAAATGAATGTTCTCTTTTAATTTTTGGAATATAGCGTCACACGCTTCAATTATTATTAGCACCTAAAAACCAATATCCGTCAAGTTATGGCTTAGATACGGCTCGATATGTACGAAAAAGTCATCGAAAGGATCAGTCCTTGAGAAATATCCAGAAGTAGCCATTTAATTGATATTATTTTTCATAATTACTGAAATACATCAAATGTGTGATTAATAAAAAAAATCCGTGTTTTAAAACTGAAGTTGAATCACCCTTTATATTATAAATATACTGATCATTACATGACAATATTGTATACCCCACTACTAGTAAATAACTTAATTTATTTTTAA
The DNA here is from genome assembly GCF_051122295.1 of Plectrocnemia conspersa. Classification (NCBI taxonomy): domain Eukaryota; kingdom Metazoa; phylum Arthropoda; class Insecta; order Trichoptera; family Polycentropodidae; genus Plectrocnemia; species Plectrocnemia conspersa. The sequence continues at coordinate 22,474,589 of NW_028277175.1, forward strand.
TAGTTAAATAAATAAAGATAACTTATATAAGAATTTTTAGAATATGTATCATAGATTTTTCAAAACGAAAAATCAGAAAGAATGAGAAAATAGTAAGAGTAAGAAAAGTCATCCGAGGCGTCATAGGATTGTTGATTCTAATTTGCGATTAGGCTATTCTGAGGCAACGGAAGCGTTTAGAGGCGCAGCAAGCACTGGCGGAAAGGCTACGAACGCCTCGGCCGCCTCGAGTGTGTATGCGCAGTTTGACGTTTGAGCGCGGCGGTGTTGGTAGCCGTGCGCGGTTCAGCCGAGCGGCGCTGCGCCCCCAGCCCAGCCCCGCCCGGGACGCCGCCCTCGAGCAAGTGAGGCCCCCATTAACTATCCCTGTCGCTTTCGCGCTGATCTCCCATTGAACCGCCCCGCGCGAGACCAACTCACCACCCCCGGGTTAAGGCCAATGTCAAAACCCCGGGACGCGACTAGACGGGAACGGGTTTTTCCGTCTACACCCGGTTTTTCATCGAGCTTTTCTTTCAAAAAATTCATATCTAATAATTGTAACGATTTCATACATGATATAAAGAATTTGGGCGTTGTTTGTGTGATTTTTTGATTTGCGTAATTCGACGTGTGCGGTTGTACGGCTGACTTTTCACGTGTAGGGTTGTTTATGTCAGCTTAAGAATATACCGTAGAATACAACACCGAACTAGAGAATTAGCTTTTTACGAATCTATTAACGATTTTGTGCTATAATTTTATAGCCATTACCAAATTTATTTACCCTATATTTTTTTTTGTTACTTTCGTTATTATTTTTTATTGTTTATATTACAATACAATATACATGGCACATCTTTAACTCATTTTAAGCTGAGTTTTAAGCTCTTTATTTTAATTACGGTTATTTGTATTTTAGCTTTTTGCAATTTTTTACGAAGACTAATTGAAAATGATTCCATTTTTCACTACAAAGTTTAATTATTTCATTATCATGTAAAATTATACGCTGTTTTTTCTTGTTTTGAATACATAAAAGGTGAAGTAGAATCATTTTAAAAAAAAATTCTATATCTAATATATACTACCTAGCATCACGATATTCATCCGAGATTAAAGATTAAAAAATCGAAATAAACCTAATCTGTGATAATTGATCGAAACTATAATTATATTATATTTACTAATTTCGATCTCCTATATCTCCAAGTTTCAAATTTATCATTAGTTTGTTTGCTTACATATGCATATAGTTGTAATGTCAAATCAAAATTATTCTCATTTCTCGTGAAATTTTATAAAGCATTTTTATTACATAAAATTAAATTTGTAGGAATATTTTTAAAATGTATACAACCACTGTCATTTTTATAACGCTGCATAAGTAAAAGCGGGCTCATGCATAATATGCATACTTTTTAAAACGTTTTAATAGGGGTCTGGGAATGACAACAAATTGTTTATTTATTATTAATTGTTCAGTTATTTTTGCTTAAGTATGAAATGAAGATGCTCAGATAAAAAACCTTTCCGAAAGTGTTCATGCTAGATGATTAAAAATATGCATACTCGGAAGATCGGATGTATTTGAATGGCCAACAATTTTTTTGCAATTTTACTCTAACCGGCCGGCGGTTTTATTTTTGCTTTGGTGATCTAAAAACCCGCTCCCATAAGAAGAAATTACGTATGAGAATCAACAAAACGATTTAGGGATATTTTTCTTTTTTGATAATCCAAAAAGGATTTTTTATATTGTTTTTGTTAAGTAACAATTGTATCATGATTATTATTGACAGCCGAAGGGGCCCTAATATTTTTGTTAAAGCAATTGTAAAATATCAATTCTGAGCTAAGCTTGAAATTTATTTTATCCATCCCAAGCTAATTCCTTTATTTTATCCATCGTTACTTTAACAACATGTGATCGCGCATTGTCGTGTTGTAAAACTGATAATTTTGCCTTTTTATTCTTAATTGCTCCTTTAAACGGCCTAACTACTCACAACACATCATTTTTGTAATCGTTTGATCAGGTCGACGAATTTATTTCCCACCAAATACACAAAACTATTTTATTTTGCAGTCAGTCCGGATTTCTCTTTTGTTTTTGCTATCTACTTATTTGATAACTATTGTTTTTTACGTCTACGATTGTCATATAGAACCTATTTCTCGTCAACGATCACCAGATGGTATAAAAACAGTGTTTTTTATGAACCACTTTAACGCCAGCAACTCATGATTATTTTTTTAAACAAATTATTTTTTTAAAACTTACGAATTATTTAAAAATTATGTTTCATTAATTATTAAAGATTACTGTACTAGCTTCATTATTCAGTAAACCAAGTACTTTATATTTATTTAAAGAAAAAGATACAGACGCGTGAAGAAAATAACTTGTGACTCACTAAAAAGTCGCTGGCAATTAAAGGGTTAAAGATCTAGGAGTTCTCGGTAAGTGCGGGATTCATTTGCCTTGCCTCCAATTCTTCCCAATTTTTCTTATATAAACATGAATGGTAGATTCAGAGAATCCACGTTTCTCTGCCAGTTGATGAATAGTTTGAGTCGGATGGTCAATGCCTCTTTACCCAATTTTGCAGTTCTTTCACTTCAAACTGCTTTTAATATCGAGATCTCTCATCTGAATTTATTTAAATCATTTCTGGCACATATGAAGATCTAATACGTTCGTCCCCCAATACATGACAAATGTTTTTTTGCTGCAGTAGTTACAAATATTTTAAAAAATCAAATAGCATACAATTTCGTAAGAAATCTTAGGTCGGTATCGATTGCGAATTGCTGGTTTTTTTTTTTAAATGGATGCCCTGAATGTTGAACCGAAAAATAACAAGACAGGCGTTGACACAACGATAGGCAGAGCGCGATTAATCATCCAAACGAACCAATACAAAAAACGACATTAATTTCCGAATAACCTAATAACTATACCACCATGAAGTGGACCAGGTTGCCCCGAAATGTTATGATTGTCAGAATAGAGAAAAAAATCAATCTAATTATAATTACAAATTAAAAAAAAATATAGTATGTACATAAATTGATATAAAAAACATTGTAAAATTATAAACTAACAAGCTAATACATTTATATATTAATACGATGAATAAAAATGATTTTTTTATTTTTATTCATCATCGTCGTCATTGAATTTCCTGAATAAAATGGCAAAGTTCAATTCATCCTTTATTGCTTGTCTTTTTTGTTTAGTACTAATTTTAATGCAGAAAAAGTAGAAAATATATATAGTAGGATTAGTTTCTTTATTGCTGAATTTGATTAAAGCACATGCCATGTTCGCTGCATTTTCAACACATATACTTTACCTGCTACCTGCCTTTCGTTAATTTCAATTTTTTCTAGAGTGGCTTTCACTTTATGTTTTACATATAAAGAATCATCAGTATCAACAATGTCCAATGTTTTCGGATTGCGGCATCCATCTTCAAATAGCAAAACTGTTTTTAAAATATTCTTCAGATCATTACGAGCATACTTCGCTGTACTTATTACCAAATGGGGAACAGCTTAATGTCCTGTGGAAACACCAAGCTCCCGACCCATTTCCCCTGCAACCTTTATCCTTAAGTTTGAATGTAGCGAATGGTGTTGAACTTGGTAAAATCCATTTTCACAAGACTTACGGAAAGTACTATTAACCATTTTAATTGTAATTTTTGAGGACTTAAAAAAAGAATTAATTTTATATTGGTCCGTTTTGATTTTCTAAAATTATAATTAAAAAACAAATGTCACATAAGTCTAACAAGAAGCGGACGAGAATCTACAAATCCAATTACACCCCCAAAATTCGTAATTGTTTGTGGTAGCAAAAAGTGTGAGAGCACTAAACCTCCCTCAGATCATGTGTATAAAAACAAATACATAACGCTCGAATCAACACTTTCGTTTGAGACTTGCTCTCGATAACATAATCAAGTTTGAATGAACTCAAACCAAGTAAAGACGCCAACCATCGGCAAATGAAGATGATCAAGAAATCAGCCACTTCCCTCTTCTCGTCAACCCTAATTCTGAATCATTGCCTATTTATTTTGTTTGCTAACGACATTTTTTAGACATTAGTGGATGTTTCTATCAATATTTTTTTTAATAAGGCTTTTTAATTAAAAATATTAAATTTAAAATAGTTCTTGGTCATATTTCTAATATAAAAAATAATTGTTTGTGGTGAAGCCATTACTGCTCTTGTTCAAGAAACAAATGTCACGCTGATGATGCTCCGTATTAACCTTGCTACAATTTTGAAAGTCACAACGACATGCTAAAAAAAGTAAAACCATTCCGTTTTTCTCGCATTTGCGTGATAGCAGGCCACAAGCGGTTTCGCAACGAAAACATTACGAATGATACGTTTATGATGAAAACCGTTATTAGGGCAATAATGATATTACTTTACGGAGCACCCGCGCTGCCATAACTATAACGAATGAAGCGATTTGCGTAAAAATCGATCGTATAATAAAAAAACCTCCGATGTCCGCGCAATTATGTATTTCACTAACGACACCAATCGATCAAAGGAAAATTCGAGCCGAATTTTCTCGTTAACGATTCGACCTAAATGCATATTTCGGCACTTTGTTTCAAAGACTTTTAACAACTGATTTATTCACACATCAAATTATAATTAGAGAGTGAGTGATATTTTACAGCGCACAAATTTTTCGATAATCACTAATCAGCATATATTAGGGTACTAAGATACTATGACTGATTTTCAGTTCACACATAATAATATTTTCGATATGAAAATGATCTCAAAATTGACGACTCTTAGTGATAAAAGTCTTTCAGTGTTTTTTTTTATATTTAATAAATATTTTATAACTTTGTTCTTTAGATTATATAAGCTATATAATACAAACAATATAGTCTATATAATAACCCAAAATTAAGCTATATAATCTATAGATATAGCGTAGTCCGTAGCGTCTCAGACTAGTAACTCTGAGGTTACGGGTTCGAGCCCCGGCAACGACACTCGAATTTTTATTTATAAAAATGCGCTATTGTTAAAAAAAATAGCCCCATCTGCAGTGACATCTATTGATTATAAATTGTATAGCACATTATAATTAAAAATTAATAATATGGATGTCACCGATTCCCAGACGTTCAGTCTGGTTGTTCAGTTGTTACTGATTTGTTCGTTGCAATGCATTGGGCTTACGCCTGTCAGATTACAACGGAAGATTTAATAAAAAATATAGCCTATATTTATAAAAAAAAGTGAGGAAAAAACTACATAGATTAAAAAATGTAAATAAACAGGATTATTTCATCTTTGTATAAATACATTGCGATTAAATTCAATCCTGCCAGATTTATCACTATAATTTAAGGGCAAATTTTATCTTAAAAATAACAAATTATATATACTTTTTATAAAAAAAAATCACTACCATTGCTAAATTACGTTTTTCGACTTAATACTGATAACTTTATTATGTAACGGTTTTATAGCATAATAAGGGTTCGAAGCCTAAAACTGAGGTAAATATTTTTGGATTTTGGGGTCGAAGGGTTGTAAGACTTAACAGCAAAAATAGACACTGAAAAATCTAGTGACAGTTTATTTTGTCAACATAAATAAATTACCTAATATATAATCAGAGTCTTCGCTGGCGTGAACAATTGTATTATTGTCAGCTGTGATTCTGGTAGAGCAGCTGGGTTTGTCCTGATGTACTTTCACGATGTTCTTTGAACAATCCGCTGCAGTCTTTTGTGTCAATGTAGTGTCTTGGATCATTTCTACTGCTGTAATTCCGTAGCGTCTCTGCCCTTCTGTAACCAAATGTCACATATTTTTTTAATGCTGGTTCGAAACAGCTCGATTGCAGCACTTTTTGGACTTACCCACGAATGTTTACGCGTTAAAAATATAAATGGTTTAGATCCTCACTTCAGCGATCAGTAATTAGTGAATAAAAAAACAATAGTATTATGCGCTGGGTAGAATATTTTGCCTAGCGCGCGTCCTTTCCAAATAAAGAGTACTTTTTTCGGTGGTACTTACATGTGATAAGTATTTCCAAATATTAACGCAATTTTATGGTCACAAGGACTACCTTCTGTGTGTAACCTTACTTTTAAGATGTTTTTGTTTCTTCTAAACTGTGATTGAAACTCCTACAAAATCTTTTTTTTTTATAATTAAATAAAAATATGTATTTCTTACATTTTTAAAGCAAATAGAGTACAAAAACGAAATTGAACATATCATAGACTATGCACTTTTATATAATATATAAGCCAAGTTGCTTTATATTTGTGATAAAAATCTTGTTGAATGAATATGTTCTACATTCTTTTTTCGTTTGGCTCATAATAAAATTCGGAGATATTATTACGAAGTGGCATAGTTTTTGTTGACCTCTTGAAAGAAAATTCCAATGTTGACCTCTTTAAGTTGCTGCATATACTATTATAAATTATCGAGACAATGTTGTCTATCATGTGTAGCAAAAATCATTAAATATTATTTAAAAACACTTTTTTATCCATGTAAGCCACAGTTTATTTTACGTGTCTCTAAAGTGACTCAACTATATTTTTATAAAATTACTAAGATATATGAATACATGTATATTTTCAAAATTGTTACTGTAACATAGCTACCATTGTTTATGTTATTTTTCAAATGCTCATTATATTTGTAGATCTCTTTCAGATACACATCAGTAACGTTAGATGTTTATGAACAGTTTTTTTTTATAATAGTTATATGCAAGATAAGAGGCATTACGAAGTGTTTTACTAAACATATAATTTTTAAAGCTTTGTAAAGGTATTGCTGTTGACCACTTAAAAACTTATTATTAAATAATGTAGTATAAATTAATTTTTTTGTTAGAAAATTGTTTATTTTCTACGATTTAAGTTATTCAATAAACTATCCAAACGTATACCATAGATATTGAAAATAGTGGTATATTTGCTTATGTACATATCACACGAATAAATCTGGTTCGCTTAACATGATAATGATAGTGCTAAAAATTTGCGTGAAACTAGAGCACCACCCCAAATCCGTTTATCGAATTGTTTGGGTGAAGCTCTAATGGTTATAGATAGCTGTGTTATATATTACATAAAGCTTATATTATGATATATATAAAAGCGATCCATATTTTTTTTATATAGCCTTGTGATTAACCTAATGCAAATTACAGGTTGTCGTTAACAGAAATTACAAACAGACAAGTGTAAATTTAAACTACACAGTGTGTTAAAAAATTATGTTTGAACGCTGCTAACAGAGCAAATGTTTGCATAGGAGGAGAATAATATACACACACAATCGTTAGCACGTAGTCAACAATGCACGAATATTTACTTACCCCTATTTAATGCGTAAATCGTCAAGAACTTGATTTAAACCACACAAAATAATCTATTCAAAATAAAAACAATATTATTTATAACGACACAAAATCATAGTCGATTTTCAAATGTACTTCGAGTACTCTGCGATAAGATCCCAATCTGTGGCGCACATATCTGCTTTTCATTATTACTATTATTTTGCAAATAAAGCAGAAATAAACGTGCTGAAAAGTCCTTCAAGTTATAATGCAGCTACAGCTCAAATTGCTCATGTAACAAAATAATCTTTCACTAAAACGTGCTCAAGTATTAGCTTTTACTTAATAAATGACACTCAACTGATCTTGTCATTATTTATTTATTATATACAATTTTAAGCAAATATTTAATACCTTGCAATAATATAAAATAATTATCGTTGCATGACAGTAATACGTCAACGATATTCTCGAGTCTCTAATATGCCATATTTTATTAAAGCATTATCGTGTGTAAATAAAAACGTAGCGCTTAATCGCCATATTGATCAGGTATACAAAACGTTATCTCTGAAAAAGTTTGCTTTTATAAAAATAGAATATAAATAAGCTAAATATAACATCTAAATAAAATTAGTAAATTTAAATAGTACTTATTTATATCAGGAAATTTTAATAGCTAATATCTTGGCAATTATAACTTATAATAGTGCTGTTAGACATTAAACCTGTATAGTATTATTTTATTTATGTATATATGTTTATATGACGGGGCGTTCCTCTGTGCCTGATTTAGTTCCCAATTCCATTTTAAAGCGTTGTTAAGTCATTCTTGCTGATTTCTCTAAAACATATTGTTGATCTGATTCTCAAGAATTCATCATTTCTTGATCTTTGGAAGTGCACAAAATTTTCTCTATTCATAAAAGTGTGGCAAATTGTGCATAAAAAACTATAGACCAATCGCAGTGTTGTTAGCTCCTGATTAATTATTATCCATATATACATCTTCAATCCCTTTCGGCCAGTTTTGTTGGGTTTTGTCCCGCTCTTTTCCCTGTTATGCCTGGACTACACTCTCTGGAAGTTGGCCAAGGACGGAGAATGTAGTGAATTACTACGGGGTTACTTCGGTCGAGTTCGGTCTAAAATCTCTCGGAAAGAGAACAGCAGGTAAAGTGGGGGTAATTCAGTCGACTTGGCCAGCTTCAAGCGCTTCCGAACATTGTCGGCAAACGGACCGAAGTCAAAAGGACCGAAATCGGAGCTGTTCTTTCGAGCGCGAGCGGTGAGATACTTCCCCTTTCGCGCTCTCGCGTGTTAAGTGACGAGATTGAGAGAGATATTGATATGGTTTTTCGCAAACTGATGTAGAACGAGTAACTCGGATCAATTTCAGTATGCGCGTAGGCGTCCTATGGTCAACACGCATGACGTGCGCTGCATCGTGGTAACGTGGTCAAGTTATAATACCACATTCTTATCGAGGACTTCAACAGACTCTTACTGATATCTTTGAATATTTTAGGGCACCAAAAGGAATTAATTATATTTTTTATAGTATATTCTTCTAACAGATATCGTTATTATATTTTTTTCATATAAAATTAAATATTTAAAAAACAATTAGTGGTACTTGATTTTGTTAAAAAAAATCGTTTCGAATATCCTTATGTATTTTCCTAGATCGGTTTATATAAATGTCACACCATAACGAATTCTTGTTTAGAATCGATGGCGACAAATTCTAGGATAGTCACAGATGTGGTGTTCGTATTCTGAAGTATAATTTTTATGCCTTATGGCATTTTGCAAAAGCCGACAAAGATTTTGCTTAAATTATATATTTACGACCGAAAAGTTTTCACTGATATTGTATTGGTGAGTGCTCACACAAATTTTTATAATTATCAGTAGCGTAATTTTAATAATATGACAATTTAAAAATTGCGATTATTTGGCACATTTTTCGATCACGCGCAAATATGCCAGCTGTACATGACAGCAGCCGCCGTGCGTACGTCATTCACGTCCGCCTTCCGGACGGCATCTGAAATTTGTGACAGTGTGGCCGCTACTCGGAAGTCGGTGACCTTGACCGACTTCAGTTGAACTTCGGTTGGGACAACTTTCAGAGAGTGTAGTTCAAGCATGACTAACCTTCTGTTATTCATTAAAACGATGACAAAATCTTTCGATGCAGGAATTTTAGTAGACATTGTATATACAGATTTGGAGAAGGCTTTTGACTTGGTTTGTCACGGGTTATTATTAAAAAAATTGTCGGATTTAACTCAGTTATTCTCGTATTATTTTAATGATCTTAAAGAGCTTGCAGCCTATGGTGGCCTACTGTTAAAGGAATAAATATTAAAAAAATGGCTGTTGAGTAAATAACATTAGTAATCCTATTAAGTTCGGCATTCAACGGATTAAAATAGACTTTTATCAATGATATATAATACAATACACATATTTTTGTGTCCAAAATACAGTGTAATCGAACTGAATATTTAAGTTTTTTACTTAACAATCTCAACAGCTGCTTAGAAATTTTCTGTACATATAGAAAATTCAGTTAGCTTGTTTACACTGGATTTTTATCCCAAACATATTTTTTTATTTTACAGTTTCTAGATAGCCCTAGTTTTCTTCCCTTCGAAATTGCTTGCTTAGAACATTCAGGTTTATTTATCCTACTGTTATTTTTAGTTTATTATATTTAGTTTACCACTTATATATACATATGTCACTGTTGAACCATCGATAATCACAGCCCAAAACACTCTTAGGGCTAACTTCTTCCAAATTAATACCCTCAGCTTTGAAATATGTATGCTAAGTTCGTTTAAATCCACCAATTGTCGAAGAAGACGAGGACCTAAGGGTGTGGCGCAGTTCAAATTGGGACAGGAAAGACAGAATCGCACCCTTTTGTCCTCATATAGCGGGTTCGATGGGTTTTAATTAAGTGCCTTCGGATCCGGACAAAAGATGAGGCAAACAATGTGGAGGGAAAATCCGAATATCATAGTCCGCTCGGAAGGTTTGCTATTGAATTAATATCGCTTGATTTCCACTGCAAACCCTTTACTATTGTATACCACAGATGGACGAAACCAACACATAATCAATTAAGACTATTCAGGATTTTTTGATTTAGTAATAATTGACCTATGTACATTTATTTATTTAAAATAAATTAAGACCATCGTGACCTAACAAGTTAAAAGTAAATAATACATTGTATTATTACAATATACACACTAAATAAAAATAATACATAGCAAGAAAGAAAAAAAAATTAAAATGAAATTATACGAACTGGACCAGCTCCTCGTGGTTGACATTAAATAGTTCAATGTGCGATATTTGCGTCATAGTCCGAACAATTAAAAAAAGCTCATATTCGTAAAGATTAAAAATAGGTTATTAGGAAAATATTTTTTTTATATATTAACAAAAATCATTTCCTATTTTACAGAATATTCAGTAAAAAATAAATGAAATAATTATAAAAATAAAAACCATCTTACTTTTTAAATTGTAAAGAGACTTTTGACCCATCATATAAATTAGTACATTATATAAACTCCAATTTAATTTTAAGAAATGTTTTATTTTAATTGAAAAATAATTGGTGCAACTTGACTTTAAACTTTTTATTTTTCCGTCTCCTAAGTCTTGAGTTTATTGCTCTGAATCTCCCCCCCCCCCACCTCTCTTTTTTTATATTATTTAGAATTCAGCTCATAGCATGGTTTAAAATAGTTTTTTGTATAAAAAATCTGGTTTATTAATATATATCTGGTTTAAAAATATATTATTCAATAACTACGTATTAAAACAGTATATATTCAATTACAGAGCTTTAAACCCAAATAACAAGAATATTATTTTAAACGGGTGTTTCAAAACCACAAATTATCAGTTAAGACGAGGAAACCCAAAACACGCATATCTTAAGTAACTGAAAATACAATAGAATTCATGAAAATTAATTGTGGAAATGAGATATTTGCATATTGCACAGATAATGAAAATATGATATGATGGCACAGAATAATATCTTTGTGATGTTCTACACATCTTTTCAATCCACTTTATGTGAAATATGCAACCTGTTAATGTTACAAAATACATGGAATTTCATAAGTACCATATAAAATGCCACCAACCGCACAGATGGCTTAAATGAAAAACTGCCGCAATTATCCAATGCAACGAGATGAAATTAATTTGCGAAATGCTTTCATACCTTCATTTAAAATTACGCTGAATTTATAACTGACATTCACGTGTAATATCTTGCAATGGTTTTAATTTGCTTTTGCGCTGTTAATTTTTAAGTAGCTACAATATTTAAGATATAGGATGATTAATTTATAAAAAAAATGGCAACATTACTTAGCAAACACTATAATACAAAAACTCAGCGTCATGGTAAAGACAGCAATGTTAAATAAAAAATACAACCGTATTTTTTTAGTCTGTTTAGATTTTAGGATTCAACACTAAGAAACAATTTATTACTGTTAAACATTTTTGATTGGTCATAAATAGTTTTCAATGAAAACATAAAAAAAACTACTATTGTTTAATTTTTGCTCATTTGTGTTTACTCAGACTATATCTCCAAATGTGTTTCACTTTCTGCCAATGGAATTAATGTGTTTTGCTCTTTTCTTGATAATGTAACAAAAATATTTTTTACTACATATGCATTTAAAATCAAGAGTAGTCAAGAGGTAGTACTTTGAGTCCTTCTTCGCATGTTCAAAAAATATTAGATTTAATATATCTATAGTTTTATTGATTAAACCATGAAAACTAATCTGATCGAAGAAAAAGAACTACACTGATCGAACCTTTAAACGTTTGTTTATATCTCCTCATGAGCAAGGGGTTCAAACGGGGCGGCTTCCACCCACCAAGGCTTTTATGGCGACCTAGTTTCTCCGGACTCCAGGTCAACGACAAGGAGCAAACAGCATCCCTCTCCGGGATGAATGGAGGCCCCCCCGAACGTGAAATTTCGTTCTTATCGCAGCCGAACCCCGCTTTGGCCTGTCATGGTTCATATTTCGCCGATCAAGGACAACCGACTAGAATAAGATCGATGGCTATAAATCAAAACCAAATTGCCGACGATTTAGAAAGCGACCCAAACAAACAGATAAACAAGTAAAAAAGTAGCATCGTGAGCGAATTCTAACGTGGTATGGGGCTTTGGACTCGATCCAAGTTTTTAAAGATAGGTTAGGAACCTTTGAAAAGTGGAACGAAAGACGTTGGATTTTAAGAGGTCTATTTTTAAACGACCCCGTTGCAATAATAACAGGTGAATGAGGAAAATGAAAAAGTGAGGGATGGTGCCGTGGGGGATGCGTTATGTGAAAGTTTACTCGTGTCTCTCTGAAAATGCTCGAAAAACATTTTGGATGGTGACTAAAAAACAGTTAAAAATAGCATCCTGGTGGAGAACAGTTTATATTATATACACGGTTACATTTTAAGTGCACAAACATGACAGGCAATTTACAATTAAATAATGTTTTTAATTTATAACAGAAAAAATCAGTTATAAGTTTATTGTGCCATTGTTTAGGAATAGCCGATTTTTTTATTTATTTTTAAAGTAAATCATACAGGTTTAATACAGTATTATTTTGGTTTGCTATACTGAACTTAATAGATTTTCCCAATGCGTTATGATGACCAATATACGAACAATAATTATATGATTTAACATTTAAAAAATAATAATTATAATAAAACAAATATAGTGCACACCTAAAATAAATGAGCACCATCCCACATTCATTTTCCAGCTCCTCACAGTTACCACTAAAATCATCCTGTGAGATGGCGAGATGTTTTCTCCGAGTGGTAGTGGAGAAGCTGGCGCAGGGATGATGTCCGTGGGAGATTCTCATAGGTCTATAGTCTATTTATTTTCAAGAGTCAGTGCGCAAGAACGTTGTTTAACGCGTAATCAAAATGTGCTCTTAAATTTCTGCCTTGTGCTTGGTCGTTCTCAATGAAACGATTGATCTTACGGCGAACGACCAATCACAGGGCAGAAATTTAAAAGCATGTTATGATTACGCGTTAAACAAAGTTCTTGCGCACTGACTCTTGAAAATAAATAGACTATAGTAGGTGGCTTGGCAGCGTGTACAGCGGAACTTGATTCCTCTCAGTTCCTCTCAGGATGTCAGTGCTTTAAGTCCAATTTACGTGTGTACCATACATTGATATTACATATCTCATAGTTCAAAAATAAGTTTACATACTGGTTATGCCGCGCAGCGCAAACATGTTATACATAATATGATATTTTTCATATTATATTTATTTTTAAGATACCTACTGATTAAATAATGTTCTAATTTTTAATTGTTTTTTCTAGCATATATCGATATTTGATTTACAGTTAATACTACTGTGGATTTTTTTACATGATTTATGACATCATTAGGGTTTAAAGAACGCTTCAACGTTTATTTTAAAAAAATCATAAAAAGCACAATGACAGCTCTAAAATTGTATCAATCACGCGAACGAATAATTAGAAAGGAAATATTTTTACACCAGTTAACTGTACTAAAACAAAAATAAACCAATTTACGTATAATCATACAGTAGTTATAAATAAGTCATTATGTAATTAGTAAATTAACATTTCTTTCGTGTAGCGTAAATAGTAGACAACACAAATATACACAACACAGAACTTTTTCTATGTTTACAGATTTATAAATAGATCCATAAATGGGTCGCTGGCCGGTCACTCTTCTGCATGTCAATGACGTCTCCTCTCTCCGGTGACGTCACCCGGCTACAGAGTTCGACCTGTGACGTCACGGGAGCAATCCCGGTCACGTGTTCGTGACGTCATGCAGTGACCCAAAAAACCCACCCCTACCTCTTTCGATATAATAAATAAGTCCGGATTGCTGTTGCAGTTTCCGCGTGGCCCCCACCACCGCCGGTATTTTGACCCAATTTCAGTGATGCTGTGCGCACCCATTCATCATTGCCCTCGGGCAAGATCGATATCTGGTATCACTGGGATATTTATATGACACTTTACATCGCCAGTATTTTTTTATAATTCAACGAACGGTTCGGTGTTTTAAAACTATCAATGAAATACACTTATCATTATTTTTTTGTGTATTACATCATTTGATAAATATTGTATGCCGTGTTACAGTGAAAAGTATTTACATTTGGGGTTGTATACATCTTATGTTACTTCTTAATAATCACTACTTTTTGAACAGGGTTCTAAAGAGTAACTAACTATTCATAATTAGATTAAAGTCATTCAAAGGGTTAGGGTCGTATTCAGACAAAACATATATATATAGTAGATATTAACCATTTGGTCCCATGTTACTTATGCGTTTTGTCGAGTGTCAAGTGGTTAACTAGTTAACCACTTCATGAAAAACGATACTTATCAATCATCGAAGTCCGAACTTAAGATCACTGAGTGATTCAAGAGTGATTGCTGACGCGATCGAGTGTAACATCATTTATACAGTTCCTTTATGAAGCTTTAACGAATGGGAGCGAAGGTCCATTTCGAGGCAATTTCGTTAGTGTTAAGCTCTACCTCTTACCCATCCCTTTGTCGTTTTTATCAAATTGTCCTCACGCTAAGCGACCGTTTATTAATTACAAAGGATAATTAAAAAAAGTTAATTTGATGCTAGGACATGCGTTTTAAGGTAAAAAAATAATGTCGCTATAAATCACCATTAAAAAAATATTCTTTTAAAACAGTAATTTTTATTAAAATTTATACTTTTATTCATTATTTTAAAAACTGCTATACAAAATTAAATTTGCGTCTTAAATTTGACTTACCGTAAAACTAAACTTTTCATTAAATGAGAATTACCGAAAAAATATTGTTTTTACCATATCTTCTTGGTTATTAAATCATTATTTCCTCTGCAAAAAAAAAACATAGAAATGCGAATGATGAATATAATAAAAATAATTCTAAGATATGTAAAACAATATTATTTATTAATAAATCAGTATTTTTAAAATGTTAATTTAAATAATTTTTATAAAACATTTTAAGTTATTACAAAAACTACATACAAATTAAAAAAGAAAAATATCGAAAAAACAAATTTATTTTACAATTTTTTGATATTGACTCTCGAACTGATATTTCTTTATAAAAAAATAGAATTGAGATGAAACAGAGCGTTTAAATATTATAATTTAACTAGTAAATTTTTTTGCTGCTTAATTTTTGCTACAACAAATTATGGCATAAAATCACAAAGAATGGTATAACATTCGAGTACCTAATCATTACATTATTATTATTTTTATATTCTTATATGAGATGTTATACAATTCTGACTAAAATCTGTAATGCGTATCAGTTTCCATTACATAATATTTTTTGGAATAAAAAAATATATTACACCTTATTGTGTGATTTATATCAAGGCTTGGCAAACTACGGCCCGCGAGCTAGAAATAGATATTAATTTGTCAAACTTTCTAAAATTTCAAAGTTTGCGCTATACTAGAACGACTTGCGAGATATGCCCGTATGTGGTGCTCCTATTGCTTCGCATTGTACTGTGACGTTGCGCAGTTATGGTTTAACAGCGTCTATAGCAGTGTTTCCCAGCCTTCTTTATGCCATGCCCCACCGTAGTCTTTTCAAAAGTCATATGCCCCACCGGCATCATTTTTAATGAAACAGTAGGTCAATTTTCAAAACTTATATTATAATTGAAATAATTACAAAATACAAATTAAAAATGTAAGTAAAATAAAATAAAATGGTAATGCATAATCCATTATTAAATTATTAAATTCGCTTACGCTTGCTACAAAGAAATTTTATGTCTGGATCTAACTTGGTTAATTTCACTCTTAAGTCCCCTCTATTTGTAATATTCAATCGATTTCTTTTTTTAATGAGTAAATCGCTTATGGCGCTAAAACCACATTCCACTAAATAAGATGATGGAAAAGGTAATAATAAATTTCTAGCATGCAAAGTAATATTAGAATATTTTGTGTTAGTTTCTTCGCACATCCATGCCATTATTCCTTTTATATTGAATAAATTTGTAATCGAATCATCATTTTGCATTTCCGAAAGTTCTTCTTCATACAAATTTTCATTTGAAATATCTACCAGCATTGGTTGTGTGAACCAAGCTGGAAAATGTATCTCTTTTAAATCAGCAAATCGTTCTTTAAAATCAGTTGATAAAGTTTGCAGATGGTCCAAAATAACACGTTTAGCATTATCAGTCACTTCACATTTTTGGAGCCAGTAAAATTTTTCAAAATTGTTGTTAAAAATATTTTTTTTAGATAATTCGATAAAAGTGGTAAATGCAAATATCTTTGCTTTTGCATCGACAAGTGTTTTCTCCGATCCTTGAAGTTGGCTATTTAAAATATTTAATTTTTCAAATATATCAGTTAAATAGCTTACAAATGCTTTACCGTCGACCGTCATCAAAAACCTTATATCAGATCGGTTGCTTAAAAAATCACAAAGGGTATCGAATAATTCCATAAATCTTTTTAAGGAATTTCCTTTTGAGAGTCATCTTACTTCAGTGTAAAGTAACAGTCTTACGTGTTCCGCATTTTGTTCTTCACAAAATAACTTGAAGAGACGCTCAGATTTAGCACTAGTTTTAATCATATTGATACACTTTATAACGGAATTTAGTACCTCATTTAGAACAGGTAAAATGTATTTATCCACCAAGTTTTCCCTGTGAACAACACAATGCACCACAGTCGTATCTGGATTCTCGTCTTTCATTAATTTTAAGCAGCCATTTTTCTTTCCCATCATATTGGGGGCACCATCTGCAGCACAAGATATTATATTTTTCATTGGTATATTTTTAACGTCTAAATATTCTTGTAGCTTATTAAATATATCTTTGGAGGTAGTGGTGCTTTCTAATGATTTGCAGAATAACATTTCTTCTGCAAATTCTCCTTTATCAATATATCTTACGTAAGCTAGCAACACGGCTTCACTGTCTCTCAAAGTTGATTCATCCATTCGTAGTGAAAATTTTCTTGTTTTCAGCTTTTCAACAAGTTGGATTTCAACGTTTTCATTCAATTCGTCTATTCTTCTGCAAACAGTAGTGTTGCTGAGGGACATAGCCTTCACGAGTTTGTCATCTTGTTGTAGAACTGTTTTAAGAAATAGACTCTATAGGGTCCCGTGTAACGCTTCCTGCGATATATTGTTCTTCTTTTATTACCTGTAAATATTTGTATTGTCATTAACAAATCTAGAAAAGAAGAGACTTGTGGACTTTGAATATCGTGCTTAAAATAGAGTGGAGTGTGAATTATTTTGTTATCAAATTAGATGTCGTCATTACTATTATTAGAGTTGGCACTCGACACGATATTCACAACTTGCAAATTTACAATGACAAATTTTTTTCACGAAAATAAAGTAAGGAAAATTAGGCTTTAACTGAATCTGTTTCCGAATAATATATTAACTAATAAAATAGATCCATTTACTGATGGTTAATTGATAAAGTCGTGTATTATTGTTGCAGCCTTGTTTCAATCTATCAGGGTTTCGATGGAAACCGTTGTTAGAAGTGTTGAGCACATTGTCAGTAACATCAATAGACAATTTAATACAAAACAAAAAATTTCTAAAGCTTTTCTTGGTTTTTAAACTATTGTGGCTCTCGGCGCCCTTGCTAAATCTAGGTTTTCCTAAGGCGCGCTATGTCAAATATCTTGTATAATAAAGGGTTGGATAAAAATAGTTTTAGTAAGTTACCTTTTTTTAGAGGCACATACAAACAGTTAGTTACTAAGTAAATTAATGGTTTGCAATATATTAGATTAAAAATGGAAATCATAAGTCCATGAAAATGTAATAGTGGCGCCCCTATAAGGAAGCCGCGACACTCCATGGCTCCAAAAACTTAATCATATTGACTAATATTAAAGAACGGAAATATTTTTATTTGCTATTTATAATGTTATTTATAAAAATGCTATATTATATTTGCTATGTATATTAAATATTTGCTACTTATGAAAATTAGAATCGCTTTTAATAAAAATAGTATTCGCAATGTAAAAAAAATCAAAATAATTAAGATTCGGGCCTAACCCATTGGTACCAGTAAAAAATATTTACAGTGAACACTTTCTACAAACAACAAAATTCTAAAATGCATTATATTTTATGCAGAATTTACTTTATTATATAAATAAAATGCCTAAAATATTTTCTCACATTCTTTTTTAAACTAAAAACTTTTTCCCAATTCTCCATCGCCCTCAATGGCACCTCTATCGCCCACCGGTGGGCGATATTGTCCGCTTTAAGAACCTATGATTTAACGTATTAAAACTACTGCATGTTTTAAAAATTGCAATAGTTGTAAATAATTAAAAAATATTCGTATAAATTGAATATTGTACAAAAAAAACATTTTATGCTCATGCTTAAGAAATCAGCAAATTTATTAAAAAAAAATCTCGAGAAGAAACACTCACAGGCCTAATAGCAAAATACTAATAACTTAAAGTTCGACAATTATTATCAAAAACAGGATTTAAAATACCAGATTATGTTACAACAATATTCGTGCATGAGTTAATTTATATTATACGATATGTTTTTTAACATTTAATATTGATAATATATATTGAACAATAGCTTCATGCCATAAATGAGCTTTCAAGTTACGTTTCGCACCCTATCATTACATAGGCTACATAAAAGTCGAGGTTGGAAAAAAATGCGATAGTCTGATCTCAGATAAAATATATCCTTCCTCGAGAAAATCTATTTCTCGTTATTTATGCATATAACCGTAAACATCTTTTACTGTTTTTACTGTCGTTTTATGGATAAATTCATAGAATCGTATTAAAAATGTATGCATAAAAACTCAAAGGAAAGTCGCTTAAGGCTGTAAACTACTTTAGGTGTCCATATAGTACAAGTTTTACCGTGGGATTCGTTGTGTATCTTCATCCGGGTGTATAAACGCTGGAATTGCACGTCTGGGATTTGGTGGCCCGGATTGGTTTGCGCTCGTGATTTTATCCAGGGTTTTTGTTCAAAGCCATATTTATTACTAAAATTGTGTTGTATATGTGCGCATAAATGGTATTTTGGGATAAAATTAAATCAACCCTCGTGCGTTATAATGACCCAAAATTAATGGATATTCGCCATTCCATACTTCGAACTTAAATCATTTATAAAAAAATATTTTAAACTTGATATATTACATACAAAAACAACGTAGTTCGAATCATATCTACACCAATTTTGATTATCTTGGATGAACCCTTATTTACTAATGACATATATTAAATTCCAAACGAAAAAATGTTATGATGTTATTGATAGTAGTGTAGCAAAAAGACTAAATAGTGTGAGAGCTTCTCTCTAGCGATCGCTTAATGTAATTTATTGTGCCATTGCATAGGTCAATCGATCGTTTAACCCTCAATGGTGAAATTGGTCCAGAATTTTCTACCCACTCTCGATTGAGATACTAACGTTTTATTACCTGAAATCAGAGAGCGTAATAAAGTGCATTAAATTACCTACATAATACAAGCGCCATGACATGGCACACAAGATCGAGCCATATTACATATTCTCGACGAACACGTACATGCGAAGGGCTTTCACAAAGGGCGTCAAAACGCCGTCGGCATAAAGAGAGCTTTCAGGAGCGAGTATTATTTCAAAGGAGGATGACTTACGTGCTCGAAGACTGAGAGCGGGGCTCTACAACACATCTTGACCGTTTTTGTATTGAGTTCGGGTGCACAATTCGACATTTGATCTTCCTATACATCGACGTCTATAACCTAATGTGAAAGGCAGTGTAAACTTCTCTCCAAATTTATATTATATATATATACATATATAACTAGATCAACCGAACTAATGCGCTGACCCTCGGTCAACTAGTATTAATTTGATCATATGATTCAAGGATGACCAGGTTTATAGGCCAACAAAGTTTTAAGTAAATTATACCCTAGTGAACCTTTACTAAAAGTATAATTCCAAAACTAGTCTATCAACAGATAAATAATTTAAAGAAAAATATGTATAAAAAAATACAATTTTTAAAATATTTTTAAAGATAAACGGATGTGGAAATCAATACATTAATTAATTAATCAGACTCAGGGAAACGACATAATAAGTATGAAGGTTGTTCAAGATCTTCATATAATAGCAGAAAAAATGAATATAAAATATAACGGGTTTCATAAATGGAATAAAAAAACACCTTCGTACATATAGAAATAAATTATAATATTAAGACTTTATTATTGTATATTTTCATTTTTTCTTTCTGTTATGTATTTTTTATATATTTTTATATATGTTTACTAAATTTGTTAGATATAAAGATTAGCTATTAAGCTAAATAAATTAATAAATAATTTACTACATTGAGAGTATAGAAGAGTTTGTAAATTAAATACCTTAGTTTAATAGTAAAGTACAATACAATAATGAAGCATTGAATTTAAAATTTAGTAAATTTAAATTAGTATCTTCAGAAAAAATTCACAACATAATTTGTAAATTAAAAAAAGGAACCAGTACTGATGAATAAGATGTAAATATAATTAAAAAAAACTTGGGAAATACTAGTTACTAAATTACATTATTTAGTAAATAAAGCACTTTCAGAAGGAGAAATACCTATATATACCGATAGCTAAAATAAAAATAGTAAAAAGGTTGAGGTTACAAATAACCATGTTGCCTTGTATAGAAAATGTCACGGAAGAAGTAATAATATTTAATAATAATTTAATTTTAACAATTGGAGCAGTTTTCTTGGATTTCAAGAGAGCTTTCGAAACATTAGTCAGAATATCGGTATAAGTGAAATTGCTTTAAGAGGGTTTAATAAATATTTTAAGTAAGTGATAATGTTAAATAAGTTGTAGATAATTTAAAATTTAGTTTAAAAATAATGTACATTTACTGATTATTATATAAAAAGTTATTAGATAATAATATAAAAATTGCTATAGATAACTCTATTTTATAAATAGTTGCTAATATAATGCGTCGAAGATTGTAAAGCACAGAACGTATTTAAATAAAGACAATACAAACTGATACTTTCAATAAACAAACTCAATTTCTCTATAAGATCTTCCTTCTTAATTATTCTAGGAATAATACGTGCATCGTACTTTTTATTTCTCGTAGACAAATATCGTGAGATTCGAAATATTTCCTCTCTTGCATTTTATTTCGCTTGCATTTTTTTCAATATTATATGTACGAAATATTAAATAAATCGTCGAATATATAAAGTATCGATTTTCGGGTTATTTTTTTTATGAGACAGCGAAAACCCCAGAAATTCCAGAGAATAAATTCGACGAGATAGTGTCCGAGATTTGATCTGATTTATTAGACCGAAATAACTGACACTTCGTTTTTTTACCTCCTCTTTGATGTCATGTTTGGCTATTATCAGACTTTCTAGATAATAAAAACTGTTAACACACTTTAAAAATACTCATCTAATAGGATATTTTCAGGATGCTGTCCCAGTTAATTCTGCTTGTTAATTATTAGGCCTATTTTATTGACTGATGCTTAAGAGCGTTGAAGACTTTTAATAGTGCCACTTTTGCGCTAGTCACAATATTTGTACAGATGTATTATATAATATATAGTTCTTGTTATGTTGACTTTGGCATCTCTAGATACTTTTTATAGTGCAATGTTGAATTTTGCACTCCAATTTACATTCGACACTTTTCATAGTGAGTTTTACCATGGAAATAAGCTTCTTCGAAACGCCCACTTCCTCCATGACATTTGCAACAAAATATCGAAAAGCGGGAGCTGACCTCAATATTGGATAGAATCTGTGTTTATCTTATTGAAATGATCAACTAGTAAATGGAAGAATATCAAAATAGTTTCTTTATATAACATGCTATATATTATCATAGAACGGTTACATCTATACATTAGTTGGCAAATACCCAAGCAGCAGGCTTAGCTTGTGTAAATACAATGTACAAGGGAATAAAATTTTATTTTACGCTAACTCATCAATAAATATTTTCAAGTTGGAAATGCTTTTGGTATAGCTCAATATAAGAGTTTTAACACACCTTGTCAACAACATATAGAACCTTTATTTTTAATACAAAAAATATATATAAAAGTTAATATAAACGCTTGATAATCGAGCATTTTCACTGCGAAGGTACGATTTTATTGCTTTTGAGCTGGACTGGAAATTCACTATATGGCAACACTGAGTAGCGATGAAAACAATACTAATTATCAGATAAATATTATGAGTATATATTTTTAATAATTTTTATTTTAAATATGATTTTAGAAAATATGTCGCAACGGTGGTTAATTTTTATATGTATTTGTAGCATAGAAATTCAAGAAATTATATTAGGATTTAAAAATATATATGAAGTGCCACTTTTGTCATTCACTCTAGGCGGCCCTGACCAGGAGTCACAGCCGACGATAATTCAACCCGACACTCCAACGAATACTTTCAAGACCTGTCATTTCAATTTTACCACCCGATAGCGTCAGCTACATTTCTATATATATGTATATATATACAAGAAATAATATATCACGATGTTAAAAAATATACAAAATGTTATTTTTGTCATGAGGCCCGGAATTATTGTTTTTCCAGGGCCCGGGTTTTGAATATGGCTGATTAGAGTAGTTGAGACAGCATAAATATTTTTTGCATTGATACACATTTTCTTATGCAGCAGTATAATAAAATTCAGTGGTTATAAAAAATTTAAAAATAAACGTACAAATTTAATTTTAAACAAAAAAGGGCTATGAATATTCTCGAATAATTGTTGATTTTTGTGATTAATGATTTATGATAATTCTCGATTTGGCTTCTTGAGAAGAAATTCACAAGTTAAGTTTTTAAAGATGGAATTGTGTTTTAATTAAATTTTAAATAAAATATCTGTTCATAAACAATTAATTTATATTATAATTTCAAAGATAATTGTTATCGAATTTTTAATAATACAAATACCTTTATTTCTAATTACTTGGCCAAATCTACCCATATTTTCTACCAGTGACCTATTTTCAGCTTAAAATAATTTTGTAAAGAGTTCGACTGCTTCTCATATTTGGCTAACTAAAAATAATATTTTCAATAAAGAGTTAGCACAATGTTATTTCATACTATTAGACAGTTTGTCTCATTGTGTGGTTACAATTTCATTATGATAGGCTCAACAACTGCTCAAAAAACTTAACAAACTACTAAAATATTTAATGATTCGCCTTAAGTTTTTCTGCGGCATCAATGGTTCACGAAATATAATAAAATGCTTATAAATATAGAACAACAGGTTCGTGACTAAAATTGTGGAGTTGTTTAAAAGAACAAATTCACACGATGTACGACAAAGATCATCGGCAAGAAATAAATAATGAACTCCATAGAACACCGCGCGACACGCGCGAGAGTAGAGTTTCTAATTATCACCTACATAAATAAAGACTGATTTCGTATTTAACCAGGCTCGTTTTCTTTTTTTGATTTAGTATTAAAAATACAAGCTCATTAACTATTTATCAATTTAGAAAAAATGTTTTAATAAAATGAAAATAAAAATCTGCAACTTACTAAAAAAAATCTGAGTCAAATATGTAACGATAATTATAATTATTTATTTTTAAACATGTTTAATTCCTACCTAGCAAATATTAAAATTAGGAACATTCTGTATTATAAATTATTTTTACATACGTTTATTTATAATATGCATACAACTTTGAGTAATTAGTAAATAAATTAAACCGACTTTAAAACTTGCGATTCACTTTACAACCAATGGTTTTAGTGCTACTTATAAATATCATTGTAAATAAAATGAGTTTAAAAACTTTATCTAAAATAAAATAATATATATTTAACTTCTACTATACTAATAAATTAATTATTGAATATCCAAAATTTAATTATTCATCCATTTCACTTGAATTTGCAGTCATCCAATCACATGTTTGTTTGTGTTGGATTGTAACACAAACGATTCAGTGGCATCACTTTCAGTCGACCTGTGTATACACAGCTGCACACGAATATGGGTATGGGTGTAGCGTAGCACAAGGAAAAGTGTTCAGTTCGATCGTGCTCGTTTCGCGAACGGACGTTCTTTGTGCATTACAGAGTCCGTGTATAAAATATTAAATTATTAATAGTGATCGTTGTTTGTTTCTTAAATTATTAATCGGATTGTGGTTTATTATTGTGAGTACTGTCTATTTTTAGTTTGTGATTTTGATTAGAAAGTATTTCATTAGGTTAATGGAACAATGGTAAACCTTCAATTTACACAATACACGTGTGCGCAAATAAATTGTGTAAAATGTTCATTGTTTACTTTTATGGCCAGAGCTCTAAATCCTTGAACTTATTCAGTAGTTGGGTTGTGCAAAGGATTTATGTTGTTAATGTGTAAAGTGCAAAACATTACACATGTATTTTATATTTTTATTATACACATTTGCTTTAATATATTTAGGACTAAACTTACTTTAGTTTGAACCAATATAATGTAATTAAATACTGATCTATATTATAATAATAGATTTTTAAAAGAAAGAGCGAAGTTTCAGTACTTAAAATCTTTACTTACTTCATTCCATTAGGATTAGTAAGCTTTTGATAAAATAAAATGCATAAACAGTTTAAAATATATTTTCTTATTACATTTCTGCGGTTACTTGTGATTCATATCTTTATGCATTGTTTCATATTTTTTTTTGCTACAAATATTCACTCGTAAAATATCTTACACTATATAATAATACCTTAAAGACTTCAAATTCCCTATGAACTATGGTGTCGAGGTAATCAGAATTTCTGATTGCAGCGCTCCAATCTCTGTCTATTTTTTTGAATATATAGCAAATTTAAAAAAATATTCTATGTAAAGAAAAGGTGCAATATAAAACAATTTATTATTTAATACTTATCTAATCAATATTTACAATAATACAATGTATTCAGCATTAATACAATAGTTTAATATAAATATAATTTAAAAATATAACTTTAATTTAATGTAAGAACACTTAAGAAAAACTACTGGCTTATATAATACCTACATATGATATATAGATATCTTTAACGGTTACAAACTTTGTTCATATCTTTATTTACCTTCGATTATTACTGGGGATGAAATTCTCTTTGTGCGTTTGTAGCGCCCTTATAAGAGGATTTATAAAATGCACGAATTATAACCTTATTTTTTTTCGTTCGCTTCCCTTCTGAATAAAAGATGTCCAGCTTCTATTTCTATTCCCTAGAGTTAACTTTTGCGTTTTTTATTTCATTGAACACGCGCTATTTTCGGGCGTGTTAAATTATTTAACCCGTAAAGGTGATTAATATTTAACCCGACAAACTAACCATCGTATGTATCCAATTACTACCTCTTTACCTCTCGCGTATGTATTATAAAGTTAATTAAATATCATACAAGAATCTGGTATGAAATAAATAAGCAGTGATAAGTGAGTTTTAAAAAAATAAAAATAAATTACGTCCAGACAATTTAACAATAAATTAATCCATTGTTTATAAAATCAATGTCTTTTAAAATAACATGATTCTGATAAATAAATGTTGTATTTTGAATAATATGTATACATGTTTTAAAATTTGATTATCTGTAGGAGAATGCGGGATGAGTCAAAATTTACAGTCATTAGTCTGCATATGTCTGTTTATGAACATTGGATGTTTTATGGTTAATTTTCAATACATGGTCTTAATCGCCCTACAATTTAATTCCAGTGTAATAGTCTTGCCTGATTTATGAATTGATTGATTAATACCACCATATTGTCACCATACTTTTTTAAATGCAAATTTGATTTTAAAAAATATTTTGGAGCTTCTCTGCTATCTAACCATTGTCCTGATTCATTCTCGGTATCGCAGAGAATTATTTTCTCGTCAATAGTAATGATTCTCTTTATGAATGGGTCACTATTTTTTTTTTTTTTTTTAGAAATAATGTAAAACAGACTTTCGGTCAGTTTATTTTTGTACCTATTGTCCTTTTTTCACTTTTTCTCTGACATGCAGATGTTGTGAAACGGTTGCAGGAAAGACCTCTTAGTCTTGTGAGACTTTTTAAAAAAAATAATAATAAAGGTATTTATTATTACATTTAAGAGTGTTTTACATACCAAGTTTCACCTTACTTTCCGATAAAAAGTTTACGATTATATTTTATAGCAAATAAATAATATTTTTTAATTTTTATATATTTAAAGTGTTTATGTACTTTTAGTGAATTTCGCGTTATTCCATATAGTTTTTTAATAAAATGTTTGAATATATAATTTTGTAAATCTTATGAACATATATTGAAACTATTTTTTTTCTGTTACAGGTGACACGAGATAGAAATCGTTGCTTTCGAAAATCAATCATCAATATCATCGATGTCACATTTTGAGTGTCTGTGATAATTTCAAATTTATTTGTTTTAATTTACGTTTTTGTTCCGGTCGTCATAGATACATAACATAAAAACTGTGATAGCGTCGAGTATACAATAGTAAAATCGGACGGTCTGTGATAAAAAATAAATAAAAATAAGCAAAAAATAATATTTTAACACAAATATACAAATAACAGAAGAGGATAGTGTGGTCAAGATTTATACAAGAATCAAGATTACATGGATACCCGTTAACACTTGCGGGTCTTCTCAGACAAAGGCATTTCGCAACTTCAACCGCACGGATATCAGCACGCTAAAAGGTAAAAATGAAACCAATCATTCGATCGATATGAGTACTAATAAGTTTTCAGTGCACGCTGTTATGGCAACACTGATAAGGCTTTGTGTAACCTTCATTGTTGGGTTTTAAAATTATATAGGATTAAATTTTTATGAACGATAGCAAAAGAATTTTATTTTACCGGCAATTATGTTATAAATGGAATTTGGAATATAACTAGAATGTGTTTAATTAAATAGCTATTGGTTTTTGTAAATAATATTTATCCTGAAACATATGTCGGTTTTAAAATCATCACTCAGTGTAATTAAGTCTATGGCATAGGTATATTTAAAAAATATGTCAAACATCAATGTTCGACGCAGAAGGTATAATTAACCTTTAACACGATAACCATCGAGTTGACATGTTACCTTTTACACGCGTCACTAATCAAACAGTGAAAGTATAATTGATAAAATAAACTTCACCAATATGTTAGAGATAACATTGTACAACAAGATGTTTGCCACAAGATAAAATAACTTGATTCATTCCTACTAGTTTCTTCAATATATATGTTACTTTTTCATATATTATTGATTATATATTTGATAAATTATTTATAACTGATTTATAAATGCATGCACAGTAAAGTTGAATACTGATACATAAACTACGTTGATTTGAATCCCATATGAATATTTCTATCATATCTGAAAGATCAAAGTATTCCAAATGCCCCTTAAAAAAATGCGGTAAAACGGATACCGGAAACTGTAGTGGATGTGGAAGTTTTTATGGATAAAAACATCGCATTATCACTAGCACTAGTTTTTTTAGTGTCTTCTAAAAAATTGTTACCAGTATGACAAACCAGTGGTGTAAGTCGGTTAATAATACCTAAAAGACATGGGTTCGTATCCCTTATAGACTTATGTTTTAATACTTCTATCGTATCTGGAAAAACAAATTTAGTGATTATATAATTAAATGTTCAATTGATCTTCATATATATGGTTTTTCTAGATTTTTCTCACGGATAAATAATTTAAATTAAATAAATCTATGTAGATCTTTCATAATCACATCTATTGATTGTAAGCTATAATTATAGTTTATAACTAATAAATATAGATGTCACTAATTTATATACCTTGATTTCAGTTTATTGTGATTTCACACTACTTGCTTAATAATTGTTGCTTGTGTTTATCCCATTGTAACGTATTAATTCAACGCTTGTCATGTTGCAGTAAAAGATTTACAATAAATAAAAATAAATCAGTAAATTTATTTTTAGTGAAATTGTTATTTTTGTAATGATACTTAGCCGAAATATTAGGTAATCCTGAAATTAATGTGTTTTTTTTTAATTTTGTTTTAACAGACAGTCGTGGTTTTGCACATCTAGACACCAAATTTTATTATCAAAATAAAAAAAATGGTCCTCAAAATTGCGATGGCAAAATTTTTAGCGAGTGAATATTTTTTTACAAAATTGCATGCTATATTAATTTCTTAAAAAAATACCTAACTACGGCCATAAAAATATATATAAAGTGGTAAAAGCTTGATTAGATATCCGTAAATATCAAAGATGGTTAAAAAAAATTGAATTGAATAATCTTAAATGTAGGAGAACAGCAAAGATGTGAATTAGGTTATTAAAAAATATATATACATATATTGGCTGAACTATCCAATCAGTAAAATATGCTGTTTATAAATACTTTTTTATCTTATTTATATAACGCACAGCTACAGAATATTTTTTATATATTAGTTTGATAATTAAACTATATTTTTTTAAATTAGGGTGAATTAAAAATAATATTTTGGTATCCGCATATTTGCTAGCTGCGGTACCTCACGATAGTGTGGGACCGACAGATAATGTTATTATCTTTCTAGCGAAAAAATGTTTAATTGCGGTAAATTCTATTAAATAAATAAATATATAAAAATAATTAAATATAAAACATATATTGAGGCATATAAATATATAAAAAAAAACTGTTATTTTTCCTTATAACAGTGACTCAAATGCCGACTAATATTTATTTTTTTAATAAATTATGTGAATTATGGAACTAGTTCATTATGCCTTTTATACAAGAAAAACTATACTTTATTTTATTACTGTGCAATATTTCATCCTTTTCTTTAATGTTTGTATTTTTACTGACCACTTTTTTGGGTCTTATATATAATATATAATTTTAAAGCCTTGCTTCTTATATGTTATTAACATATGTATAATACTAATCGACTACGTTAGAATGGTAGCATGATAATAGAAGTATGCATAATTCAGCAATATTACTTACTTGCTCTTGCACTTATTACATGAATAATTTATCCAAACACGTAGTAAGTAATATTTAAACAAAGCGCATTTCTGTACAATATGGCTTCATTATTGTTAATATGGATTTTTAATACTTTATTCGAAAAAAAATCCTGCGTCTCGAAATAAATTAAATGTAGTTAGGTTTCCAAAAATTTAAGATTTTATTTAAAATTTATTTATAATTTATAATATTAGAAATTATGACAATAAACTATATAATAATCTTACTTTTGAAAATTGCGAACGATTCTAGAATTAAAATTTGATGATTTTTCAACATAAATTCTGCGAATAATTTATAAAATATTGCAGATAAAAGTCAAATTTAATTATATAACTAAATCTAGAATTAGATAATTCTGCCGATTAAATTGTATAATATATATTTAGAGATTCTCAATTCAGTCAATATTATTATTGAACCACTTAATTGTATATATGAAGTAATTATAAACTTAATAAAAGTTGAATATCAAAGGCTTTTAAGTGTTTGAAGAATTTTAATAACATAGATATATAATAATATTTTTTTTATTTAGCACTATTGTCGATTTTTCTATATATATAATAAATAAGCTATTTATTTTTATTTTAATTTGTCAAGAACGGATGCAACAATTTTCAGATTATTGCGTTTATTCTTTTAAACTATATATTGCACAATTACTTAAAAAGTAACACAAACATCGTTAACTATTATACAATTTCATCTTATTTTTTGGTTAAAGAACTTCCTCGCGTGTTTGTGTCATGCGCAACGGTAATTATAACTCGAGATTATCTAAAAGTAACAGACAACATGTTGTGTCAGTTATGCTGACTATATATTAAATTCTTTTCTCTTGAAAATCATAAATATATGTAGTATTAAAATATTCCAAATAGTAAGATGTTAAGACCAAGTCGTATATATGACGGTTAAGGACAAGAAATGAAGTTAACGGCCAAGCAGATGCTATTTTTTTTTGATCGCCTTATAAATTTCGCTGTCCTTGGAAATCAGCCTGATATGTAATTAATGTTTTTACATCATTTGTGCTCAAAAATTAAAACGTCTCAAAAATTTAATTTCAAAGAGCCAGAAAAAATCTTACATACACGAGCTTCAATGTTTAGTTAAATAAGGAAGTCTTAATAATATTTATATTTCTTCCGCTGGCGAATTAAACATAATAATAAAAAAGTTATTAACTTTTAAATATAACGGTCGGTTATATTATGAATCAGTTAATAATTTAACCTGCATGATAGACGAGTGGTATAAGTTTATTACCATTAACTTGAAAGACTTAGGCTCGAATCACATATGAACCTTAATATTTTTATAATTTCTATTGTGTCTGGGAGATCGAAATTAGTGATTTTTATAGAATTATAATTCTGAAAGATCATCAAAGTTTACCTATATTTTATTAATGTTATATCTATCAAGGCATATTATTGTTTTTTAGTCAAGTTATCATTCAATAAACCTAATCTGTGATGATCGCTCGTTATTATAATTATATAATAATCACTTATTCCGATATCCTAGAAACGATAGAAAAAACACAAATTGGATTTTAAATTACAGACCTATTGTGCTAGTAAAAACATAAAAAATAACTACTGTTTAAGCATCTGGAATCCCACGAAACTCGGGAATTATCATAATGAAAATCTCTTTTTTGACTAAAATTGTCACTCCGCCACGACACCTTACAAACTGATTCATTGGTACTAAAAACCCAAATAGTGTTTACTCAAACGCAACGCTGCTGTGTGACCGCGCCTTTACTTCTTCTTTGATACATTTTACGGAGTAAAACGTCGTAAGAACACACGCAGAGGTGTTACAAAAACGTGTTATTGTGCGGTTTGTGTGTATATTTAACGTCCCACGTATCGATTCACTCGGTACCGAACAAGCAAGCAATGTCCCTGTTTCGTATTATTTCATCCGCGGGTATTCAATTCGCGACAACTAAGCTTCGTGGGATTATACTCCCACAGTGCCGGCGTACCGGATTATCGAAGGTCGCCGGATAAAATCTCGCTATTTGAGTATCATATTTGTGAGGTAAAAGTGTGGATATACATCGTAATAGCAGCTGTTTTGCAAATTTTTTTTAAAAAATTTTCGACGTGTACCTCTGGGATGTTACTACAATGTTGTCTGATAAACTAGAAAATTATCGTGTGGGCAAACCTTTGCAATTAGTTCTCAATTGGCATCGTTTTATATCTTTCTAAGCTTCATTAAATGATTGTTATAACATATGTGACTACTTTTCAATCAACGACGACTACATACCTACTCTCAGACTGTGTACGCAATATGTGATGTATTATTCTTGAATTTTCGACACATAAACACTATTGAACACAAAAATGTTGAAATTTTTTAATTTATCTAACAGTTGTTAGATAAATTAAAAAATTAAAAAAGTTTGGTTAGTTGAACTTTACCATATTTGCGTTAGCACAGTCAGATCGAGAGCTATATATTTCCTCATTATTAATAATTAAGAAAGAGATGGCAATTTTGGGTTTACGTCTCTACTATTAGCTCTAAAGCACATGATACGGATATATTTTTGATATATGTACTCATCATTACTTCGATTGATTGATAAATATAAAAAATATAGTAATGATTTTAATTTCTATAAATTTATTCAAAATATTAACAGCAGTAATGATAAGTATATCGAACGTATATCCATAGGGGCGTAAACCTCAACTTGCCATCTCTTTTTCAAATATGAATAATGATGAAACTGATAGCTCGCGAACTGACTGTGTTAACGCAAATAAGGTACAGATGATTTTCTCCCAGCCTTTGCCATATTTAAGTACCACTTTCTTCCCCTTGTTGCTCACTATTTATAATCAAATTACTATTTTTACAAATTACATTTTACTAGTTAGCTCTAAATACATCTTTCAGCGGTTTCTAAAAGCAACAAATCGTATTTATAGTCAGTTTTACTATATTTTTTCAATTTCTTGTTTCACTTATATGTATCATATTCACTGAACCGTTTTACGAGTTTGTAACCGCTTGGCGTGAATAATTAATCTGTTTACTGCACATTGATCTGCTTTAGTCCTTGTGAATCCAATTACATTGTATTTTAACCTTCACTTAAATCAACATTGTTTTTACAAATATATCAAAAAGCGTTGTCTTTTTAGAATTGGATGCTCGCATGAATCATTAGATTAATTTATAAAATTGTAGGAGTTTTAACAATGGCTTTAGAAACCATTAAAACGACAATTGTTTGTTGAACAATATAAATCGGCAGAACACCCAGAATTGCACAATAGCCACGCAAAAAACTTATTAATGAAATGTTTATAAATTTTAGTATTTAGTATAAAAATGTAAATAACTACATTAAAAAGCACTCAAATTGTATTACTGAAGAACTGATAAATTCTCCTTTTATATAAGTAGAAAATATATTTCTATGTATAGACGTATTGCGACGGTATACGTGACATTAAGCTTACAATACATATTTTAAGCGTTAATTATATTATTTTTCAATGAATGAACCTGGTGTGTACAATGAATTGACGTCATAACTTCCTAGAGTGTTTTTTATCAATACACGTCAGCAGATAGCTGCTAAAAGATCGATTTATTTACCCACATTTTCTTTATCGTTTCTGTCGGTCGCAATAGTGGTACTCAATAGTATGTAAAAAACGTAATTTATGGCTTGTAAACATATTATAATATTTGCGAGGTATGTCGCAATTGAGTATATTTATACATTTTTAGATTAACTTGTATCTTTAAAAATATGTGAAATGTTTGACATTATCAGTTTTGATAAGAGTTAATTTGTTATATTTGATAAAATAGTTTAGATGTCATTCACATTAAAGTTTTCTGTACATACAGTAAAAAACCTGTTTACAGAATCCGTATTTCCTAGTAAGAAATAATGGAAACTTTAGTTGATTTGTTGACTCGAAAATATTCATATAAAAACTATTAATACAAAGTACACACATATTTTTTATTACTTTATTATATTATACAATAATTTTATTTATTAATTAATAAAATCGGAACCACTGATAGATCAATGATTTTTTTCTTTTTGTGGAACTTTCTTTTGCCCCTTGATGAGGCTTTGGCGAAAATGTGACATTGCTTTGCCATTTGGGTGTTAATTTTCCTACATTTACAAATATCTCTAATCTTATTTTATGTAACGAGTTTCTCAGCTTTTTTTCCTCTTCCTCAGACAAAATCTACTCTGTAGTCTCGAGCTGTTGCTTATGTTACAGATCTATTAGACCATCGGTGGTCAAATCCTGGCCATGGTACTCTACCGATTCCTGAATATCGTCCTCATTCAGCTCCAGTCTTATGTTTTTTCCAAAGACACAATTTCATCGATAATTAGGCGACAGTTTTCTCCAGCAAAATTGAGGATTCTCTTTGTTAACCTCACCCCATGCTTATTGATGATATTGATCTGAGTAGTATACTATTTTTTTAAAGTAATTCTTCACTGTAATACGTTCTGCTCGTTTATCAAGTAAACATTGATTAAATATTTGCTCGTATTGCGAATATGCCTTAGACAAACTGAGATTATTAGTTAATGCTCTAATTAGAGCATTGACTAAATGCATATAACCTTATCACAATTCAATACATTTCAAAACAGATTAATGGCAAAGTCAGTAAGAAGGTTGTAATTTTAACTTTTATAGATATCTATATACAGCAAATGATTTATTTTTAAATTATGTTTACACTGCATTCAGAAATATAAAAAGTACGAAAATATAGCCAATAAAGTAATCGTAAAAAATCTCATTTCCACTCAAATGTTTAGTATACAGCTACAGAAAAAAACCGCAGTAAAACCAGAGTGATTGGAAATTCAAGGGTATAATTTATTTTGATAAACTTTAGCTTATGATTTGAATTTTATGGTTGCAACTAACTTGGTTGTATCGCAATATTATTTTCTTATGCTAAATAAAAATGTGTTATTACAATTTTATCTTATGAAATAATAAATAGTACAAATTTAATTCATTAAAAGCTAAGCTGTATAAATAATCGCTCAACAAACGTTTAATATTTTTACAAAATGTTTTAACTTTTTAAGTCTACGTCTGTATTTATACTATTGAATTTAAATTTTAAAAATAATATTGTGGGAAGCAATTACCGTTTATTAACCTTTTACGTTTTCATGTTAAGGGTGAGAATTGAAAAAGCAAGGCTAATCTTTATCGTGCAGTTAATCGTTTTATAAATATGAACTTAAATTTGTTATGAAAATCTGACCTAACTTTATAAGTAACGTTTGCTACATATTAATATTTTATAATATACTCCTAAAATAATAAATATAAAATGATAATAAGCTTACACCCGAGTGTCAACAACTAAATTATTTATAAGGATGCAAATGCTTACAGCTTATATTAAATCCAAATTCACATTAGTGCGGAATGCGTCATGACTTTCTATTCTTATACCTAAGTATATGGTTGTTCATGGTAGCTTATGACACGAATATGGCTTCGGAAAAATTATTATAATATATTTAAAGATGGCACGAGGATTATATACATACGTACCTGTGTTCATATATATTTATGTATATGTATACACGGGACCCGTCCGTGTACAAGAAAGATCAATATTGCGGTTTTAGACTTTTGGGCTTGCGATGGTCTCGTTTTTGAGGATATTCATAAAAATAATAGTTGGTGTATATATAGCTATTTGCATACGAATATAGTACATCATAAGTCTGCTGTATTACTCAGCGATGTCGCGATTATCGATTCGGACATTCAGCATTGTTTAGGTCAGATTTTTCTAAGTAGTAATAGGTTGTGATGTATTTTTGTTATCGACGGTTAATCATATTGTAAATAAATAAATTGTTTTTGCTATTAATAATAATAATCTAGAGTAGCTAAGCTTTTCCAGAATTTGCCGTTAATATTTTATGTTAAAAGTTTATTTTATTGTCATTTTTATTATATTTTTATGTCTTTATTTGACTCAATTATTTCGATAAAAAAAATCGACTGCGTTTGAAATATATACATATATTATATTATAAAATATATAATTTTTATTGAAAAAATATTTGGTTACATCCAAAATTGATTGTTATCTTTTCTTAAAATAAAATACTTTAAATGAAAAGCAGTTTTTATATTTTTTATTTACTTATGTGACGAAGCGAAACCGTCACCAGTTTCGCTTCGTTCGCCTCTTTAGAAATGTAAATTAAGATTTTGAGTTTTTGGATGTTGACCGCAGAATATCAGTAATGACCTTCAAGTTTTATAAAAAACCGGTTGCATGATTTTTGCATACTTTTTTAAGTTTATAAAAATATGTATAACCTTGCCATCCTGTAATTTATAATGAAGCATAACTGGAAAAAAATACTGCGTACCTAACTTATGTACTGAATTTATGGAACAACGTAATTATAGTATTATGGCCTTATGAGTAAATTGCACATTGAATAGCACTAAAATTATTGTAAATTAAACTAATTTATTTGCGATTGTAAGATTATTTATAAAATTGCTGTGGCGTCAGAATAAAAAATACTACTCATATTATTATATTTTCAATAACAAAATTATTTGTAAAATTATATCTTCTTTTCCCTTTAATGTCATTATTTTTTCATCACTCAATTTTTTCATAAAATCTTATCTGTGTGGCAAGAAAGTGTAACATATTGTTATAGTAATAATTATTAGTATAATAAATATGATTTCAATCTTAGCCCTTTGAGTAAAGAGTTAATTTAAACATATTTGTTAATTTGATAGCAAACACCTGTGAGTTAATTTTACGTATTTTTTCATAATTATTTTTTATTGATTTATTATTATTTATATTGCATTTATAATTACATAAAAAATCGGTGTTTCTCAACGTATAATTTCTTTGATTTATGTTACTACTTTTCTGTATTAGTTCGTTTTAATAATTTATTTAAACACTTTTCTATTATTAAATATTGATAATTTATTTAACATATTTTTTATATATTTTTCGGATTCTGTGAAATTTTTTTATATCAATTCAGAGGCTCTCAATATTTTTCATAAAATTAATATAACATATTCTCTGTTATTTTCTATAAAAATCATTTACATTAAAATAAATTGAAAAAAATATTATGTTTATTATTTATTCAGTTATATATGTAAATATATAATTATATGGGGTACCTCAAAACAGTGAAAGATCGACTGCCGTACATGTACTGCAATATCGCTCAAAATGTTAAGACCCTAAATTTGCTTTTAATTTTAATTTGAATACTGTAGCGGCTAACCAATGTTATACGGATAAAATATACCTTATCAGTAGGAATTTTAATAAATTGTACAAACCTCTCAATCTCGTTTCCAAAAATACCGTCAGAGAAGACAATTTCTCAAATGTGGACGTACAATATGAGCCAACTGCTCTACTATTAGCTGGCTAGACATCCTAATGCCCCCAGGGCTCCTACGATTTTCATAAATCAGGTGTATGCAAAGGACCTGTCACCTTGGCTTTTCCCTTAGCCAGTCAGCCCCCCCTTTCAAACAAAATTTGTTGTTTTGTAACAAATTTACAGTAATAATTTTATAAAATACATCTAAATAATTGTACATATGTATACATTGTAGTATATCTTAAAAAATATTTTTCAGAAATTCAACAAAAATTATTTTGTGTTTTTCTTTTGCATATTGTACTTATTATGGTTTTAATAGAGTGGAAAAAATGTTTTTTAGAGAGTTTTTATTTTAGTAAATGCCCGGTGCCCATATATTTTATTAAGTGATGTAGCAGAAATTTTAGATGTAGCAGGTTTTGTCACCCAAAAGTTATTTTTTGAGTATTTCGCGTTAATTTATAATTGCTGTCCTCAAATAAAATTTACTGCTGAAATTTATTTATGTTTACATTTTAATAACATTAAAAACGTAGCAAAAAAATGTAAAGTGATATTTATGATGAAAATAAGAGAAGAATGCCTTCCATTGTCACTTATGAACTCATGCAAAAATTAAAAAAAAAAAATAATAATTTTTATAGTATTTTATTTGCATTATTTTTAAACCGTTTATTAAAATATGTAGGTGTAGAATTAGTAATTTTAAGTAAATTAAAAGTTGTGTATGTGTGTAAATTGTGACTTTCCTGTTAGTGACTTTGACGTATGGTGGACGGATTTATTTGACCAATTAAGCAGTATGGAATATTTTCGCCTCCATATATACTCCTCTTTTATCTGGCTAACATACTTTTATGTTTTAAAAACCATTTTATTTTTTTGGGTATTTTAAATTTTAAAGTGGTACTCACTTTTATCATACCTGCTGCCTATAAGTATGTAAAAAATATTAACTTAATAAATTACTTAAAATTTAACATTATTCGTTATGATTTAAAAGAGATAATTATTGAAGTTTAAACTGTTTATTAAAATAATATGCGTGCGTCAAGTGCGTAAATAGAGAACGGGCGTTGTAGTTATTAAAATCGTCCTAAGAATCTCCAAAAGCTATTTTTAAAATTTAATAAAGGGATTCTAAAGAATTAGAAGTATTAGGATTATATTCTACATATTATTTTATTGCGTTAAAACGGGGTTAACACAAACAACAACTACTTAGTTAGTAGTTAAATACCCGACTAAAATCAGTGACGTCTATTTTATTAATAATACAGCTTACGACATTTATTTGTGAGATTAGGTAAATCTAGGAAAACATATTCTATAATGAATGATCAATCGAAATAACGCAATTCTGTATTTTCAGTAAATTTATTTTGAGATGATCTAAAAAATCCACTTGGTTATAAAATTAATTTTGAAAGGTATTAATTTTGATACTATGATTATTTATTGTTACACTAATTGTGACATAAATTGTTTAATTTTTTTCCCGAAGGCTTATGGGGCTATAAATATTATTAACACCTCTGTATAAAACTTCTACTTGTTTATATTTTTTTAGTTATATTATCTATTTATTGAGTAACAGCTTATTGCCACTTAAATATCAATTAGTGGATTAAAGAGTAAATTTAAATAAAAAAGTAAATAAGTACCATATAAAAGTGAGTGTTCATAAAAAATTACACGACTTTGTTTAAAAAATCTGTTCCTTTAGTTAGAATTTATTTAAAACCTATTTATCTTAGGAAATATAAATCAATGTCGCATGTGAAGATAATCTGTGTGACCTGGTTGTCAATAAGGAATTAAAAATATGTTTAAACCAAACTAAAAACACATTTTCCTGAGCTACACGAATTTACATATAATTATCTCAATAGGACTGTTTTATTTGGCATAAATTTAAATTTATCAAATATCGTAATTTTGTATGAAGTCACTAACTATTACGCTTAGAATGATCCCTAATACACCTATATTTCATTTAAATTAATACATTTATTTAAGAAGTAGATATAATTAGAAAATACATGTAGAGCACGGTAAGGATTATAATAAATCAAATTATAACAATAGTTCAATATAATAATCTATATTAGAAAAAACCACTACCGTCCTGTGTACCTACACGTGCTGGTACCGCCCCTTATGACGGCCGATCAATTATAGGGCAGAAATTTAAGTGTACGTTATAATCATGCTTGGAACTACTTGTGAACTAACTGTTCTTAATGCGATTTTTTTCCTACCTATGTTACAATATAAAAATGTAATATTAAACCTAGAAGAGAATGAACATCTATATATGATGTCCCTCTTACTTACATACCTTCAACGTACAATATATGGTGCTAGTGAAAATACGTGAAACCATATTGACTGGCTGCGTTTATTTCGTTTCAACTATAAATTGACACTAAAAAGTTTGACTGCTTGCTACAATCTCTATAATCAATCTAGATTATTCCGCATTCGACACCGCCGCCCGACACTAGGACCTGAATGACATATATACCATTCAGATCTTTCACTAGCAAATAAAGTCCCCGCTAAACTCGAAAAATGTAACGCCTATGTGAGAATATCGGAGTAGAACAGGTCTAATCCACTAAATAAATTCACAGGCTCTCTCACACTCATCTAAGTTAGTTCAGTATATTTATTACACTCTAAAATTAATTTACCTCAGCCGTTTAAGTACCTGAACAAAGGCTATAGTTTTATACAATATTTTTATATGCCTACCTTCGGGTCACCACTGGGCACCACGCCGTTTCGCACGGGGTGGGTTTCTGAGGGTGGAAAGAAATAAATTTTCATCAAATGCCGCCGCCTTCTCGGTACACGGGTTCGGCATAACTTCGCCCCCATGGCGCAGGGTAATTTCGACCCCTCAACTTCTTAACAACTTCGATTTTAGGCAGCAGCAAACCTTTGCAAAAGGAGTTGTCGAGTTTTCGACGTTGTTGCATCAAATATTAATGAGGTGCCCACAGCCCATACTTTGCCAAAGTTTCGCCGAGATTCCCTTCGATAGCTCCTCTGTGCTATTTGTCTTGTTCTACATATATATACCTATTAATAATATGAATTTTAAGAGATCTTCTCGCGCCGTTAAAATCGACGTATACTAAGATGGTAGTAGATTTCATAAATCAATGCTTTAATGCCAGTTTTTGAGACAGCCGTAGCATGCTAGGTCGTAACAAAGTACATTTAGCCCCTAATGGTTTCCTGATGCCATCAGGATATATACGAACGACCTGGTGTTTTAGCTCATCAAAGTTTTTAGGAGTTTCCTTTGGTGCGTTAACATTTTCATTTAACATAGGGCTCGATTTTTTTATTAAAAATAGCAGTTAGTTGGAAGAATGTTTTAATTTTGATTGAAATAAAAACAGAAAGCATCGACTACCCAAAGTTGACCGCGTCATTGCTTATATGAGGCATATGTGTGCATTGCTGATGGATTATTAATATTTAAAAAATGCTTTAAACATCAATCTGCATTCGTCCTCGATATAACCTTCAGTATTTTAACATATTTAAAAAAATGTTTACTTAATCTATTAAGTAGGTATATATTTTTATTGCACAATAAATGTTTATGCATAAAAATCCATAAATATACATCAGGTGTCAGTGTCTGGCGTCGGTGTCGAATGCGGGTGGTTTTAGATAAATTGTTGATGTAATAAGTTTTTAAATGCATTTTTATTTTCTATGTGGTGATTTGTGTAATGCAACATTTATTTTATTACAATAAATATTTAGTACACGTCTTAGGACTCATCCATTGGGACGCATCTATCCTAGTTTATTTTTTCGTAGAAAAAAATCGTTTTTCTTACTTTGCAAAGATTTGTTCAGTATTTTTCGTAATCCCTTGAGCGTACCGAAAACATACATATGCTTGATATTGTTTATTTTGACTCAACTCATTTGACTTGAGTGCTTTTTATGGCCTTAATTTCTGAGTTTTAGTATTTTTCGCCAGATTTAATTCATGCCAAGTAATGATACGAATAAATAAAATGTAAAATCTATCTGTCATTATAACTCCTCTGAAAATGTAAACAGTAGCGACATGACATTTGCACATGTCATTCTGGCTGATATTTTGCGGTCAACTGTGTTATCATCAACTTTAAACTTTTACTTAACCCTTTGAACTCTGAGTTCCTAAGTCATTTTCGACAAAGTAAGAATATTTGATTAAAAAAGCAATTTCGATCAATTCGATTTTTTTTTAAAACTTAGTTTATTTTTTTCTGATAATTGCACACACTTTATGCAACTCATAAAAATAATTTAGAAATACGATAAAAAATATTTATTGCATGTAAAAGGTTAAACAATAAAAATCAATTTATTGCTGGAATTCAATCTTAGAATAACACTCTTTATAACAGTTTTCAGATCTAAACTCAATTTAAAATGATAATTGTGACACCTACTATAATTTACACCAGTAAACCGTTTTCTTGCATATTGGAAAATCTTATACGATTTTTTATATCCTCCCAAATTTTTCTTTGCAGGTCGGAATACCGGCCTGTGGGATAATGATGATAAAATAATTAGTTGCGAAACTTAAAGAGTGGTTCTGTCGTAGAGTAAGAAGAACCGCTTTCCTGTTTAAGTAAAAATGTATTTTTCAAACTGATCATATTTTTAGCAATACTTATTTAAACTATATTGAATATTTACCTGACCAAAACTCAAAGCATAATTTAAAAAAATATGAAAATCTCTTGCCAATAAAACATAAAAAAACTTTTTCTTAGATATAAGGAATACCACAGAAAAAGCCGCTTTAAAATCCGTGTATCTAAAGTTTTTGAGGTGAAAAACAGTCAGAATTTGAATTAGCCTTTTATATAAGTAGGGAATTACGCACTCGCTACAACAATTAATTTTTGTATAATGTTATTTTTTATGCCAACCACATCCTGTTCGCATATTGTTCTCAAAGTTTATGGGATTTTTTTCAAACACTGTTTAAAAACACGAGAAAAATTCGCATCGTGAATAACAATTAATACCACTCGCAAAAGAGAAGTTTTTGTGTGAAACTGTGAGAATTATTTTTATTATATTAAAAGAAATTGTACAATATAAAGCGGAGAAGGACTTTTCCTCGTCGAATCGAAATTCACTATCAGTCCTAGGAACCAACGGTCTATTTTCGCGGTTTGCGTGTTGCGAAATAATTTACTATCCTCAATTGGATTATAAGGCTAACGAGGTTCGTATAGTATAGTATATAATAATAGCAAAGTTTATGTGTCACGCCATTCCTTGGACCTTTTCGATTGTATCCAGTCGGTTCACAGATATTTTCGAATCTGCGTTTTCTATGCATTAAAAAAATTATTCGATTTGTATATAATTTACGTATTTACATTGCATAAGACACCATATAATGTTACGGTTTAATGATTGCTAGTTAAGTGATTTACAACCATTTTGTGTTTGGAGTTCCTCTAAATATTTCAAATGATTTAACCGAATTAATTCGAGAGGAATACATTACAAAATTAATAATAATATGTTCACCACAAATGATATAAAAATAAATATGGTATAGTTAAGCTTTCAATTTTATTTTTTATTTTTATAGATGATAATAAAATTATATTTAAATAATTTAAATTTGATTTTTTTTGAAGCCGAAAAGTTTTGATGAATTGCTACGGAAAATTATGTATTTATAGTGTCGTGTTTTTTTTTGCTAGCATGTGATTTTCTGTGTAAGTGTAACGCGTTGCTATTGTCATTAACTTAATTTATTTTTTGCACAATTATATATTCAGGATCTGTATCAACAATCATAAGCTGATTTTGTGCCTAATCTGGCAGTGTACATATTTATTTTTTAAGGTACAAAGTTTTTTTTAAATATGTTCAAATCGGTACAATTTTAAATGTGGCCTTTCAATTTGTAATAGTCTCCAAATCGTATCGAATATCGAGTTGCATTCTTGGAATTTAAATAACTGCTTAGCTAGACCAGATCGGACAGTCAAAGTAAAATGCGGCTGC
The DNA here is from genome assembly GCF_051122295.1 of Plectrocnemia conspersa. Taxonomy (NCBI): domain Eukaryota; kingdom Metazoa; phylum Arthropoda; class Insecta; order Trichoptera; family Polycentropodidae; genus Plectrocnemia; species Plectrocnemia conspersa. The sequence continues at coordinate 22,517,618 of NW_028277175.1, forward strand.
TTTTCTGGATTTCTAACGGTTGTATTGGTGGATTCAGTGTAACTCCGCTTAGTGTGAGTTTGGCTGAGCTCTCTATTAGTAAAAGTCAAGGAAGTACTTTTGTATTAAATCTGATTGAAATATCTGAATTAAGTTTTTGAGTACGGTAGTGGGACAATTGCGGGCAAGAAAAAAAATGTTTCTTAAAAAATTAAAAAAATAATAATTAACTAGTTTTATGAGTCATTCGAGACTAATTTCGTCACAGCGATTATGGGTGGTAATTTATAATCAGACAATTTAAACTTCATTAGTCTTTTTCAAGCATTTAAATCTTGTAAGTTTTTGTAATTATGTTATAGTTGATTCAATTATCTATAAAACTAGATTGCGTGACTATGAATTTGGTTAAAAATTATATACATCGTACCAAAACTAATAATAGATATAAAGTCATCGATTAAATTTCTACATAAATCAGATATTTGTACCAAAACCTCTCGAAGTCAAAAAATAACGATAAAATAAAATATATATTATAAAAATTATTACTACAATCACATGAAATAATCATTAGTTTTTACTTCATAATTAATTTATAATTATTATCTATAGCAAAAACCTTTATAAAATATAATTAATCGCGTGTTATGTGACGAGAGAACGCATGTAACGCACGCCCTATCTCTCACTCACTTTCGTCACTTAACACACAAGCGAGCGAAAGGGAATGTATCTCACCGTACGCGCCTGGTTGTGATACGAGAGAATGGGGGATGAGGCGCCGCCGGTCGTCATCTTCCCGTAGAGGTCCACTAAACAATGCGTCGCCCTATCCCGCCATTGAAAATAAATTGACCTCTACAGTTTTTATCAAATTTAAAATAAAAATATCGTTGTTTATTGAGTAAAATTTATATTTATAATATAATTTGTTGAATAAATATTATCATCAGTTTATGTATTTTATATTTGTATTTATTATATACAATATAATTTTTTTTTAATAAAATAAATTTACGTACTAACTTTCGAAAATTGGGAATCTCTGCTTTGTTAGATGTTTGTGTTGCTCTTGAATCATATTTTTTTACATTTGCGTCATCAATGGTGATGTGATGATGCTGCTATGTTGATTAAGGTATAAACGTACTTGAATATACATTTTACGTTTGTGCTAAATTATAGGATGTGACACACCTCATGCGATTGTGACGCATCATTTAAAATAATAGAAATTGCTATTTTATTATTATATTATAAATAAAAAAAAACATGTATCTAGTAAATAAATAAAAAATATAGACGTATGTTTATAACATACACCTAGTATTAATTAATTTAATCAAACAATTATGTTCATTAATTTATATTATATGTATAAAAACATAAACATAAATAATCGTTAAAATAATTACTTCCTTCTCATTTTTAAGACTATTAAAAAAAATCCTCTCATCTTCATCTCAATATATTTAAAAGTTTTGGCGTCATGTTTGATTTATTTTTTCAATTTAATATATTATACTTCATTATATATTTGTGAAAATTTGATGGTTCTCGCCGGTTTTTTTTATTTTATATAAAGCTCTTGTGACATTGTCTAATTAATTATGTGAAAAAGAGTAATTATTTTATGACAAGCTTTGGGCTTGTGTGGTTCACATGCGATATTGTGTTATATTTGCGCGTCCATCTATTGTGTATGTTGGTACATGATATGTATAGTAAATTACTAGGTACATCTGTAATAATAAATTCAGGTCATCTCGAATACAAATTCACACAAATCACGATGATGATGTATTGTTTTACTCTGAATTGTTAATTCATACATTCATACATATATCTGTAATGTTGTGCATGGAGATACATATATATTTAATCCATTTATAGATACAAAAACTAATATATCTGGTAAAAAAATAACTATTGAAATTACACGCTAAGCAAAATTATATTTAATAAAACAGATTTAAAACTCTCATAAACATCATTTTCATTTTCTCATAAATAAAAAATCTCTTATGATTTTTATATATAAAAGCATTAAAAAGTCCCATAAAATCATATCTGCATTACAATAGTTTTTGACTTTCAAATAAGGAATGAGTAGTGAGCCGGTTCGTTATCGTGGTGCGAAATTAAAATTCGTCTTCGGTTTTTTACTACAAATCTCGCAATTTATTTCTAAAAAAACTAGATATGTTTAAGTGCCAAAGTTGTTTAAGGTTTAGTAGGCCTAATGGGTGTGACTTCGCAGCCAGTAAGACGCAGGTGGACTAGTAATAATGTATTAATTTATATTACATATATTGCGAGTTACTATGTTTTTTCCGAGCAGTGGTGGAAAAGCTGGAGCAGGGATGATGTCCGTGAAAGATCCTCAGGAATCTTGTAGGTGGCAGTGACAGTGTCTGGAGGTCAGTTCCTCTTGCTGTGATGATCGTGTTCGGGAGTCTCAGGCCGTATCTTCGCGTCTGTTGGTGGGGGCGCGTCTGCCAGGCGGGCCGAATCTGCCAAGTCTCCATTGCAAAAAACTCGCTGACGAATCACAATCATGCTGCGATCATCCAGCTAATCGTAGGACTCGCTTCTTAGAACAACATCTCCGAGGTCAAATTGTGCAACGGGAATGTTGTGTTTTTTGTCTTCCGGTGATATATTGTTTCCCGTGACCGTTTCCTAACAAAGAAATATTTATTCAATGCACCGGAGAATCCTTGCGTTTTATTTATGGGAAACCTTTTTTTCTATTCGTAACGAGGGTTTTGTGTGGTCCCACTATTGTCTTGTTTATTATTATTGATAAATGATAATTTTTGGTTACAGTCATTAACGCGAGCTTCAAGAATAAAATCCCCCACAAACGAGGGGCTTTGTGGGGGATCATCCTTTACACTATATTGTCTTTTTTCTCTCAATTGTTGATAAATAATAATTTTAGGTCACAGTCATTAACGCGAGTTTCAAGAATAAGACCCCAACAGTTGTATAAAATATTACATATTTAATACTTAATCAAGCGTTAAAAAATCTCAGATATTGTTATATATATATTTATATTGTAGAAGTTCGTTTATATTATATGTATTTAATATTACTTAAAAAAACTTGTTATATGTCGTTAAAAAAAATATTGATGATGTACCCATTCTAGCAAACACAAAGTCAGATTAATTATATCCGAAACTCCCTGTAGTGCGATATCGGAACAACTCAATTTAATCCGAACTAGCACAAAAACCACTCTGGAACGTTTCAGAACAACCTGCACTTTCGAAACCCAATTAATCCAGTACCTCTCTCCTATTTTTTTCATTTCGATCTCTTCAACCAGTGCCTAATCGACCTTTCCTATAACACACCATAATATATTTTTTAGACGCGCCGTTCTATCTAGCTTAATCCTATAAATTTACTCATCCCAAGGAATGTACAAGATTAATTAAAATTTTTGCTATGAAATTTACAAAGCATAATATTAACTAAAGTCACCCTTACACTATCCAAGAGTAGTACGTATCGGATAAGATTTATTGCAGTCATGTCAAAACCTAATACGCACTTGTAAATGCCGTATTGCCTTCCATAAGATACGTTTGATGCCTGGAAGATTTATTGCTCTTGTTTTGGCAGATGTGCTTTGTAATTTTGAACGTATCCCCAAATGCAACGTTAAAGGTGTCATTAATCATTAGAAACTGGGCTAAAACATATTGACTTTACTGTTGTACTTGTAAACAAAGAAAACTTGTAAGTAATTAAAGTAGTTATTGTAATTTTTAACCCCATAATGTTAGAGGTTCTGTTTAATGAATTAAATAAATATATTTAAAGCATAAATAAATGACATTTAAATAGTGTCCTAAATTGTTAATTATTCGGTTACTAAAAAATTAGGCGATTGGCTAGTAAATAAGAGCAGATACAATACTAATGCCTGCACTATACTCTCTGGAAGTTGGCCAAGGACGGAGAATATAGTGGGTTACTTCGGGGTTTCTTCGGTCGAGTTCGGTTTTGCCCGCTCTAAAATCTCTCGATTGTCCGAGGTTACCGAGAATGGGAGGTATAGTGGGGGTAATTCAGTCGACTTGGCTAGCTTCATTGTCGGCAAACGGACCGAAGTCGGAGCTGCTTTTTCGAGCGTGAGCGGTAAGATACTTCTCCTTTCGCTCTCTCGCGTGTTAAGTGACGAGAGTGAGAGAGATATTGATATGGTTTTTCGCAAACTGATGTAGAACGAGTAACTCGGTTCAATTTCAGTATGCGCGTAGGTGTCCTATGGTCAACACGCATGACGAGCGCTGCATCGTGGTAACGTGGTCAAGTTATAATACCACATTATTATCGAGGACTTCAACAGACTCTTACTTACATCTTAGAATATTTAAGGGCACCAAAAAGGATTGATTATATTTTTGATAGTATATTCTTCTAACAGATATCGATATTATATTTTTTTTCATAAAAAATTAAATAATTAGTGTTACTTGATTTTGTTTAAAAAAATCGTTTCGAATGTCCTTATGTATTTTCCTAGATCGGTTTATATAAATGTCACACCATAACGAATTCTTATTTAGAATCGAAGCCGACAAATTCTAGGATAGTCACAGATGTGGTTTTTGTATTCTGAAGTATCATTTTTTTATGCCTTATGGTATTTAGTAAAAGCCGACAAAGATTTTGCAGAAATTGAATATTTACGACCGAAAAGTTTTCACTGATATTGTACTGGCGAGTGCCCACACAAACTTTTATAATTATGAGTAGCGTAATTTGAATAAAATGACAATTTAAAAATTGCGATTATTTGGCACATTTTTCGATCGCGCGCATATGCCGGCTGTACGTGACAGCAGCCGCCGTGCGGACGTCATTCACGGTCGCCGTCTGGACGGCATATGAAATTTGTGGCAGTGTAGCCGCTACTCGGAAGTCGGCGACTTCGGTCGACTTCAGTTGAACTTCGGTTCGGACAACTTCCAGAGAGTCTAGTGCAAGCATTACATTTAAAGAAACTCATTCCTAAGTCAATTCCAAAATAAATTGCTTAATAAAAATATCTTTATATTTTTTTGCTATCTATATATTCGAATCAAAAATAAGACAAACATCTTCTCGCAATTTATTTTTGTTAAGCCTGTAACCAGGACTTTAACCGGATAGTTATAAATTGGTTGGCGTGTCAGTTAAAAATCCCATTAAAACACTCCGGGTGGATGGCCAACCGCGTTCGAAAAGCGAAAACACGCGAGTGTTGTTCAAATTGGCGTATTAAAGTTGCAGTGTTCGACGATTGCTAAATAACGATTAATTGCACTGCCATAGTGAAAAGCCAAAAATTGTAATTAAATAGTATCGTATTTTTCATTACAACGATGATATAGGTGTATGGCATATAAAAATGGTCCCAAAAGTATAAATAAATAATTAATGGAATACGCGTACATTACATCATGCTATTGACTTTTCGCTCATGAAATGCTATTTTATATGTTTTAATTAAAATATTAACTTAAACACACCTGTAACTCACAGTCATTAAGTAATTATTTTTAAAATACCTTTCATCATATTATTATTAATTATATGTGGTATTGAAATAATTACGAAAAAATCAATATCCAAGCGCTTCCGTTGTATTATTCTATAGAATATTTAAACTCGCGTATTCCTTAGTTCAAGTATATGTATGAATGTATAAAATAAACCGTTTTCAAGGAGAAGGAAATCCATTTAATACGAATAACGCGAAGGCCGTCCAAAAATCGTGCTCACTTTATGTAGGAAGAAGTGTTTTTAATCGATGTTTAAATGCCACATAAACAGCAGCAATTAATTATTTATTAAATATACCTTAACATGTACAAAATAAGTAATATATCATACAGATGAAATAAGAAACGCATTATTATTTTAATATGACAATTAACCATTTTATTACCTGCTCTTTTCTCTTATACGTTGATATCACTACATATGCTTTAATGTTTTTACCTACACTTTAAAATATTTATAGGCCATTATTTCGCTAAACAATCCCTAATAAAAATAAAAAATTTTAAGATTAAGAAACATTTAACTTCATTTTAAAGACAATAATATAATTAATTAAGAATTACTTTCTTTCTTTACAAAATTTTTCATGACTATTACTTAGATTGCTTTCAATAAATACAGCTTCAAAGATTTAAACTATGCATAGAAAATTAACCATGAAACATTCGATGCTGGTAAACATACTCGAAACAATTTTTCTCTAATATAATACGAGAACTAATTCTTCCGTAGTTAGTGTTGCAAAATTAAACGAATAATGATTTTAATTTTTACTTTACCACCCATATTTCCCTCATAGGTTTTAACTTATTTCTTAAAAATACGACTTTAATAATCAGAATGATATTATAAAAGCTATTGACAACTTCACAACATTTAAAAAAAATATTATTTATGATCAATGTATCATTCATTAATAAATCGTTGGCCAATAAGATAATTTTCATTAAAAAAATCTGCCACTTTAAATAAAACAACCTAATAGATAATACAATGCATCGCATTTCATTAAACACTTTTTAACTATTATTATTTTGTTGAATGCAAAAGAAAATTTATTAAATATTATTTTTTTAATTTCAAGGTTTATAGTTTCGTGTCGTGGAGTTACGTGCAAAATAAAGATATAATCTAACAGGTAATTTTACTTATCAAATCTCATCTAAGATACCTTTTCTTGTTGACATGGTTTGTGCAAGTAAAATACTGTTCTTTCACTGCATTATGATTTACATTTTTAATATTAAAATACTGTAAATAAACAGAAAAATATAGTGATATACATACAAAACTGTCTAGATTTTTATAAATATTATTATATTTATATTTGAAGATGAAGTATGTATGTTTATACCTATCTGTCATCTAAACATATTAGGTAAGAAGTTATAACATAGTGAATCAAAACCGGCGCATTTGCCATATTTGTTAAGCTATGTGTACGTTTTGTAGTAAAATATATTATGCCTGCACTACTCTCTGGAAGTTGGCCAAAGCTGGCCAAGAACGGAGAATATAGTGGGCTACTTCGGTCGAGTTCGGTTCTGCCCGCTCTAAAATCTAGAGGTAATTCAGTCGACTTGGCCAGCTTCGATCGCTTCCGAACATTGTCGGCAAAAGGACCGGAGTCAAAGGGACCGAAGTCGGAGCTGCTCTTTCGAGCGCGAGCGGTGAGATACTTCCCATTTCGCTCTTTTGCGTGTTAAGTGACGAGAGTGAAAGAGATAATGGTATTTTTTTCGCAAACTGAAATAGAACGAGTAGCTCGGTTCAATTTCAGTATGCGCATAGGCGTCCTATAATTAACACGCATGTCGAGCGCTGTATCGTGGTCACGTGGTCAAGTTATAATACCACATGCTTATCAGGGACTTCAACAGGCTCTTACTGACATCTTTGAATATTTTAGGGCACTAAAAGGGATTAATTATATTTTTGATAATATATTTTTCTAACAGATATCGTTATTATTTTTTTTTTCATGTAAAATTAAATAATTAGTGGTACTTAATTTTGTTTAAAAAAATCGTTTCGAATATCCTTATGTATTTTCCTAGATCGGTTTATATAAATGCCACACCATAACGAATTCTTATTTAGAATCGAAGCCGACAAATTCTAGGATAGTCACAGATTTGGTGTTCGTATTCTGAAGTATCTTTTTTATGCCATATGACATTTTGCAAAAGCCGACAAAGATTTTGCGTAAATAGAATATTTACGACCGAAAAGTTTTCACTGATATTCTATTGGTGAGTGCCCACACAAACTTTTATAATTATCAGTAGCGTAATTTGAATAACATGACAATTTAAAAATTGCGATTATTTGGCACATTTTTCGATCGCGCGCAAAAATGCCGGCTGTACGTGACAGACGCCGCCATCCGGACGTCATTCGCGGCCGCCGTCTGGACGGCATATGAAATTTGTGGCAGTGTGGCCGCTACTCGACCTCGGCCGACTTCAGTTGAACTTCGGTTCAGACAACTTCCAGAGAGTGTAGTGCAGGCATTACATAAGTAGCTTATGCTAGTCGATGCCTGAATTTCTATAATTTTGTATCACTTAACAGTAGTAGTCGGTTCGATTGATGAACTGTGTTGGCATCTGTCGAATGTTTGGCAGGTGATTTGAGTGTCGGATAGTAGGTATCGTAGTCGTCGTTGATTGTCAGTAATCATAATAGTGATTACCGTCCATCAGGTGCTTGCCAGTGATTGGTTTTTTATATCGATCCTTTTAGGATTCTTGAATACTGTGTTAATAGATGTTTCTTAAAATTTTGTATAGCTATTATACAATTCTGGGTATTTTCCAATAAATAAGTATCAAGACTAGTGGCTTAATATCTCAGGAAGGACGTAATAAGGGACGCTGGTGTTTCTCTCATGGCAAATATGTCACATTGGTGAAGAATCCAAAGTATATTTGGTTTCACATAATATTATAGTATTCACTGCATTCTTTCAGTACATTCAATATTTAAAGACATATGCATATTTTAATAACCTATTTATAACATTCATTTTAACTGCGCATGTTTCAATTATCCATTGCTCGCATAGCTCATATTCTTTAGAATAATTTTAACTCCTTATCGCAAGCTAATCATTTTTTGCCGATTAGTCATGTGACTAATGTTGTTATAACTTGAGTTATATCGCATGATAGATTAAAAATCCATTAGTATTAATAGACTATAAATCTGTACAATAGCTCTACGTATGGATAATTGCATTGTATGTATTCTATGAATATGCGACCACGTTATCGTTAATGTTGCAGTGTTTAAATAATAGCATATCTAAGCGTCAGTTCTTTAACCCTGTCATATGTAAATTAACTGTGATTTACTACTATATGAAGAACAGTGTAATTGTTTATTGATGCCATGCACACCTGTGTTAAATTACTCTATACAGTTTTGTATTTGAATTATATTACAAATGAATCATTTACGCAATAACTATAAAAGTCTAGATGGTTGTGTTTATATTAAATAAAAGACTTCAATAATAAAATATTAAACGTTTGTTTGCTCTCTAATATACTCGACTCATATCTTTGATGGCGAAATATTAAAAAATCTAAATTACAGTTATACATCTATAAACCTTTTCGGATAAATATAAATATTATACCATACGATAAAGAAATACACGTAAAAAACAAACAATATCGAATTTATATGTTGTGTAAATCTATGTAGATATTATAGCTTATTTCAATGATAATTTCTTCCCTCTCATCCTTCTTTATTAATTGCTCTCACCCCTAAACCACCTATTCCCAGCGTGCTGAAACTGAGACATGGCTTTTTAACAATTAGTCGTATGCGCTTCCACTTGACTCGCGTTAATTACATTAAAAATTAATTATCGGACCTGAAATATCGCTGTATCGGTAATTTGATTCCATTTCTACGCTTATTAATATAATACATAATAGCCAGAAAATTATTCTGTTGAATTAATATTTTAATGAGCACTGCAGTCATAAAAAATATGTAGACGATTATACTTCAACTGCCTACCTGATTTGTATTAGATTTACATTTCTGATTTAATTTTAATATTTTTGTATAGATATTTACTTTAAATATTTAATTCAAGATGTTTTCAATCGTTTAAGAATACATTTTTTTTTCAGTAAATTGTAACAAATGTAATAAATCAGATCTAAGTCAAATGCGTTTAATTAAACGTTGTACAAATTTGGCATAATTTAAATATTATTAACATGCAATAATGTGTGTAACGCATGAAGTTAGCAGCTTGTGAAATAAAAAATATTATAATGCTGATCTAAAATTTTCATCAGATATTTTAATTCAATATATATATAATAAAAAAAAAATTGAATAATAATAAATTACCTGCTTTTATAAAAAAACAACAATATTTTCAAGTGGATCAAAGGTGCATTTATAATAAATATACGCACTCACAAAATAGCATCCGACTTCCATAACTGGCTTTTAAAACGAGCCGCCTAAAGGATGTACTTAAGTGATCATAAACTTTAAATTTTAATATTTTTAAAATTAAATTGCGTATTATAAATAAATACTATTTTAAAACATAGCATATTTTGCTGCTTGTTTTTTTAATATTTTTATTTTTACAAACAAATCAACGTATATTTGATTTTTATATGGGTATTTTTATGAAATAATTATTAAGTGAAAGAATAATTTTACCGGCTAAATATAGGTTAAAGTACCCATGCAATTACGCACCAAAAAGAAACACAAGTTCTAAAATTAAAATTAAAGTCACTAGTGAAATAATATATATTTTGTTAGTAATATATTTTTTCATATTATATTAGTTTTCTCATAAAAAATAAAATAATTGTATTCAATATTTTATACTTTACTCTATTTGCGTTAACACAATCAGTTCGAGAGCTATCAATTTCAGCATTATTCATAATTGAGAAAGAGATGACAAGTTTGGATTTACGCCCCTACTATTAGCTCTAAAGCACACGATACGTATATACGTTTGGTATACTTACCCCTATTTATATTTTGAACAAATTTAAACTCATTACTATATATTTTTATTTATTTATCAATCAATCAGAATAATAAATATAATTCTATAATCATTACTTTTTTATACTTATCATTACTTCGATTTATTGCTGAATATAAAATTATAGTAATGATTTTAATTTCAAAAAAATTGTTCAAAATATAAACAGGAGTAATGATAAATATATCTAAGTAGAATGAAAAAGTAGTTTTTAAGTTGGCTAAATTTATGCTTATTTTTTATTTATAGATACTAGCTGTCGGTCGCACACTATCGTGAGTTACCGCAGCTAATTTATTGGTTTGGAGATATTTAAATGTACATACTATTATACATATGTATATCGATAGTAGATACATAGGAAACTTTTTAAAAAATACAAAATGTTTAATTTGAAATAATTTGCTTTTAATTAAAGTGTGTATTAGGTTAAAAATATAAATTTTAAACTAGTTGTTTTATTAAAATTTAACAACACAATAGCATTTTATCAATTTAATAATTGTAATTAGAATATTGCTTTTTTTAAATTAACTTTGAAAAAATTATATCTCCCATAGGTATTAAATATAGAAAACTATCCGTTATTTTATACTACTTTTATGTACTCTTTCTTGATTTATCGATACGACACTAGTTGTGAGTAAAATGTTCGTTTTTTGATAAATTTTCTATATTCCTGAAAGCTTTAACGCAATATGAAATGTCAATTCGATTGATCACCACACACACTACATTTTTTATCGAGCGCTACACACGAACATTTTTCATACAAAATATCGATACTAGTTTTTCTCTCATAATTTGGTTATTTTTAACAGTTTCGTCTTGAAATAACCGACCAACCCCAATATTGGTGGTACATTTTGCATATATTGAAGGTACAACACGCAAAGTTCTCCTTGACATAGTGTTTCAATATCGACAAGGGTGAAATTGAATAATTAATTCTTATATGCATTCTGTAAAGTTTTCCTCGTAGGATATATATTATGTAGATAATAAAACAGTTCTTGAAATGGCTGAATATTTTATGCGAGCGAGTTACTTATAATAAAATTCAATATAGTATAATAGAAAAGTGTACAGCTTATGTTAATGTTTCAAGCATCAAGATAATATTTTTTACTTTTATACTATTTATGTACATATAAGTGTATATTTTACAGTAAAAATATTGTGTCATCGCCAGCACAATCGCCAGTTTCTCAAACAGTGTTACTTTTAAGATAATTATGACAAATATTTTCTATATTTTCATATTAAAACAAATACTTTACATCTAAAACTACACCAGTAGAAAAAATTGTAAGCGTACATTGTGCTTGCTATACATGCGACACTTTTAGAGGTCATTCTAATACTTTAGACACTTATCTATGATGATAAAATTACAGTTATTTGATTCAAGTGCAATAATATAACCATCGATGGGTCAATACGAATAAAGCCAACCTCAAGGTCTTGCATTACATAATTAAAAATGTATGAGCAGTCCGATATGTCCTCAGTTACGATTGTTATAATGTGATTTAAATTTGCGATTCTTCCTAATGTTTGTTTGTAGCCACTATTTTTTCCATCACGAAAAATTAGTGCAATATTAACTAAAGAGTTAAAGATTTACTATCGGTAATTTATAGTTATAGACAAATATATAATATAATAGTATTATTATTTAATATTATTTTATAATAAAAAAATATATTCACAGATTTAATATATTTTTTGATCTCGTAAAAACGAATTGCGTATTCCAGACAATTTTTTATCAACATTTTTTTATTAAATATGTGACCTAAAAAATATTAAATACAAAAATATTATTCTGTAACTGTTTTACAAGCTACAAATGATTTTAAAATGTATCAAAATAATATTTAAAAACAAGCTAAAAAATTATTTTTTAACAATTTTTTAAAATTTTAAATGTTACTTTTTTTAATAATAATTCATAAAAAACGTTTACTAATTACTACATTCAGGCTACATAATATTTTTTTACTCGTCTTTTTCTGTACAAAAAAATTAATGAACCATTTATTTCAGGACTAAATTTCAAGTAAATAATTTTGTCTATCAGAAAATCTCAATTATATATTTTTAGTTTGCTTTTTACAATTTCTTTTATATAGTTAAAAATAACATTTTTAACATGTGTGATTTTTTTCATTTCTTATCAAAAAATAAACGTACTAATTTATGATTTTAAAAACTATTTTCTTACACTGTAATATATTTTTTAAGCTAAATGTTATTCTATATTTTCTTAAATATTCAAAAAAGTTGTTCCTGATTTAATCTAACTTAATAGTTTAATATAAATTTATTATATACAAAATTATATTTTTCGCGACGATTTAAAACGATTAGTTTTAAGAAACAGTATTTTTGATTATTATTGTATATTTAACATTATGTCGTTATGATAAGTATAATAATTTTATAATTTTACCGTTATCGCTCAGCTTTAGTTTTTTATTATTAACAATTAAAATGTTAATTTCGTGCCAAGTTGATAAGCAATAATTGATTCTTGATTTTTATGCACTTTATACAATATTAATCGATCAAGTATAGGTAAATTTATTTTTTATTACTAAATAAACTATGTTTTACATTTTTTCCTTTAATTAACCAATTTTGCATATCCTTTATAATATTTAAAAAACTTTGCTATACTTTAAATTGTATTTACTTATCGTAATTTTTCATTTAACTGATAATAATAGCAATAACAATATTAAATTAAAATATACACTTGCTGTTTCTGTCCTAATAAATAAACCAGAAATAAAAATTAAATTAAATATTAGTTTTTTATGCGTCTTTAGAATATGTTTATGGATCAAATTTAGCTAGGTAATTTTTTTAAATAGACAATTAACGTTTATTATAGAAACTCAGTATCAAGCAAAGAAATTACATTGAACATTTTAAAAATAATTTTCAATGTAAAAGATACGATAGTAATACTATTGAATATAATAGACAGATTTAAACACTTAAACAAGTTTGAATATATGAATAAGTAGTATAAAATGTAACATACATATACGTCACACCTTTAGTTTTATTGTCATAGACCATGGTTTCCCAAACTATGTTCCGCGGAACACTGGTGTTTCGCGGATCCAAAATAGGTGTTCCGCGGAGCCTAAATAGATATTTCACAAAAATTTAGAGTAGATTAAAAAAATTGTTAGTCTTGCTAATACATAAAAATTGTTCATAAATCTGTTAAAAAAGCTTGAAAATATGTGTTAAATATTCAACATTGATGTGTATAAAATCTGGAGAGAAAAGTTTCATAAGTCGGTGTTGTTTTTTTTAACTTTAAAATTTGATCGTATTTAAACAATATTTTTTTTGTTAATTAATCACACGATATTAGTGCTTGTTATACGAATTTTATTTATGTGACTACATATGCTACTAGCAGTCACTGTATTTTGCATAGGCATGCACTGTTGACTAAAAAATTTTCCACAAATTTAAAAAATGTTATGAAGTAGCCGTGAAAATGATAAACTATGTAAAATCTAGACCACTTCAATCCAGATTATTTAAAATTTTGTGCGATGAAATGGGTAGTGAACATAAAGCACTTTTATTACATACTGAAGTGAGATGGCTATCCAGAGGAAAAGTACTATTAAGACTATGAACTTCGAAATGAATTATTAGTCTTCTTGAAAGCACAAAATAATTTGCAACATCATTTTATAAAATTTTTAGCAAATCCTTCCTGGTTGATACATCTGCATATCTGGCGGATATTTTTACAAAGTGAAATGATGTTAACTTATAATTAGAAGAAAAAAGTATTACAATTTTTAATATGAGAGATAAAACTGAATCTTTTGATAAAAAATTACAATTTCAGATTTTATCGGTTGAATCTAATAATTCTGATTGTTTTCCTGTCTTGGATATGAATGTTTAAATGAATTGAATTTTCAAGTAGATAAAAAAGTTTCACAAGTATTTTTAGAACACCTATATTACTTGAAAATAATTCTTTCGGAATATTTTCCGAAAACTAGTAAGGACGATTCCTGGGTTCGGAATCCATTTTCCGGAACAGTAAAACCAGTGGGCTTAAGGGATTATGAGAATTTAGTTAATGACTCTGCTTTGAAACAAAAATATCAGCCATTAAATAATTTCTGGGTGAGTCTGACTGAAGAGTTCCCCAAGGTGTAAAAACAAGTTCTGGTTTGTTTACTTCCGTTTTTCACGACGTATTTATGCGAAGTGGGATTTTTTAAGTATATTGCAACAAAAACAAAATACAGAAATAGACTCCACGCCACGGCAGATATGAAAATACAACTAACCAAAATTGTGCCTGATATAAAAAAATTGTTATTTAAAAACCCAAAATCATCAGTCATTAGGAGTTTTATTTATTTGTATTTTTATGTTTATTAAATAAATTTAATAACATTTCTTTAATAACACGTTTTATTTTATTATGAATTACCCAGCCTAAAAAATAAGCTAAGTGTTCCGCCAAAATTTTCGGATTTGCCAAGTGTTCCGTCGCTGAAAAAGTTTGGGAAACCCTGGCATAGACAATTTGTAACTTGACTTTTACTTGAAATTGATGTTTATAAATATTTGTATTTTTTTCTATGAATTACATTACTTAAAGTTGACTCAATTGAATGCATTATGAAAATCTTCATAAGGAGCTACAGATAAAAACAATATTTAAAGAGGTGCGGCATCGATCGTTACTCTATTTCTCTAGCGTCTTGGTCTTCCAATCACCACGCCTTCCGGTTACTCCGTGAAGACGCGTTGAAAATATTAATGTTATATATATTTAAACACAAGCTGCTAGATTTCAGCTCACATCCCATCCAACTTGTAAACTACGTGCATTCTTCTGAAGCCAACCGGGCACATAAACACAGACGTTCTGCCGTGAAATGGTGGCATTACGAGAGCAGTCTAGCGCGACGTTCCCGAGCACAAAAGGTCCCGAGAAACTAGCAACGTGGCCAATGTATGCACAAAAGTAGCTGTAATTCCGAACAAGGAGCTGAATGCGGAAGGAGGCGGGCGTACGTACATATACCTGACCCATTTTCCCCAAACAACTTTTCCCTGCGGGTCTCCTCGGATGCTGCGGTCCATCCCGCGAGCAAATTAAACTTAAATGCTACTATTGTGGCGATTAATGGCAGGCCGTTGGGCTTTCGGTGCACGTACGCCGACAATCGGATTAGTGTGAAACAAGGTAGTTGTAAAGGGACACGGAGCGCGGGTAGCTTTGGCGTGGCCGGATTTGCAAACCGCGCCTGACTTTGTTACCCCAAAACTAGGCTGATGTTTGCAAACCGCGTCTTCAATAGGCTTTGAATAAGCAATCGATACTATCAAACCACATATATTAATTTGTATGATGTATTAGATTCGTAGATAAGTGACGCCATCTAATCTTGATGAAAACATCTCAGGTGGCGTTTATTGATCTTGACGTACGTCCTTAAAATATATATACTGATTTACCTAGGAACGATGTAATACACTATGTAAGACTTCATTAGTGAATATCAATGGACCATAAAAGAGTTTCACCTTAACCGGTTGAGTGAGTGCTGCGCTATCTCTGTTTGTGTAAGGTTGAAAATTGCTACTTTTGTACGTTTTCAACTAATTAATATATCGAAAACGTAACGCTACAAATTTTGTGTAAAACTTAATAAAACTGCCACTGAAGCTTATGGAGATAAAAAACTATTGAGAAACATATTTTTGTGTGGCGCAAAGCTTAAGAAAAAGATCGAAAAATGTTGTAAACGAAATTTATTTATTTTTATTAAATTTTTCGTTGTAACCTGGCATGCATAAGCCCAGTTCGTTACAACGGGCAAATCTGTACCAACTAAGTCAATCAGACATAATGTATTCATTAAAAGTATTAACCACGGAATCAGTGACATCTATATTATTAATTATAAATTATTATGTTCTATACAATTTATAATCAATAGATGTCACTGCAGCTGGGGTCGCTTTTTTATTGATAATAACACAATTTTATAAATAAAAATTTGAAAGGTGAATCTTCTGCAAATGTATCTCTCTTTGTTGGGTCAGATCAGTCAAGGGCAAAGCCCCAGCGGTGAGCCCGGTATGACGTAGTACCTCTATTAACATAATAAACACCCATATTTGTGTATAGCAAATTAAGGTAGTCACGACTAAAATTAAAAATATTTTTTTAATGATTTGTTTATTTTATGTAAAAATAATAAAATTATATATTTTTTTCTGATTTTCTGATTACAAATTTATTACTCGAATATTTAAATACTATTCGTAAAGTATTCGTTGGTGACACAACTTCAGTTTTCGAGCATTTGTTGATATTATTTTTATTAATCGAACATTTGAGGTATGGTAATAATTATGAATTATAATATTAATTAAATGGCTGCATCTGAACCTTTTGCAGCAGCCGATCCTTTCGATGACTTTCTTGTACATTTCGGGCGGTATCTCGTCCATAACTTGGTTTTTAGGTGCTCCAACGTTTCGGGTTAGTCAGCGTAAACACGGTCCATAGCGTAACCCCACAAAAAATCCAACGGCATTTTTTGTAGGAATACATCATGCGCCCACCATTTATCGTTTTTAAAAATGTAACGTCCAATGACGCCGCCTGACCACAATGCGCACCAAACAGTCACTTTTTGGGCATGTAATACATAACGATTTTCCTCGCATATGCTGCAATTTTGCTTAATAATATACCCATAGAGATGGAAATGTTCCTCATCAGAGAAGAAAATTTTCTTTTAAAAATCAGCATCATGTAAAAATTCCATAAAACGTGAAACATTTTGACCGAAATAAAATGATTTAAATATGTTTACGATTTTAACCCTTAAACTAAATTATTATATATTAGATTTCGACGTATCAAGAGTATCTTAATAATGTTAGAATGTTCTTTCTTATAAAGATATTTAGAGAACGCACGAAATATGTTGTACTCGGTCTCCTTGTATTCTCAGTTATCCACGTACACACGCCTTTTGTTATCGCTATTGTTTCCCTATAGAAATAGTAGCCAGCAAGATGTATCTCGAGAGGGTAGCGCCTCCGTTTTCTGAGAAAGGGAATAGAGGGATAATAATTCGAAGAAGGGAAGATAGGATGAGGCACGACGACGAAAAGGGAACTATTTGGGTCACGGAGTTTCCCACGATATTCCCGCTTCCTCTGCCTCTCGCTCTTCTCGTAAAAGATTGGAAAAGAGAGAGATCTCGGTCGGCATAGTATCGCCGTATGTTACCTTGCCCTCCTGAGCAATATAATATATATAGCGCAGACACAATGTATAAACATGTAATGGCACCATTATATGGGTGATAGGATTTTGGGAATATTTTATTTTTGCAATAGGTTTCGAATGTGAAGCAAATATATATCTTTATACCATCCAGCAAAAAATATTATAATTATAATATAAAGTATACTTCAAAGATATTTTTTATTCAGGAGAAGTCTGTTGTTAATAATTTAAATTATATACTAAGCTTATTTTTTTATAAATTCTAGTTTTTCACAAGAGTAAGTTATAATTTATAGATTTACATATGTTGTATTCATTGTAATAAAATAATTAAGATTAAACGTTTAGTTTCTTAGTTACTATTCGGAAGAATATCCTTGAATTTCATTATCCAAAATACAAAATGTGGAATACTACGAATACTAAATACTAGGTAACATACATAGTTAGTACCGTTAAAAATCTATATAGAATACATAAATTATGTATAAAAGTTTTATATATTTATTACCCACTAAAAATAGAATGTATCCATTACACATTATTTAGTTTATAACACGCTAGTTGTAAAATAATTTAGACCCTGTCGCAGTAACAGTTACTTTTGGTCTTTAAAAATTGTTCTTTAATCCTTAAGAACATGTCGATTAGCATGAAACTTCGTACTTGTTGAAGTTTAAACATGCTCTATTCTTTTTTTAATATATATAACATAATCTTGATATTTTTTGTTACTTACATAGAAATGTATAGAATATATTAAAATATTTGGATATTTTATTGTTTGCTTTTCGATAATTAAATAAATGAAAGTAACAAATATTTGAAAACCTCAGATTTACACTTCATATTTTTTTTCTATGGTCTCCTTCACCTGTCTGATGCAAACAACGGACTCCTTTTCAAAACAAAACCTATCTTCAAGCATATTCTATGCTATCCTCTAACATTAATTAGTTAAAATAAAGATTGTTTTAAATCACTTGTCACATTTCACCATGGATACCTGGTCTAACAAGATTTTTATTAGACAATAACAAATAGTCTGGTTTCACATCAAATCGTTCCATTGAGAAATGGAGGAGACATTCGACTTCCTCTAATTCTGAAAGGTATTTATGCCGTAACATTACTGTATTAAATTATTTCCATCGAAGACTTAAGTCAGAAACGCTATTCAGAACCATAATTTTGCTTCCGACTTAAACGAGTAAAGCCGAATTCGAGCAAAACGTCTCTTAGTCCTAGAAAGCAGCAAATTCCACACTGACCTTCTGATCCGGTCCATATCTCAAGAGCTCAGCTTGATTCTCGACACTACTTGTAGACTACAAAACCGTACAAAACTAATTGAAGACTATATGAAAAAGTGAGAATGTCCTTTTTTTCTAAATTTGTTTTTTTGTCGTAATGGATAGTGCTGGGCATCTGAGCAAAATGGTAAAACTACCATTGTCACAAAAATATTTTCACAACAGTCAATTTCATTGTAGAAACATTTTTATTTTATGAAAATTTTTCTTAACATTTTAAACATAGGCAAATTCAGATGTAAAAAATTGATCATTCATTAAAAGGAGAGGTATTATACTATGTCAATACATTTTTCTGGGGCATAGGATCGATTTAAAATTACTAAAAATATTGATCTTCCCACTACAATAAACTTTTTGCGAGCATATGATGGACCTATTCCTTTGAAAGCTCAAAAAAATCTGATTTATTAGGTTTAACAAAAATACTTTCAAAATTTACCATCACTGGAATACATTAAAATGGATAGTAAAGATGTCTCGAGTGACGAAGATTAATGCTATAAATTTATAAAATTGTTATTGTATTATTTTCTAATATTTTTTTGCTAATTTTAATATTTCTTAATTTTTTTCCTATTTTACATGTTTTTTATTTTTAATATATGCATGCGTGTGCGTATATATTCAATAATGTTAAACTTAAGTGGTAAATATTAGAAAATAGTAAATAAGTATATTGAAGAAAATTTTTTTTTTTGAAAAACAGCCTATGTAAAAAAATGCCAAAGTTGGTTTTGATTTTTTATTTTTTTTGTGTGTATTATTTTATTTCTAAAATAAACTCAATGTGTTTTAATATTTAATGTTTATATTTAAAACGTTTTTTTTATAAAGCATTTCCTTGTAATCAAAGAAGAAAATTAGTTTTTTTTCTCTCATATAAAAAAATATTTTTGTGACACTGGTTGTTCTTCAATTGCAAAGCGACGATTATTGATGTTCGTTCACAAAATTTAGATACAGGTGAATGTTATTAAATAGTAAAAATAAATAGCAGCATGAATACTTATCAGTTGAAATATTTAAAAAAATATTTCATACAAAACAATAAAAGTAATATCGATTTTATCACAAACAATAACATACACTTTGAAGCATAAACGAAAAGTCTACAGTCTACCTAATATAACACCAAGATTTGCTAAGCTTTAAAACTTGCAAAGAAAATGTTGATAATATTTACGTAACATGATATATTTTTTAGTATTATTAAAATATTTTACGGTGTATGTCGCGTTTTAAAATGGTTAAAAAACACTGCTTTAGAAAGTGACTACATCTAAGCGAGTGCAATTCTCGCTGGTGAACCTCATGAATTCTCAATAACCCATATTCTACAGTTTTACTTATATAAAAAACCGTATTGCTTTCTAGCCAATAATTGTATTCAAACAGCATAGTTGATTTTTTTCTAACGGGAAAATACTGTAAAAACCTGTAAATTTATTCGCAATAATTTCTACAGAATGTTTTGATGTTTTACTTTTGATTCATTTTTGCCACCCCTTGGTGTATTTTACAGGTTCTGAAAAAAATATTTTGTGTTCTGTATTATGTACATTATATTCCGAAACATCTTCTTTAGTGAAAAAGGTTACCCCATTTCATCGAAAAGCGTCTCAAACTCAAAGTTGTTTACATATCCCCTTCGGTGCATTTTCTTCTAATTTTAGAGCTGCGTCGTGTGGCAATGTGCCATTTACGGCCCTCTCCCGGGCCATTCTGCGCCCATTCAGAACCGATTTCATTCAACCCGGAGGCCGCCCGTGACGTCATAGCCCGATAACTGGGACACCCGGGACGCCCCGGCACAACCTCCAGAAGTTCATTTGTGTACCTACGTACGCTCAGTGTTGAGGCATTGATGGTGCACGCCGGTCCTCAGTGAGCTTCAATGGTCGACTTTGAGCACAAAAAGTCTGGTTGTATTCCAAGTAGTGTAAGTGTGAATACTTTTTTTTTAAGCTGATAACTTTCATTCACACGCAGTGCTAATATAATAGTAAGTATGACCAAGTATTATTTGAATTTGATTACGATAGATTTGGGCCAACAAATTTATTTAGTTTATGGAACATATATTATAAGTACAAAACTTATACTTTTGCTTTCAGTGTCGTTTCATTGTTATTCACACGCAGTGATTATATAATAATAATAATCATTATAGCAAGGTGTTATTCGAATTTGAATACGATTAATTTAGTGACGCTTCACCCAATTCAAATATTGTTCTATTCAGCATACTTCTTTATTGGGTGCCGTTTCATTGTTCTCTGCGCGTAGAGCTATATTATAATAGCAATAATGATCAGGTGTTATTTGTATTCAAATATAGTGGATTCAGGCCATCGATTTTATTTATTTTATACATACACCTCATACATTAAATATTTAATTCAATTCACAATACTTATGTTTCAGAAATATATTCAAAATATATGATATTTGTAAATTAAAATTATTATTTTCTAAATGTAGTCTCAGGTGGCTAGGATGGACTTGTTTTAATGCTTAGATCCGAATATCGATTCCTCGGGTAGATTCTGGGACAATACTTCGCTGGCGACAGCTTTTATTATTTTTTGAACTTTTTATTTTTAGCGAATGTTGCGTTAGCTTGTCAAGTGTTTACAAGTTTTAAAGCTTTTAATAACCGTTAATATTTGTAATCTTCAATATACGTAACAAATAAAAAAAATTAACAGATTTTATTAATTGTTTTATAAAAACCAATTGTTTGTGCATTACAATAATAAAAAATGCGCATTAAATAAATATATCTATGATCAATAAAACATATTGGATTGAGCAACATTGTATTTGTAGTGTGCAATAAAACGAATAATTTGTGCATTAAAATAATAAAAATGAACATTTAATAGATATATTTAAAATTAAAACAAAATGATCGACATTTAATATACATATGATGATCGATAATAACAATTAATTCTTAGTTTTCATGTTATTTCCAGTTGTGTAATGTCCATTTTCTGTTTAAACTCGAACTTAATCTAATTGAATTTTAACAAATATAATCAATTTAAGAACTTTCTTTAGAAAACTACACCAACGCTAATGCACAGTTTATTTATTTTAATGCACATATTATTAATTTTAGATTACATTACATTTTTTTGATTCACGTATATTTTATATTATATATTGCTCATTTAAATTGTCTTCTTTTTATAGTGCAAAGTATCAAATTTATAGCGGAAACTAATACATGTATAGTGCAAAGTATTCATTTCATTCGGAATTGTATCGAGTTAAATAGAAGCGACCACAATGATGTCGTATATAGAGGGCCACCTGGGATATATACTCATGCTTTATTAAATGATTGAAGATTGATAATGTAGTCTAATGGACATAAATGAGCATTTTTATCATTTATCTAAGCTTCTGTGAAGGAACAATATTCTAGCTCGATAGACCAATGGCATTAGTCGATGACTAATGCCTGAAAGACCTATATAGGTACGAATCCCATATGAATATTATATAATTATAACTTGATTTCTGTAATGCTTTTAAAACAAAATTTACTTTTAAAATAAACGAGCGGTATGAGTAGGTGACTGTAACCTGAAAGATCTAGGTTCGATTTCCATACGAAACCTAATGTTTCTTTTTTAATTTTAATATTATCTGAGAGATTGGAATTAGTGATTATTATATAACTATAATATCGATTGATTTTCACAGATTAGGTTTTCTAATGTGTTCCTTATCTCGCGGATGAATATCGTATTGAATAGTTCAAATAAAATTCACCTAATATAAATAGTTCATAATTAATAAATTATATGTCACTGATTCATAGACTTTAATTTTAGTGTGATGTCTCTATAATTGATAGTTATTGATAGTCTTTACCCAGTTGTGACACATGGGGCTAACGCCTGTCATTTTGTAACGAAATATTTACAATTAATTAATTTATTATGTATCACAATAGTATTTTTTATCCGATTAAAAGATATGGTGTTCGTTCATTGTTGGCAATTACTCATGTGGCACCCACGCTGAAACACTTTTTTAATATACGATTTATATCAATCGATGAGTCTGGCTTTGCATAAAAAAATCATCCTTGAATCCTTACATTAAAACATTCTCACTGTGATCTCTATTTATTTTATTCTAGTCATATTTTATTAAAGTACTGATTTTAATGTATTATTATTACTAACGATAAACCAAACGAAATACAATATATATTTATAATATCGCATTATTCTAAGCAATTTACGTACATATATTACAATATGTATATACATAGTTCATGCTGTACCATTTAACCTATATCGTGTCACAGTTCAATGCATATTAAGTGTTATTACATATAACTAATTACTTTATCGATTCGCAATACACGAAGCACCTGTTGTAATACCCACAAATGCTTTTTAGATCGATTACCTAGCCTAGAAACCAAATCTTCCGTGATCAATTATAAATTTGACCTTGCACTTGAATTGTTTTTACCAAAAACCGTTATTTTGCGTGTGGCGTTATTTAATTTAAGATTCCGTGACTCGTAGTTAAATATGGGACATTTGATAATAATGTAGAGAAATATTGCCATTTTTTTTCGTGGAAAATCTTCACGGTTTTGACAAAACAAACAATGAAATGATAACCAACTGTCTTAACGAGCCGTTTCATCGTAACTGATTTTAGTTAAAATGTTTTTATTGACTGAATAATTAAACGAGCTTTTAGTATTTTGGAGTTTATCTATAACTGTAACAATCATCACGCGATGGTCGCAATAAGGCTTTATTGATCAATTATACAATTATATTGTAGTAAAGCAATAAAACAGACTATTGTGGAAGATTAATGGTATTTGCTATTTTATTTCAGATCATGTTATGAGCTTATATGGTATTTTTATCAAATTTAATTAAAATATTTTTCACGCAATATTTTTGTAATTTATACAATGAATAACGGGTGAAGTTGGCCACGAATGAAATATTTAATCTAATATTAAAGAATAACTGGAAACTAATTTATCAATTATTATTTTTATAGATGTAATAAGATATTTATAGTAAATATAATACTATCTAATTTTATAAAATTACAAACACTACTTTCAAGAAGTTCATAAATACGGGTTAAAATTAAGATTGGTATAATTTAAGGAAATTAACTACCAAGGAGTAGTACAGAAGTTCATATTTATAGTGATACCGTGTGCTCATTATTTAAGCATTTGAGTTGCCATAAAAAGGTTCTAATGATTATATTTTTTTCTTTCCAGTAAAAAATGCGAGTTGTTAACGGATCAGTCGGCACAATGGGGCCCATGCCCCTCGATGTAGGCCCCGCTGGAATCAACAGATCAGTGCGAGCCAACGGACTACCGCGCTGGGGCTCCTCGATACCAAACCGTGGTCCCGCCGACTATTCAGGCACAACTGCACCCAGACACCAAGAGCCTCCTTTCACAGAAGACCAAGGACTCAATAAGAAAATAGCTCTCTGGTAAGTTCACATACCCACAAGGTATACAAATACAGAGAGTTATAATGTTCTTACTTATATTTTAGGCACGGTGACATATCAATCCTAGAGGTGGACGCTATAACAAACACAACAAATGAATCAATGGACGAACAAAATTCCATTAGTGATAGAATATACGCAAGAGCTGGTTCGGCTTTAAAAGAAGAAATATTTATAGACGTTAAGGGTGAGTTACTATAATTGGTCAACATTATGCTGTTATTTGGGCTATTACTTTTGGATGAAATGTATTATAGTTCTCAAATACTATTTTTAAAACTTGCCGCTAGAACTTGAACTATATTACACGAAAGTAAAAGATATATTTAAAGGTCGTTATTAAAATGTTCTCGTTACAAAATTAAACTTATTTTAAATTGTGTTTCTCACAAAAATTTTTGACGTAAAGATTTTTTTTATTATATTCAATAACATATACAGCTTATTAAATATATTTTTTTATACGAGCTTTTCTTTTCATTTCAGAATGTAGAACTGGAGATGTTAAAGTTACTTCTGGACATGAACTGGCATCCCGTTACATTATTCATACAGTCGGACCTAAGTATAATCCAAAATATCAGACAGCTGCTGAGAATACGTTGCATATGTGCTATAGGTAGTGACATATTAAATTTAAAATAATTAGAATCAAATCATAATAATATATTTAGCCAATATTTACACCTTATAATAAAATACCATGTAAGGTTTAAGACTTGGATAAATTTTCGCATTTTAATAATTCATACAAAATATATAGTTTTAATGTACAAAGAAGGTTAAAAAATATTTATAATCTAATAAATTATTGCATGCTTTAGTAAAATAAATTATATTAACATTAAAATTTACCTAGAATATTTGACATGATAATGTTAAATTCAAACAGCTGGTTAAATCTCGATCACACGGCTCAATAACTGCAAACTAGTAGTTTTACAGAAAAGTAATTCTAAACTTTGTTTGGTGCTAAAATTCTGATACTTGTCTGAAATTGTTATTTGTAAAACTAACATTTTATTATTACGAAGTTCCTATAAACATTAAAATATTAATTATTCTTCTATACCTTCGTCAAAATCAATAAAAATAGTCAGTTGCTAGTTTATCTTATAAGTAGCTAACCACAGAGAAAAAGCAAAAAATATTTTTATTATATATATAGATTCTGTAGTTATTATCAATTACACTACTACTTATTATGACATATTACAGTTCTATAACATCAATGTCATCCGCATAGCATGGACGTCACTTCAGCTTTTTCCAGGAGGGGGCAAAAGTTGGCCAGTCAGTGGTCATTTCTTTAATATTTCCATTTCATTTTAATATTATTTCAATAAATTACAGATTCATACTATTTCAATAAATGACATGCATTTTTCTTGCCAAATTCAAGGGGGTCCCGGTTTCAAATCCATGTCAAAAGCAATAAAATCATGCTGTCGTCATCACAGTGGAAACATTCGGCTATCTAACGTTCATATTAGGACCTTTTTATAACGATATTACGATTTACAATAACTAGTAGTCAAATAAAGCATATCTAAACCGAATTTTGACAAATAGGAGAGCGCAAAAAACAATTATCCCTTCTCAGAAGTCAAAAATCTAGGTCAAAAGCGAATGCCCCCTCCCCCCGTAATTGATGCTACTAGATGCTATGCATAATAAAATTAAATTAAAAAAGATTATTGCTATACTATAATAATTTGTTGTTTTACACTCAATTTTCAGAAATGTTCTTCACAAAACGAGAGAATTGGGAGTTCAATCACTTGCTCTGTGTCTCATACATTCCGTAAAAAAGAACTATCCAGCCGATTTAGGTGTTCACATTGCTCTCCGTAAGTACATCATACAAATCAAATGAATTACAAGAACCATCATAATCTAATGAGCCATAATTTCTCAGGCACTGTGAGGCGATTCTTAGAATGCTACGGATCATCGCTACACACAATAGTGATATGCGCAGATGGACGTCAAGAACTATCACTGGTTGAAACACTTCTTCCGCTGTACTTTCCTCGTAACGAAGCCGAAGAGCGAGCGGCGAGGTGGAAGTTGCCGGCCGATATCGGAGGATCGGCTGGAGAGCCACACTTACCAGACAGACAAATTAGGATTATTGATAATCCACAACACACTGTGCTAGATGGTTAGTTGAAGTTGATGAACTAAACTAGAGATAAGATTATTATTGCCGTATATTCTTCAGCTATGTATACAGTCATGTTTGAACATTGAAAAAATAGCTAAAGCTAATCTTATCTTTTTAATTACTCATACCGAGATAAAGTGCAATATATCTTGTGAATATAATTGGATTTGATACGGATATACGCACTATTCGCTTTTGTGATCTTGGTTGAATCGGTCTTATTGTGATTGAGTGCAGTTATTTTAAAGCGATGAGTGCTTCAGTATTTGGTAAATATTATGTGACTAAATATAATAGCAATGTATTCATACTAAATGTAATATTTAAACATACAAATATTTTTATATCTACCAACTTTTTTTGATGAGTTTTCTTTACTGTGCTCTAGCACAATCTGAATAAGCTTCTTAAACTGCGACATCTTTTTATTCAGATTTAGAGCTTGGCTCTTATTTTTGTTTTCATTATCAATTGAAGTATTTCGTATTTAACTTTATAAATTACTTAGCCTAAATATTTCATATTCTATCGTTTGAGTACAAATAACAATACTTTATTAGCATATACTTTTTGAAGTACTATGTAATGCTTAGCACATCCACATCTTTAAGATTTTAAATCTTGTGATATGTTTATATCAACCAGTAAAACATATGTTTTTTTATTGACCTTGTTTTGAAAATATTTCTAAAAAAATTCAACCTCACAATTGTCAACTAAAATAGTTTAGTGAATATTAAAGGTATTCTTTAAATGTTTTTTTTACTATTTCTTCGCTGATGCACATTCTTTTTTTTTTCAAATGTCAAGAGCTTTATTGTTTATAAGTTATGAGAACAAATTATTTCATTTGTTTTATAACCCAATGATTTAATTTATTACTGCACAACTCAAGTGTAACAATCAAGGTAAAGATTGAAAAAATGTTCAATAAATTGTATTGCATGTCACTCATTATGTAGATGTGGTCAGATTATCATTGAATCACAACAAAACACTCAGGTGTACAAAATGCTATTTGTTCACTCAGTATGCCATTTACCACTCGTCTAGTATACATAAAATTATTAATACTCCTTTAAAACATGTGGTCAACTTAAAATCCTGTCAAAGTTCCTAATTTGTGTGCTGTACAATTTTGGCAATTAACACTCGACATAAAAATGTTGCGCAGCCAGATAACATTGTAGAGTTGTTTGTGAATACGTGTGATAACACATTGTGGTGGCGTGGGCGCTCATTTCAATTTTATATAAATTGTGAACTTAAAAGATGTTGGATGTTCCGAATTACTGTCAAACCAACGACGCGTTTGAGCTCTCTTGTGAGTCAAACTTAAGTTTATATTAATAAAATATTATTGATTTTATTTATTGTTTTATTATCAGCTGACGATGAAGCCATCGACGTGGAAGGGCTCAATGCAGCCTTCGGACAGATGCAAGGAGATCTGGACAAGCAGAGACTTCTCGGCGAGCAGCGTCCAAATTATGATCCCGTCGCTGAGATCATGGCCAGAGAGATAGAACATCAAGAAAGGTAGGTCTAATACTACCGTTAAACTGACTCATTAACATGTCGTAGATAATGTGGGTATATACCATTTTTTATTTGCAACGATATCATATGAGTAATGGTCATATGATGTGCGAAAATAATATAGTGCTAAATAATTCAAGTGATACTTGTTTTTGTCAATTTTTATATAATTATTTTGTGAGTAACCTATGACTTGTAATTTTTTAAAACACTCAAATATTGAATACTAATGCAAAATATATTCATTTGACGCAATTTACACACGTTTCTAAAAATAATACTTTAAGTAAATAAACAATCCATATTTGAAGAGTTGCATGGAGTCAAAGCTCCCACGCACTTGGTAGCTTTCCAAAGGTCAAATTTTGTTCTCGTTTTTTCTTCTATTCTTGGCTACCTCCGTAGTTGCTTTCACTTTAACTGTTGATTGGATTACTCTTATAATATTATTTTATACATACATAGCATAGAGATTTTTTCCTATACAATAAATATATATATGTTTTTAAAAAATGCAAGCTCGATTAATGACACTCAATACTTGTATTTCCATGAATATATTATTCAGCTCAAGTAGAAATCCAAACTTATTGATAAAAACTCGCTCTTATTAATTTCCCCATAAAAACAATGTAACAATCGCTATGTAAATCAAAATTTCTGGATACTATGTATTCTTTCAAAAAATTCCTAAGTTGCTCTTTTTGTTGTATCCTACTACTGTTAAATATAAATATATGGGCTTAATCAATGGTAACTAGCTCGTAGTTAGAGCAAGCGCTGCATATTTATTTTTAACCAAATAAAAGAGGAATGAAGTATTCTTGATCTCTTCACATTTGAATTAACATAACGTTGTAAATAGGGAGTCTGCGTTGTTATGTGGTATCATATAGCATACCATATCATACAGTATCAAGGTATTAATAATACCATTATTGCAGCTTTAGCGATAACGATTATTTTATGCCATGTTAATAAGTTTATACATATACTTGAAAGATAGAGTTACCGAATGTTTATTATCAATTTAAAATTTTTAACCTGGAAGTTAAAAAATAGCGTCGCCCAGCTTCATCGAAAACTTCAGAACAACATCATGCAAAATAACTATATCAAAATAGTAACGTCAGTGAGCCTTTTCAAGACCATGTGTATTATCTACTGCGTGTAGAATAAATGCAGTTTTCCTTAGTTCTATTCTTTATCTACGCAATGCTGTACTAAATAAATATTTTCCTAGATAAGATCTTTCTTATTTGTAGTAAATCCTTGACGGATTCTTGTTCAGATGGGATTTCTTTGATAAAAATGACACATGTATATTTTCTGCAAAATCAGCTTAAGAAAGTTTTATGCATTGTTATTATTTTTTCAACAGTTTTCTAAGATTGTTTTTTTTAAATCTAAAAGCAAATGAATTTATATATAATTACTAAAAGGCAATTTATTTTTTTAAGTAGTAAAGTCATTTTATCTCATGTTCCTATGTATCTTACTTTAAATTTAGATATCATAATTGACAGTATTAAACGTAGAATATTACATTAAATTTTTTTTTTATGCTACATACTATTTTGTCAAAATAAATTAACTTTATGTATAAATAAAATTATTTTCATTTTAAAATATCTCATAGTGTAAAAATACACACTTGCTTTAAAAATACACGAAAATCATTTTTATTCTCAATTAGTACGGTTGTATATAATTTAAATATAATATATGTATATGTTCAAAATAGTTCAAATCGAATTTTAGCTGTATGGGTTGGCTGAAATGTAAAGGGCTAAATAACATTTACCTCTATGGGTCAGCCGGCAACTAATTATTCACTCGCCGACCGACCAGTTGTAGATTTTCACAGTTTGTGAATGAACAATCAATTGTATTTGCTGCGTTTTTGAGTTATATATATTACTTTTTCGTACGTCATAACATGCGATGTTCTTTGTCTTCAATTACATATTTCGACTGATATAAAATCCCGAATTTTAAATTCTATGGTAATTATAATAATAGAGGATTTGGTCACCCATGAATATATATATTTATTGTTTCGAGAGCACATTTTAAAATTATTTTTACGAAAATAATCTCGTCAATAGTTCTCAATCCGTGGTAACAAAAACTATATTCTATAAAAATTTTAGTGAAATTTTTAATATTTGAATATGAATAAAAAATTGCTATATTATGAAAAGACTATAAATCACATACAGTAGACCCCCCAATAACACGGTAAATTGGGAACGTGCTATTTGTACGCCCCATACTTTATGTGCGAGGGAACCAAAGGGATGATATCTCACCACACGCGCCTGATTCGTACGTATATATTGCAAAAAATGTATTTTCTAGTCCCCCAACTACACGCAAACAAATAGCATGTCCCCAATTTACCGTGTTACTGGGGGGTCTACTGTAAGTGCAAAATTCACTACAGTTGTAGACTCTAAAATTTAGAGTCCGCAGATGTAACCTTTCTTAGTATCTCAAGTTGATATTTAGGTTAATGATAAACATTACTAGAATAACAAAAAATATAATCTCTATCTTTTTGTTTGCTAGATTTGCTATAGTTCTGTATATGTATGTTAAATATGTCAAATATAATCTAGTTTCGGGGCTGGTAACCGAATGATGTGAATTTTGCACCCAATTAAACGCTGAAAGAGCTGATAGTAGCTCTTGTACAAAGGAGTGATTTTAAAGTGCTCCTTCCTGAAAGCTTCGACGATTATGAGATAAGGCAAAAAAAAATCGCATTCGTTTCTAGCTCCACCTCCATCACTCCTTTAGCGAATGCTGGTTTCAAGGTGTCCGTATAATAATTACAAAGAATAATTTAATCAGTGCATTGCGGATGCGAGGCCATTAGTGTTTTTCTTAGACTAGTTTTGAAGCTAATAAAAAAAGGTAATTCGTGGCTTTCAAAAGTCTGAGTGGCTATTATTCAATTTTAGGTGCTCTGTAGACCTCTAATGTTTTGCTGGACAAGCCATTGTCGTTTGCATATTTTAATGGTAATTGCTGAAACTATGTACTAATAACATTCCCTTAGGCTGAACGACGACGAGCTTATTTCTAATCAAATCTTATTTCTTGCCAACTTACTATGTTTTGAATATAAGAATGAACAATATTACGTAAAACACAAAACACTGTTTATATTGTGAATAAAAAGTTACTCTAATATAATATATTATAATAGGTTTTAAATGTGATATAAATGCTGAACCAACCCACAACTTCGTCAACCACCTCAATTAATTAATCTCCACCTTTACAACAAAAATCAACACAGACCAGTTCAATTTGTAGTAACCACCGCCGAGGTTTATTTTAACCGTTAAATTGAACTCTGTCCGTATTTGATGGCCCCTCTGTGTACGGATTTAGACTATTTTTGCACGAAACGGGTCCTTATTAATAATACCTCGCTAGTCATTAACGAAAAGTGTTACTGAAAACGCGTCATCGTGACGTCACTCTTGCGTCATGTGTGATTTTGCTAGTTATTTGTAGCGTGTTGCATTCTGGAAGACATTAATACCTTATTTATGGATCTGCGATGTGCGTGCCAGTCACTGATAGCGATATTAAGGAACTTGCTGTACCTAGCGTAACATATATTATACATAAATAGTATATGTGTCATATCATATAACTTGTCATGTAAAAATTTCTAGCTTTCTCTCCCTTTACAAACGGCAATTTAATTACAAATACGTTTTTAGGTCAAACTTTATTTGGCATTGCATTGCAATGGTCTACTTGAACGCTTCAAGCTCATGATATTATTCTTGGAACCCTAACTTTAGAAAACCTTTACACTTGCCGTGACCAAAATCTTTATATTCATAATAATTAATTGTAATAATTAAATAAAAACAGTGATCAATAGATACATGTGCAATGACACCACTTAGTAGGCTGTCGTTGAGAACTTTTTCCAGTTCACTAAGAGCTTTTCCCTCAACTTGCGGTTGAGTATAAAACTGTGCAGATCAATAACCGTCTTTGTTGAGTTTGAATGAATGAAGTTGTTGTCTGCTTGTGCATGTGTAAATAAAAGTGGATCTTCCTCAACATTTATTATTGAAAATATTATTTATGCGTTTTAATTTATTTTCAATGTCACTCGAAGTTCATAACGTATAACGTAATCGCAAAGAGCACTCCACACACGACGCCATTAATTGTGAGTGCAAAGTTACACGGAATAAAAGGATTATGCAGTGGCTTGCGGTTTTATTGTCCACAGCACACAATTTTTACAGCTGCAGAGACTTTTCACTCTGATTATTATTATCGTATAACGTAATAAACGCCATATTACATTTTATCGCAATAGAATGCTCAACGTTAAAAATTTGCTTTTAAAATTGTATTAAAAAATAAACAGTGAAAGGTTAAATTTTACGCTCTCTGGTTATAATTTTGCCCCCTGCTGTGTAATGCTTTTTATATTGTAAATTTTTTCGCAAAAATTCGCATTCGGTTTTTTGAGATTACTTTTTATAATGTACACACACATTCGCGTTTGATGCTATTCGCAAAACTCTGAGTTTCATGGTTGATGTTTGAAGAGGGATAAAAATAATTGCTCACATACCTTGAGGCTAATCGGAATCGATGAATAAAGGTTTTTAGAAAGTTATGAATTTTCAAGACTTAATTGAGTCATGTATTTTTATTTTTGAATATTCGTGTAGATATATAATATATTAAATTAAATTTTAAATGTGCTCATAAAATGATAATATACTTATATAATATATAATTGTGTGGGGGACCACACAGATGCCCTCGTTTGTGATATTATTATTCTTAAAACTCGCGTTACCTACTCTGATCAATAGTGATTATTTATCAATTGACAATTGTGCGATCACACAAACGTTCTCGTTACGAATAGAACTAAAGGGTTTCCTCATACATAACACACAAGGATTCTCCGGTGCATTGAATGAATATTTCATTGTTATGAAACGGTCACGGGAAACAATATATCACCGGAAGACAATTACCACCGTAAAGCCACAATATTCTCGTTGCGCCATTTATCCTTGGAGATATCCATCAAGCAAACGTCACTTTCTAAGAGCTTATGCCTGCACTACACTCTCTAGAAGTTGGCCAAGGTTGCCCAAGGACGGAGAATATAGTGGATTACTTCGGTCAAGTTCGGTTCTGCCCGCTCTAAAATCTCTTGGAAGTTGTCCGAGGTTATCGAGAACGGGAGGTAAAGTGGGAGTAATTCAGTCGACTTGGCCAGCTTCAAGCGCTTCCGAACATTGTTGGCAAACGGACCGAAGTCAAAGGAACTGAAGTCGGAGCTGCTCTTTCGAGCGCGAGTGGTGAGATACTTTCCCTTTCGCTCTCTCGCGTGTTAAGTGACGACAGTGAGAGAGATAATGATATGGCTTTTCGCAAACTGAGATAGAACGAGTAACTCGGTTATATTTTAGTATGCGCGTAGGCGTCATATGGTCAACACGTATGACAAGCTCTGCATCGTGGTCAAGTGGTCAAGTTATAATACCACATGCTTATCTGGGACTTCAGCAGACTCTTACTGACATCTTTGAATATTTTAGGGCACCAAAAAGGATTAATTATATTTTTGATAGTATATTCTTCTAACAGATATCATTATTATGTTTTTTTTTCGTATAAATTAAATAATTAAAAAATAATTAGTGGTACTTGATTTTGTTCAAAAAAATCGTTTCGAATATCCTTATGTATTTTCCTTGATCGGTTTATATAAATGTCACACCATAACGAATTCTTATTTAGAATTGATGGCGACAAATTCTAGGATAGTCACAGATGTGGTGCTCGTATTCTGAAGTATAATTTTTATGCCTTATGTCATTTTGCAAAAGCCGACAGAGATTTTCCGTAAAAAGAATATTTACGACCGAAAAATTTTCACTGATATTGTATTGGTGAGTGCCCACACAAACTTTTATAATTATCAGTAGCGTAATTTTAATAATATGACAATTTAAAAATTGCGATTATTTGGCACATTTTTCGATCGCGCGCAAATATGCCAACTGTACGTGATAGCAGCCGCCGTGCGGACGTCATTCACGGCCGCCGTCCGGACGGCATATGAAATTTGTGGCAGTGTGTCGGTGACCTCGGCCGACTTCGGCTGAACTTCGGTTCGAACAACTTCCAGAGAGTGTAGTTCAAGCATTATACTTATTTCGTTGTTCTAAGAAACGAATGCAACGATTGTCTGGACGATCGATGCATGCCTAAAAAGTACATGCCTATTAAAAAAAGTTTACGATTAAATATTTTCAAATAACTAAGAGAGTGAATATGTAACTCTTTGACTCAATCATAAAAATTGAATAAACACTGATCAGTGATCATAATCAATAATTGTCTATATATTATATTTTCCCACAAAATTGTGTTTTTAAGACAACATTCTAAATATAATATTTCAAATCTGAAAACTGGTGATACTGTTATCGTCAAGTTATCGTATATTTAATAGTAATTTAAACCTAACTGTTCATTTCACAAAGTGCAACGTTCTAACAAACAAGAAATATTGTATCGATTAGCGTCTTATTACGTTCATTAGTCATCCATTATCGTGCAAAATATTCGCTAGACTTAACGATTCTCATTGTCATTGTCTCTTCAAGATCATTGCATGAATTCATAATATTATATAATCAACTTTACCCAACGTAATTGTGCATAGATTTTATGTTTCTTGTTCTATGGCGTAATCTACATGATTGGACTATGCATTTTATGGATATATGCAGTGCGACATGTGCACGTGTCGTTTTTGCGGTGTATCTCATAGTAAACAACTTACAGACGTTCTAAAAATTATATGTATTGAAAAGAATTGTTGAAAATTATATTTAATAACAAGTTTGTAATTTGGCACCTTGGCGAACGTCACGTGACGTTCACTTTGTTTAAACAAATCATTACATGTGCAAACTCAGAACGTCGCAGTGTTATCTGTTGAAATTTTGAAATGTTTTCTCAGCAAACATTAATGGGAACAGTTGAAAAAATAAACGCAGAATTGTGTGTGATGATCATTATAATGTTGTTTGTTGATAACATGATACGCAGATGCCACGATTATCATTGCAGAAGCGAAGGAGAACTTAAGACCAAGGCCATTATGATACGTAAATAAAATATTCACTAGAATTACCATTCTGGTGCCCAAATAGATGACAGAATGACTTTAGAATCCAAAGTAATTCTGTCATCTATTTGATCATCATCTAAAGTTTAGATGATGATCCTAATATTGCCGTTCATCGACATTTCATGTTTTAAGATAGATTTGTTTACGTTGGGTTAGCATTGGAATATAATTTATTGCGTTATTAACGTAGCGTCTATTCAATGAAGCGCTTTTTAAAGTTGCAGAAGGGTGGTGTCTACAACCCGTCAAAAATGGGAGACTTTCGCCTGCGAGCTTTAAAGTGCCCTAGAATCACGATCGCGTTCTTTATTGTTTATTCTTATGACCAGAACGTCAGGGCTTTATAACGCTCCTCTTGAACGACCCATTTAGTTTCTCAATGATCTCGGTGACAGCTATGAGGAGTTGGAAAAAAATATGTAGGATGGCTCTCATATATTTTAGGTGTCCATCATAACTGTTTTTTAAATGTTCATTGTTGCTTGATTAACGCATATCATAACACATTTAGGAAACCTGTAATACCTACACTACACTCTCTGGAAGTTGGCCAAGGTTGGCCAAGGACGGAGAATATAGTGGGTTACTTCGATCGAGTTCGGTCTAAAATCTCTCGGTAGTTGTTCGAGGTTACCGAGAACGGGAGGTAAAGTAGGGGTAATTCAGTCGACTTGGCCAGCTTCGAGCGCTTCCGAACATTGTCGGCAAACGGACCGAAGTCGGAGCTGCTCTTTCGAGCGCGAGCGGTGGAATACTTCCCCTTTCGCTCTCTCGCGTGTTAAGTGACGAGAGTGAGAGAGATAATGATATGTTTTTTCGCAAACTGAGATAGAACGAGTAGCTCGGTTCAATTTCGGTATGCGCATAGGCGTCCTATGGTTAACACGCATGTCGAGCGCTGCATCGTGGTCACGTGGTCAAGTTATAATACCACATGCTTATCGGGGACTTCAACAGACTCTTACTGACATCTTTGAATATTTTAGGGCACCAAAAGGGATTAATTATATTTTTGATAGTATATTCTTCTAGCAGATATCGTTATTATATTTTTTTTCATATAAAATTAAATAATTAGTGGTACTTGATTTTGTTTAAAAAAATCGTTTCGAATATCCTTATGTATTTTCCTAGATCGGCTTATATAAATGTCACACCATAACGAATTCTTATTTAGAATCGATGGCGACAAATTCTAGGATAGTCACAGATATGGTGTTCGTATTCTGAAGTATCATTTTTATGCCTTATGGCATTTTGCAAAAGCCGACAAAGATTTTGCGTAAATTGAATATTTACGACCGAAAAGTTTTCACTTATATTGTATTGGTGAATGCCCACACAATTTTTTATTATTATCAGTAGCGTAATTTGAATAATATGACAATTTAAAAATTGCGATTATTTGGCACATTTTTCGATCGCGTGCGTACGTCATTCACGCCCGCCGTCCGGACGGCATATGAAATTTGTGGCAGTGTGGCAGCTACTCGGAAGTCGGCGACATCAGCCGACTTCAGTTGAACTTCGGTTCGGACAACTTCCAGAGAGTGTATTGCAAGCATAATGTATGATGATCAGATTTGTAATAAAAAAAAAATATAATGCAAATATTAAAAAAATAATGCAAGGTAATGATTTGTTACAAATTAAATATTTTCTGCTTTCGCTAAAGCGCTGAAGCGTTATAAATCCTTGGTTTAATTTTCACAATATATTCTTATCAGGAAAATCAATTATATTTTGCTTACATAAATAAAATATATACTTGTACAGCTACGTCAAATATATTTAAACCGACAAAGTAATACATGTACATTTATATCAAGGATTCATTACTTCCCGCATCAATTCACAGATAACTAAATCTAAAGTTCTATTTAAATTCTGCAGCCTTTATTAACGCAGATTTTTATGTCTATGTCAAGGCTGCGACCCAGAGCAATCCTCGACGAGCATTAACCTATTTTTAAACCATTACTTATTCCACTAGTTTCAGAGCGAACGTACATACATACATACACTTTATAGCCAATCTTTCAAAGTGCTTCTGGGCGATATTCGTACCTTGACATTTTCCATAAAACTGGTCTACAATTGAGTCTAATAAAATATGGCAATATTGTATAGCACTATATTTTTGTAGAATTTTCTACCGTACTAACCCTTGGGAGTCGCTACTACCTTGAAATATTAAAGCGCACGTTAATTATGACTCGACCGCGTGCGAATTAACGTTTTAACGTTTCATAACTCGCCAAAAATGAAACTCTCTCTCTCTCAACGTGAAATATGCATGATGTATTGCGGAGTAATTTCGAATTCACATTTTCGAGAGACAAAAGGGAAATTTTAAACGCGCGCGCAAGGATTAATTTAACGTTATGAATTTACGAGGTGACGCGGGTTAAAAATAATTAATTAAAATTTAACCGCTTCCTCTCGACAAGGTTCGGTGGATTAACGCGTAATCATTCGTTACCTGGAAATATTTTATATATACAAGAAGGTTCATAAGTCGCTTTACAAATGAGATAAAAAGTTAATATTTTTTAAGACCATGAACTTTAGTACTTGCACCAAACAAGTGTATTCGTTACGCCAACGTTCATTACGATCAGATTAATATTTAAATGCGTCTCCCAATGGATCAATCTATTGACAAGTGTCGCATTAAAGCATTGCTGTTTATCTTCAGCTGTTCAAACTACGACACTTACGCATTTTTATAAGAATGGTAATAAATCAATTTCCACGCCCAAATCAAGTAGGCAAAGCAAAAGCATCTCCCCAATGTCGAAATTTCAACAATAACTTTTACCGATTTGGATACAATCGCACAAAGGAGCAACGCTAAGCATCGATTGACACTTAAAATAGCGATGAAGCAGCTGCTTTTCTTTTCATGTCAGCTATGAAGTTCGAAATTCAGAATTTAACCTGATTTTTGGATACAACTGAATTTTACGAGACGCAAACAAGGCAACAAGAATACTATAGGAATTACAAATTGTACGTGATACAAAAGTTGTTGCGAATAATAATTTATAATATAAATAGCAGGTGCGTACGGTGAGATATGTATATGTGTTAAGTGACGAGAGTGAGTGAGAAGAAGTGGGCGTGCGGAACGAATGTAACGTACGCTTTTATCTCTCACTCACTCTCGTCACTAAACACGCGAGCGAGCAAAAGGGAATGTATCTCACCGTACGCTCCTGATAAGTAGCTCTATTAAAAAATAAACAAATCAACCATTGGTCATCACATTAATATTCTATAGCTTGCTTTACAGTACGAGAATAGGCTTCGATCAGGAAACACCAGAAGTTTTTGTCTTAATATCGATGAGTTCAGCCGCCCCCAAGTGGCACTTGCTTGGGGGGGGGCATTTTCGCAATGGAAGGGCCGTTTGTGTAATGTAGAAACAATTAATAATGTATTGCATTTTCTGACTTTAATCCGTGCTGCAGCTATCAATCTATCTCATTCGACACATTCGAGTCCCTTAATACGCTTTGAACTATTCAATCGAATTGCGCAATATGTCGCGCAATGTTTTATTTCGGGCGTCCATTATTGCGCGCGCACGGGCGTCGCTTTTTCGCGCTGACGACCGGCGGACCGTCAGTCGCCGCGACGCCATGCTATTCGACGGACGTGCCCT
Source organism: Plectrocnemia conspersa (assembly GCF_051122295.1). Taxonomy (NCBI): domain Eukaryota; kingdom Metazoa; phylum Arthropoda; class Insecta; order Trichoptera; family Polycentropodidae; genus Plectrocnemia; species Plectrocnemia conspersa. The sequence continues at coordinate 22,556,940 of NW_028277175.1, forward strand.
CAAAGTTTAATATAAATAAAACCACTGACAGTGTGCGCGTGTGTGTGTACAACCCCCTGAGTTTAAAAAAATAGAACAATGGTATCCAGCACAATGACTGTCGAGATACCGGAACCGTTGGGTCCTTCGATCATATCGGGCACTTCTACATTTCCGGTTCTAGACGAAACACCGGAAGAACGGTACGAAGTCTGATTTAGTAGTTAAATTATTGTGCTATATATGTATAACCTTGCAATTTTTATTTATTAAATTACATCATCTATGATTTATGAATGGTGCAACGCGATTAGAATATTTCTTCCGTCGTTACTAATGTATAGCTTGATATGCATAAGTAAATCATGTTGTTTTAATTACACGTTTAAATGATTCATTTAAGTAGAAAAAGTTGAAATAAAATTGCTAATTCATTTTTGGTATTATATTTCTGTATAGAGTCCATAATTGTAATATTTTTTTGCAATGATTTCTATGTAAAAGTTTGCTTTATAATCGAAAATATATGTTTAGCTGAAAAAACCCATAAAACTAATAACAAATTTAAATCAATGTTTCATAAAATTGTAATCATATTTAATACTAATAGCTATGCGTTACTCTTTGTCGTAAAAAATGACAAAGAGTAAACTATAAAAGTTATTTTATGAGAAATATAATTCTGAGTGCCGCGGCGCAATGCGTTCCAAATAGAAAATAAATACTTACAACACTTTACAACAATATTTTTGGTACAAAGACGACATTATTATGCGTAATTTGAAGCCAAATGCAGATGCATTTTGTATGTTTTTTAAAGAAAACATTAAAAATACCATATCTGATTTTTGCGTCCAAACTTTACGTATTTCTACGTTAGAAAAAATATTTATTTTAAATATTTTAGCTAGCAAAAAATTACTAGAAAAAACGAAAATTTTAATTTTATGAAATACTATATATAGTTGACTATCATAAAAATCAAAATTTATCACATAACTCAACTATGAGGTTGTCCCATTAGTATTTGCGTTTTTTCTTACATTCATAAAAATGTATAGCTTTTTATAAATTAACGTTAATTACATAATTTCAGTGTTCATTAACAGTCGTAACTGAATATTTTTGTTTCGATATTTTCAACAATAAATCAACAATGGCAATGGAGACAAAATATTTTTTGTTAATCTATATTATGCTTTATGAGTTTCAACTCAATCGTAATGCAGAGATGCCATTAAATTTAGAAAGCCGTAAATGTGGTTATAAAAATTTCGTTCCGGGAATTTTGACATTGCATATAATTTGAATATGTAACGGCGCGTAGTCCTTAGGAGTTGTTAGTAAGGATATAAGGCCTGCCATCAAAGCAGATCCAAGACTAAGAATATAGAAGCTAGCACAAAAGCTTAAGGTGTCACCTTCATCAGTTTTTAGACATTTATAAAGTTAGGGAATCTGTAATTTTCAGAATATGGGTTTCTCATCAATTATTGTCGCGCAGCAAATCTCAATATATCAATAATTAACGATTCTAGAACAAAAATTTATTTTTGAGTCTAATTGTTACTGAAGATAAAAAGTGGTTGGATGCCAATCAACCCTTGATTCTAAACCCGAGAATAGAATTACTCCCCAATAAAATAATGTTATACATTTAATGGGATATGAAGGGCATATACAGACAATTACGACAGACACATAGTGTGCTTAGCTAATTCGTTTAAAAGCTACTCAGACCATAAAAATACTTTTCCTTATAAATTAAATAAGGGTAATTTTCATGTATCAAAAAGATGATATAAAAAATCAATGGAACTTCTATTTCGCCCACCATATTCTTCAAACATTGCTCCAAACGATTATCTTATATTTAGATCCCTGCAACAAATTTTAGGAAGAAAAAAATATTTTACAAAAAAAATATAAAATATGTAATTTAGTATTACACGTTTTTATTTTTAATTAATTTAGCCCGCACCTTAAAAACGCGAATACTGTAAAAGAATAACCTAATATTCATATATTATTGAAATATGAACATATTTTAATGATTGAATTTAAAACAAGACTGGCTGTATCGCAAAAAATATATTTTTTGTGTAAACTAATGGGAAACTAACTTAATATAATTTTGGATAAGATTATGTTATCTCATTTTTGTGGCAAACTTGACGTCAGTATATGGTTTATGGTTCGCTTATTTTTTGTAAGTAAATCAAAATTACTATATTTTTTTCTAAAAAAGAGTATGAAATAATAATTTCAATTCATTTTTAATATTATATATATAAAACTAAAATAATAAAATATTATTTCACTTGCGTCTTTCTATTTTTTACGTTAATAAAAAAGTAAATTTTGTAGCGACTTACAATACCAAAAATTTCACTCCTACAAAAAAATATAATTAAAATATTTAGCACAAATGTTTATAAATTAATGAAGTAAGAGTTTGATTTTTTTCATAAGTAATAAAAAAATTATTACTTTTTTAATATTTTGCCAAAGCAAAAAGAGTTAATATTAAAATTTACGATTTTTTACAAAATAACTTTATTTCTTATATCATTATAGATCAATTTAAGTGCCACTCAACTTTTTCATAAGTGAAACAAATTCTGTTTTTCTACCTTTTTTTATATTACATGTATTTTTTTATATAAGTGAATTCAAAAATACAGGTTATAAATCAAAAATATCACTTTTAAATGTAAATTTTAAGATATAACCTTCTCCCTCTTCTTTCTTATTATTTCATTTATGCAGCCAGGACATCATCACCTATCTTTATCTTTTTCTCCCACGCCCAGGATTATTCTTGATATCGTGATTTCCCGTTCAAAATTTTCTGAACCATCTATGAGTTGTAATGAATTACCTACTGCTTCACAAATGTTTTGAAAGGCCACAAAAAATACACTAGATGATATTTTTATTTATGCTCATTAATTATTCTGAAGATTTTACTAATAATTTAACATCAACTTTTAATGATGCATTTTTAGAAAAAAATCTTTTTTAGCTATATACAGATTACATTATTTTTTGCCAAACGGATGACATTTGAAAGACATTTTTTTTACACTATTGCAAAAAAATCCACTTACTGTATAAATGACACAAGCCGATTGTTTATAAAAAAAGAGTTGAAGAATTAGTAATATAGAGGAAGAAAAAATACGGTCAGTTATACCTATAACTTAAATATATAATTTCTTATAAAATGTAATATATTAATTTTTAAGTATTGTTACCTATAAGCTAAATCGCTTTAGGCTAACTACAGTGACGTTTTAAAGGCAGATAATTATATAATAATAATAAAATAAATGTCTCAATATACTAGATCAAGTTATACGAAGAACCTTTGAAACATTTATATTATAATTGGTTTTTAAATTACATGCAAATTTATTAACTTGAATTAGTTTAACACTCATCGATACAAAACTCTGTTTGATTGTTTTCAACCTTTCTTCGAATGTTATATTTAGTTTCTTTGAAGTATTGAATTTTTTCTATGCTTTAAAAAAATATCTTAATGCAGAATCGGCTCAATTAATTAGTAGCAATTGCCTCAGTGATAATGCAAATACGTGGCATTGTTTCGCACCGCGCTCGTCTTTCATTTATGACGGAGGTTAATGTTAAGTTTAGATTTTGACCTTTGGTTAAAATGCCGTATGTATGGTAAGCATTCGCTTCATGAGAGAGGCAAATCGATATGGGCTTTGCCTTAAATTATTCAACGTACAAAGTCTTGAACATCAGTTCGTCGTAAGGGTATGTTTTCATTATTGAGTCTCTCGCTATTCTACACCTATGTATTTACGAATACACGACAATCTATGTATAACACGAGTTCATTGACGCTGCTTTCGTTTGATCTGCCTTAATCCTTCGATCTGTAGATATTTACATTCGACAAGCTCTATTCAAATAGTGAGGCAAACGGGCAAATATTGATTATCTGAAAAGGTTAGGTTGAAGTCTCGAAATGTTTTATTAACACAAAAAAATCAGATAAATGTCATCAACTATGGTTCGTATTTATCTTTGATGAAAACAAAGCTTTCAGGAATTTGGTGGTATTTGTTTAGTTTGTTAACTAACTAATCTGTGTGTTCGCACGAAAGTAACGGCTCGAAACTAATTAATGTTAAAAAACTTTTTTTCTTAGTGTGCCGAATTCACTTTTAGAATTTAATGCGTAATATTTGTGTTAATGTGTTTTGATTAAAATTATTTAATTTTATTACCATATCGTTGAATTCTTAAATAGCTGTCACATAAACTAATTTAGGGTACACATTATAATTTTTAATAAATCTATTTAGATTAACAAAATATAATAATCTTGGGCTACTTTTATTGCGCCGGCCATTAATTACATACTCGCGTGTACTCGCTTCATTTCTCATTCTACGGTCTGATATTTCACTTTCATCATTAATGAAATATGTATATGAAGTAACTCACTTTCACTTTAAGCTACTAGAAGGTATTTCTATTCAAAACGTAAAGTTTAAAGTATATATTATTTACTTGAACATCAATAATTGCTGTTGATCATAAGCTGGAGAATAATAAAACTAAAATCACCCGGAACTAGCAAATTACAGCTATTATTTAAAAATTTGGGTAACAAAAACAAGTTAATGGAGACAAATCTAATACAAATGGCCTCTGTTATTTGTTTAGTTGTTGACAAAACTATTGCAAAATATAAACACTGCGAAACTATGACCAAACATGCTTCATTTTTCACGTTACACGCTTCGTTAAATCTGAATTTAAATTACTGACACAGATGAATGAAAGTAAAATAAAAATGTTATATATATATTACTATAAATTGTCTAACTTTTATCATTTTAAATTAATTTTACACGAAAGAAAAATAACTGAGTTTTGTCTTATTATTTTCACAAGCAAACTTTTTAAAAAATCGTAGCATTTATATTTGCAATAGTGTGGGAGATTATATTCTTGAAACTCTGACCAAAAATAATCATTCATCAATAAGGATAAACTAGACAATAGTGGGATCACACACAGGCCCTCGTTGCGACTAGAAAAAAAAGGTTTTCCAATAAATAACACGCAAGAATTTTCCAGTGCATTTAATAAACATTTCTTTGTTACGAAACGATCACGGGAAACAATATAGCACCGCCAGACTACAACATTCCCGTTGTACAATTCGACCTCAGAGATGTCCATCAATCAAATGTCACTTTCTAAAGGCGTATACATATTTCCTTGTGAGTGCAACGATTTGCTGGACGATCGCTGCATGATTTTGATTGGTCAGCAAGCTTTGCAGTCCTGAATACATAAGACTGGTCTCCAATGAGGACCAGGCAGACACTCGAAGGAGCAGATTCAGACGCTCACATAATGAGAGGGACTCCACCATACTTCATCCATCAACCATCGCTATGCTGTAGCTGCCACACCAATCAGAACTCTAGGCATCTTCCACTGACTTCATCCCTCCGCCAGCTTCTCTACCACCACTCGGAGAATAACGATCTCGCCCATTATAGGCTGCGAAATCACACCTCAAAGTGTTAGAATCCCGAAAGTAGCATTAACTTATTTTTTTTTTCTCTTGGAAACTCGGTTAAAATATTATTTTGTTACGTTACGCAAAACATATATATATATCAACAGCTTTGTTTTACTTTATAAATATTATTTATCACGCGAGATCTACTTCGATGGTATAATTAGATTTTTTCTACACGACCTAGTGCTTCTTCGTTAAATCAAAACGACCGTCATAGCGTTAATGAATAATCTATTAACGGCGACCTTATCATAGTGTGACGTAAGTCGGGAGGCAATTTTCTTACAATCTTCACCGTCGTTTCGTTATCGTCCAGATCGATTACGCAGTTAATTCAGAACCAAATAGAAAATCGATACGAATATACTATAGATATATAGAGAAAGGCTTCGTCATATCGATCCTTGAGTGAACTTTTCTAGTAACGGTCACGCAATCTCGACTTGCGTCACGTCGCGTTTTATGGCAGGACTTATGGCGGAACTCTTCTATGGCGACGTAAAGCTCAAAATGGAATCGATGCATCCAGCTAGTATTGCGCCGAAGTCTGTTTCATCTATCGAAATATGACGTCGTATGTCTGTTCGTAAATACGTAATATTGTATGTATGTTCTCTACAGATGCTTTCATGTGAGTGATTATTTTAAAGGTATAGAACTTTAAAATTAAATAAAACACATAAAAATCGTGGTAATGGCATTATTGAAAAGATAATTTCATGCTATTAGTGTTTAAATATGATTTTGGGCATATTGGCGCCGCGGCTAATTTTCGACATTTTCGAGCAGCTAGGGCCGTATATCGGCAATAACGCGGCGAATGTTGACTTCCAAGTCGTCTCTGATTTATTAGCGTAGACTAGCGATTTCACTTATCCCCACAGAAAATATTCCAAAGGCGTTAAATCACACACCCTTAGACGCCAATTCACAGGTCCTTTACGCGAAATTGTGCTCTCATCGAATGTTTCCTTTAATAAATTGATTGTTGCGCCGTATTGTTGAAACCAAAGCTCTTTCACATTAATGCCGTTCAATTGGAGAACGAAAAAATTAGTAATCATGGATCTATAGCGCTCTCCTGGCCGGCATCATTTTTGAAAAAATATTGACCAATGATTCCACCAGCCCATAAAGCACAATAAACAGTGAATTTTGTGTATGTAACGCCGTCTCAATAATGGCTTGTGAATTTTCTTCACTCCAAATGCGGTAATTTCATATGTATACATAGCCATTCAACCAAAAATGAGCCTTATCGCCAATCAAAACGTTATGGTGAAAATGATGACCAAGAGCAATCTCGTTTTCGGTTTCAATTCTTGCACCAGCTGAATCTTGTTAACCCATAAACTAAGATCTTTCCGCAAAATCTTCCATAAAGTGGACAGACACAGCTTCAATTTCTGTGCACTCATTCAGGTCCTCCTCAATATTACGCTCTACAGCAGAAACAACTTTTTCGGTGCGCATTGTACGACGTCTCTGCGGATGTGTATTATATTATTAACTAGAGTATGCGTGGTGTGAAAACGATTCATGGTTATTCGAATTACTTGGATGGACGTTTATGTCGACCGTAAAATGCACGTAGCGTACGATAAGTTTCGCGAACTGAACCACGATTTTTGAAATAAATTTGTACAATTTGCAAGCGTTGTTCTGGCGTAATCGTATTCATGGTAAAATGGCAAACCAAACTGAGCACAAATTATCTGTAAGCTGTCAAATTGTCGCTGGAAAAAGTGTTGCCAATTCAAATAAAAAAACACTTTATATTATATATGCAGACATAAAAATCAGATGAGCATTTATAAGATAATAATCTAACAAATTTTAAGTTGTATTTTTGAGTTTGGATATTATTGTATCGAATGTTTTATGATTATGTTATAAATTGACGGGTCTTGATGAAGCTCATTAATGCCATCCATTTTATATTGATATTTTATATGTCATTGATGAATCCTGTGGTTGTAAAAGTTTTGAGGAGGGTTTGAAGTATTCGATGAAGTTTTCAGGTTCAAAGCTTATCGCAAAAAGTTTCAAAAAAGTTTTGAGGTATTTTAATTAAACTCCACTGTAACTTTAACTTCAATGTTTATTTATATCGCTGCAATCAAACTGCGTCTGCAGATTGATATCATTAGTGTCTTGATAGACCGTATAATACGGTACGTTATATGATAATGTTACCCATAACATTATGTTAATTTGAATCTGTCCTCGTCTTTCTGGCTAAAGATAACTATGCAGCGTTCGTTACCCAAACAACGGATAGAAACTTTGGAATAAACCTATATTTATAATAATTTAGGTGAAGTCTAATATAGTTAGCTATATATTTTTAACAAAAATATGTATTCTTAATTTTTCTATTTATTTATTTACAATCTGTCTATGCAATAAAAATTAGTATTTTTTTTAATATTATGATATTGGCATGTAATGAAAACTTTATTTGTTTATACTTATTTATTTTTTGTCATCTATGTCAGGTATGTCAGATGGTGTCATAAATTATTAAATAGTGATATTTTTCAATTGAATATACTATTTTAATAAAACAAGTTTGACTTTGGTTGCAAAACGTTGTTCATTTCATCAGGGGGTAAAAGTTGGCCAGTTAGTGATCGTTTTTTTAACATTTATATTTCATTAAATGACATGCATTTTTCTGGACAAATTCAAGGAGGTATCTGTTTAGAATCTACATCAAAAACAATAAAATTGTACCGTCGGTGGAAGCACTCGGCTATCTAGCGTTTATATTAACGCCGTCGCACGCTCGTTACCGAGCGTTCCCACTGCAACGGCGCCGGCACGATTTTATTGCTTTTGTCTTCTGAACAGAAATAATGTTTTTTGTGCTCTCCTATCGGACAAAATTTGGTTTAGATATGCTTCATTCGATTCTCACTTATTGTAAGACATAATATTGTTAAAAAAAATACAATACAACTTATTACTTTAGACGTAGTCAAAAATCGACGTCAAAAGCAATAAAATCGTGCCGGCTTAAAATTGCAGTGGGAATGCTCGTTTCATTTTTTTTTGTAAGCTGGGAGAAAAGTGTGCCAGTCAGTGATATTTTTTTAAATATTTCAATTTCATTAAGATTCATAGTATTATATTAAATGATATGGATTTTTTGTCAAAATTTATGGGAGTCCCTGTTAAGAATTCACGTCAAAAGCAGACTCGGCCGACACATACAGACTATTACAACTGTTTTCTCTTTAACTCAACTATATATAATCAAAATTTAGTTTTTACTTGAACTTAAAAGTATCTATTTGACCAAAGAATCTTTGATTTTTAGGTAAACGTTAAAAACAATAAACCAATCAAAATTGAATCAGAAATTATTTATTTTTACTATTTTTATAAGATTTCATTAAAGTCAGTTGCAAGTAAAAACATAAATATTTTATTATCGGTTAAGTTGACATAACTTATTAATTAATATATTTTTTGTTCATATATGACTACAAATACATAAAAAAATATATTAAAATAATTTACTTTATTTTTTTAAATACTTAACACGGCGATGTACAAACGTATAGGTTAATGGCTTACTCCACTTCTTGCACTTGACCTACATCTAGACCCTCTCCCACTGGCCATGCAGTGTGTCTAGAGTTGCATTTTGGAGTGCAAGCTTGTCGCTGAAGATTTTGCTCGTTTACTTAATAAGTTAAAGAGTACGTGTAAATACTATTTGATCGTTATATTATAAATTTCGTTCTATACCTCGATTATCGCGATATTTCCTAAAACTTAACTAATATCTATATATTTATAATAGCATATTGTCTGGTCTATATTTTGGAATTGCTTATTCTTTTTTAAATCGAAATATGAATTATGAATGGTAATAAATATACAATAGAAACGTTTATTTAATCAATACTTATTTTTCATTGGGTATGAAACTAGTTTAAATAAACTTATAAATCGGTTGAATTGAATAATCTGCTGATTCATGATATTTACAATTTTCACCATTACTTTAGCGTTAAATGATCATTTGTACATAATATATTCTATGGAGGACTTACCTCAGAGCTGTACGTTTATATAACGTTTTAGAAATCTGTTTATTAAATTTGAGAAATTGCACAATTTCCATCATCAAGATTAATGACTATATATTACCGGCGTCCGTTTTTATCCCTTTTTAGCACCCTAAAAGCTCTGTTTGTAGCATCAGCGACTTGATTGATGGATAACGGATGCTAATGTGTATATAAATACGTATGTGTATTTTGGCTGTGAATATAAAAAATGAAATAAAAAAATATAATGGATACGAAAATTCAGTATCGGATTAACATGGACTTAATTTTTATATAAATTTGTTTATTTTACTGTTTTGTTATATATTATTTAATGTTGTTGGAAAACTATAGGTCAAGTTCAAACATAGCAGACACGATTCTCATAAATAGTAAAAGATAAATCAAAGGGCATATGCAAATGTAATGTGGCCTTAAAATTGTGAACTCGTATAAAAAAAGTGTGAATATGATCATTTAGCCTGTTTGCATAAAGCAGCTTGGTGATAATCTCGAGTCGCTGATTGCCTCATTATTGTTTTATACCTGAATAAATTCATCAAATATGAAATTTGATTGTATCACAACTTGAAGTTAATGTTTGATTTAATATTTTAGATTATCTTAACGTTCAACCCTTTACCAGAATTGCCATCTCGATGAAAGGGTTAATCCATGCAAGATTCCGTGTAATTTATACTCTTATCGCAACCATCAGCTACGGGTAGCTAGATATCTCTTCCTTTATCTATAATGACGCTATTATGTAAACTTATGAATATCTTAATTTAAATCTATCATTAACTGTCTTTCAACATACTTATTTAGCTAATATAATAAATAGATAATATACGAATTATGTAGATAAGACTAAATATGAATAGCCATAAAAATTTGATATGTATTAAAATAAAAGATATGATTTTTTCTTCAATAGATTTTAGATTTGTAATGCCTTTTTAAGTTATATTATAATATTATTTGATTTATGGTCGTTTTTATATTTGTTTTGTGTAAAATTGTATATGCAACCCAGAGGTCACGGGTTCGAGCCACTGCAGCAGACTCTAATTTTTATTTATAAAAAATTCTTAATTATTTAAACGGGTCTCAGATGCAAAGTTACATCTATCACGTACAAATTATATTATACATAATAATTTATATTTAATAGTATGTGTTTGATTGATTTGCTCACATGATTTACCCCTTTGCATTAGGCACTACGCCTGTCAAAAAAAATGTTTTTGCTTAAAAACTTTAATTAATAAATTCAATCAAAATCGGTGCATTGATTTATAACTTAATTTTTGTGTCATTTTTCATCTAGTCATTAAAATTTTTAAATCGTAAAACTAAAAACAATATTGACTATACCTAAAAAACTAGTCATACTGACTAAAATACTTATGAGTACATTATATATGTTACTGAAAATATATTTTGACTGGCATTTCAGTGAAATCATATTTACGGTAAAAATATTATATTTTTACTACATCTAGTTAGTGAAATTATATCTGTACTAGTGTAAATATAACTTCATTAAATTTAATTTGACATAATAAAAGTTTTAAAACTAACTATTGTTTTCAATTTTTATTGGCTTAATTTATTTTAGTTAGGTTTGGGTTTTACCAGCAAATGGAGTTTCATGGACATTTTAGAGCAGCATATTTTCGCTAGTAGAATTATATGATTTGATTTCACTAAATGACGGGTATAATTTTACTAAAACAGCTAGTGAAATTATATTTATAATAATTAAAATTTAACCAGGCTTTAAATGTATTTAATATTATATGTAATTAAATATGATTTTTGAGTACTGGTACAAAATATTGAAAAAAAAATTTTAATATCTATTATAAAAAAAATGTTTCGAAACATGTTTTTTTATTATTTTAATAAGTGTTTGCAAATGATATTATATTTATAAGCATACCTAATATGGTGCTCTTTTATTTACACTCAATAAAGCTTTTGAAGTTCATACAAAAGGTACTACAAAAGGCTAGGACAAAAGATGCCACGCCTATTATTGCAGAAAATTTCGGGAAACTTTAATCTGGATTAAATGCTATATATAAATACATATAAAATCAACGTCATAGTGATTAAGAAATACCAAAAAAAATCATTTTTGTTTGTATTTAAGAAGAATCGAAATATTAAGACAAGTTGTAAAATTAAAGAGCGTAACGTAAACATCAGTGACTCAAAATTATGTTTGGCGACGTCTATATGACGATCCTTACGTCGTAGCACCTAAGGTGTGCCGGACATTAATCTCATATAGACGGATCAAAACCTGCAAAGCGGTTAACAACGACTGGATTGCGATTAATGGTCGAAAACTGAGTATTTTTACACTACTACACATTCATTAAATTTGTTTTAAATTTATCTGGGGAATCCTGTGTTAACAATACTTTACCCTAATGACTATTTGATGTGAGTTACGCGAATCGCGTGAGTCATTATTTTATCGATTCGAATGAGTCAGCGCTGATTACTAGAAATTGCGCGATTTGTTTATTTTTTTCATAGCCCACAACTCGAAAGATCCTACGGCTCAAGCTGCAAAACAAACAATAGGCGAACAACCCGCTTCGTAAAAGTTTTAAGGCTGTAATTTTCAGTCGGATGTGCTCTGGGTAATCGTCGAATGAAAGTTTCGGCCCGGCGCCACGTGGCACCGCTATGACGTCATCAGGCGCCTGGGGTGGCGCGCCCACCCCCAGGTTGGCTACCCCTGGCTCGAAGTACGTGCACTCGGAGCTGGAGGAATCGATAGCCGGCGGTGGTTTAACCCTGCCCGCCGAGCTTAATCCGATTCAATCGGGTGCATTTTTTCGGATTTGCATCTGAAAGGCTCTAAAGAAGGCAATGTTGAAACATTCCTTTTCGTTTTATACACTAAAAATACTGCTTTTTTGACTTAACATTGACTTAGCAATGTACGACGATGACACAAACATCAAAATCAATAGGAATTCTGATCCTAGGAATCGATATAGTGTAAGAAGCTTATGACTATTTCCCGACGGTACAGATTGCTCAGCCCCTGTAGGTTGCATTAAAGAGCTGCATTCTCTGTGTGTTCGTAGCAGCTTTAATGTGTACCAAGATCTACTGATATCAAACTCTGCTTATAATGTCTACACCTAATATTGCTCCCGAATGACATTTTATTACCAAAACCATTATGGTCGCTTCCTGATGACGACAAAAAACAATGCCTATTGTTCAATAGTTGTAAAACTTAGTTGTAACAAACGGTTAAGAAGTTTTTGTTATGGTGATCAGTGTTAATCTGTCGCGGGCATTATTTACATCGTTTGTTTTTTTTCTTGTGTCCATTTTTCTTGTGGTTTTGTTTATAAAGCATCTTTGTTCAATTGACGCTTTATACATCCATAAATATATTTATTTTTTATTTTCCATCGCGTACATCTTAAGATATATTTTCAACTCTTCTTGTAATGCATAAAGTGTAAAAAGTACGATCAAATGCCATGGAATTTACGAAGTGCGTTGCTTTGAGTTTATTTTGTGCTTCACTCAAGTCAAATGTCTTTAAGATCGAAACGTAAATTAAACTTGTGCAGTTACTGGTTTTGCTTTGTTAAAACTATCTCTATCTGCCTATGTATTTCTAACTTTACTTGTTAGTCTAATTGCTTGTCTTCAGTTTAGCATTAAGTGACGCACCTATTTTTTTTTTTATTTGTGTATTCAATATCTAGAATTATTTTATAAGTCATTCCATTCAACTCCTCTGTGTAGTAAATGAATTACGTCTAAAGCTTGTTCTTTCAATTAATAAAAAAATTGTAGCATCACTTTTTCAGCGAATGAAATTAATCCTCTTTTAGAACATCTAAGTAAAAAGTCATAATTTGTGTAAAAATCATTTATACAGTAGTTAAAAAAATATGTGTGTTTTTTAGACATCTGTAAAATACAAATAAATATCATATTCTGAAATTCTACAACATATATTTTTTACATAAGACAGTTTATCATATGTCCCATCTTTTTATAAGCTACTTATTTTATTTCTGTACAATTTTGGAAGCTTTTGATTTGGAATTAGGGAATAACTTGCCATTCCTTATTGAGTTCTTTTTTTGATAAGTGAATGGTTTGAGGAATCTAAAATAAAAGTTGTTGAGCGTTATCGTGGTAAAAACAACCTTTCTCTGTTTTATAAATATTTAATTCTCTATTAAATAATTTTGTTAATTGTCTACAACCATGCTAAGCTGTAATTGCTTAGTAGGATTCCAGAAGCTCAAAATATAATATACTCATTGGAAGCGCTTAATTGGAATTTTCTGTACTTTATTTTGTTGTGCCAAATTGAGCCGATAATCCGATATACCAGTAGTATAGTCTGTGTCTAATACACGAAAGACCTGAGCTCTAATCTCATATGAACCTTTGTGTTTTTTAATTTTCTATCGTATCTGGGAGATCGGAATTATTGATTAATATAGAATTAAAAGCTCGATCGATCATCACAGATTTGATCACAAATCTCACTGATAAATATGTAAACATTATGTTAACAATTTATATGTTTTTTAATTTTGATTTTAAGCTCTAAAAATATTTCTACTTATAAATGAAAAATTATTTTATTTAAAGCTTTTAATAATTAGTTTGGCAAACATAATCGTAGTACTCTGTAATTTGTGTTATTATATCTAATAAATAATAAATATTCAGTTTGCTTTAATAATGCATAACTATTTTTTAAGTAAAGTTAAATTTGTTATATGACGATAGAATTTTACTTAAATATATTTGCATGTATCCCTTTCTAGTGATTAGTGAATAACTAATGAATCTGCCTTACATTAGTTTAGCTTTGCCATTGCATAAAAGATTTCTTTCTTACAATGTTCCTATGAATATCAATCAGCAAAATTTTCGTATTAAAATAAAATTAAATCACTATAGAAACCAATCTTAGTCATGGATAGTTAAGTCGGTTGTGAGATAACAATAGAAAATTACATCTAAATGACAAATAAACAAAAAAAAACCTTGAAGGTTTTTCCCATGTAAATTATGTGAATAGAAATATACTAAAAAACACAAAAAATAGTTATACGTTTATTAATTCATATTTATCTAATAAAGTGCACTTATTTCTGTCAAATCTTACATTTATTTAGTTATTATAGAAAAACTCCAAGATGGAAACAACGTAGATTTGCATTCAAGCATTTTATTATTTTAAATAACCTTTGAAAGATTTTCTTTATAACGTTTGCTAATTTAATTATTAGTTATATAATGTGAATTAATAAGTACAGCTTATTTTAGACAATTGTTACAAATCAGCAATGTCTATCTCCTATATTTATCATGCCGATATAAAACATTTTCTAAAACATACTTAAATAGTAAACGTTCGCTAGCCTTATCTGCCATATTGTTTCAAAATGGCTGCAATTCTAAAATAAAATAAAATAATTAAAAAAATAGTTTCTTATTACAGTTTTTTTGTAATTTGTGTGGGTTTTTTAAGCACACAATGACTGTTTTAATGATATCTTAATGAAACATATTATAAAAATAGAGTTATATTTTCAGCTAAGTTTGCTAGCTAGTCTAATCCGCCATTTTAAAAAATGGCGGCGATTTAAAACATAAAAAATGTAATAAAAAAAAACGTTAAAAATATTTTTAAAAAGGTCAAAAATGAAATTTTCTGACACGACACGATAATTGTTATTTAATTGATATCGACATGAAAATTGTTCTAAAATATATATCTTGTAAATATCTTAAGTATATGTTGGTAATAAACCTAATTCGCTATCATGTGTCAAAATGGTGGCTATTTAAATAATTTAAAAGTCATGACTGTGCTTTAAAAATACCTAGAAAAAATCTAGGTAATCTGAATAAAAAAAATATATATTTTTGTGGGTTTTGAGGACACGATAACTCCCGAAGTTTTAATGATTGCGAAGTTAAACTTATTATAAAAATGGGTCAGCTAATTTTTCTAGCATGATTCGCCATACTCTGATATTTTTTTTTTAAATAAGAAGATAAAAAATGTTTTGTATTCAAAAAATGTTCTAACTAAAAATAAAATTTAAGTCTTAAAAAAAATTGTTTAAACGTTTTTTTTAGATTTTTGTGTCGTTTATATGGGATATAACGAAATTTAAGGACACTTGGTTCCAAAAATAGCTTGTGTTTGTGTTTAGCTAGGAAAGTTTGTCAAAAAATTAGAACTTTTCTAAAAAATCTTGGTAAATAGTAAAAATATAAAAAAAAAAAAAAATATAAATAAAATTTAAAATTTATTAAGGTAAAAAATTGTATACAATAAATCGCAATTGCTAGAAAAAAATTTGAAAATGTAAAACAATAAATATAAAAGTAATACAAAAATTAAAATCGATTTTTTTCTTACACAGAATGTACCTAATTTTTGCGGCCTATGATAGATATATTTTTTTCTCTCTTCTAAAATTTATATTTTGTGTCCTGTTACCATTTTAAGTAAAGCCATTAAATATTAGTTTTGATCCATTCTTTTCTACTTATTAAAAATATGTATTTAAATTAACCATAAAATTTCCAACCTCGAAAGATATTTTTAAAATTATTCTCCGTAAAATCTCGCAACAGAATCTCTAATAAATAATTGGAACGGTTTTAAATTAATTACAATTGAATTCCTCAAAATTGAAATACATATTTTAAGAAATTTGAAAATTGTCTTTAACCGAGAAGCAAAAGCTATTATATTTAGCTCTCAAAATTGAAAAAGGAAATTGCATAAACTGTAGAGCGAACGTTAAATACTTGTAAAATCCAAGCTTAAATTAATTAATTAAAATATTAAGGTACTTGAGTCAAAAAGGTTAGCTTAATAAAGTTTGTTTTATTTTAAAAATATAATTGCAATAAGCTGGCGAATAATGATCAGCATTACAGTAAATACGTGATCGAGGGTTAATAATAAATTCTAAAGTGGTGAGAATAGATAAATACAAAATTAATTAATTTCATTCCAGTAAGTATAGGAGTGTAGAATTCTCTCCTTGGCCAAATAGTAACAATAGTCTTGTATTAAACGCAATTTGGAATATACTATTTTATATTGCAAATTTTGAATCTCTGTTTTAATAGGAATAGACTTTTTGCAAAAATCAACCCTAGCTATTCTTCGAATTCAGGTCAAATTCTCCACTTGAGTGGTGAAATAATGGTGACGCACGTCTGAAAGCTTTTAATGGAATCTGGAATTGTTGTTGTGCAAATATATTATATGGCGGAATATTATTTCCTCGGATTCGTAGAGACTTGAACCGGTGCCAAGCGCTCTCCGGATGCTGTGCTCGAGAGATCCGTCTCGTGACGTCAGGGTTTACTTTCGCTGGTACGTATGTATGTATTTATAATGCGTGTAAGGGATAAAGTGTAAATAATTTATTGAAAGTCGATTCATGTGGCGGACCGTTTTAGACTCGGAGGTTGAGTTTCAGCCCTGAACCAGTTTATCGTTGGATGATAGCGTGTGCGTGGTATGGTTGTGATTAGATCAGCGATTATTTGGGGTGTATTTTTTAAAATTACAATTGCTACATTATATTAAATTTAATATAATATAAATATTTAATTAAAATTATTGCTTTAAGTTTATTTATGATTTTAATGAGACATTTTAAAATACGCTCGTTACCGAGCGTTCCCACTGCATCGGCGCCCACACGATTTTAATGCTTTTGACGTGGATTTTTGCCTTCTGAGAAGTGATAATTGTTTTTGCGCTTTTCTTTTGACCAAAATTCGATTTAAATATATATCAGAAGTCCGTGGTAATATTGGTAAGATCAGCTATCATATTTTTAAAACATTTTAATATCCAAGTGCAGACAAACTATAGAGCAATATGCGAGATGCGACGTCTGTGTGTACTTATTCTTCTGCTTATTTCCCCATAAAATATGAGTTGGCCTAGTTTGTATTTTTAACTTGACCTAATGAAAGTTCTCAAACTATAATTAGTTTTGGAACTTTCATTAGATTAGTTTTGGATCACCATAAATTGTCATAAAAACAATATACTGAAAAACATTCCTTAAAATAGACCGAAAAGCAAAAATAATACGAGAGTCGTAAATAAATTCAATCTAGCAATTATGACTTGAGTTGGCTTAGCTTATATTTTTGACTTGACCTAATAGAAATTCTAAAACTATAATTAGTTTTAGAACTTTTATTAGGTTAGGTTTGAGATGGACGTTTCGCAACTGTCAAATTAAGTTTCATATATATTTTAGAGCAGCATATATTTTATCTAGCGCCTATCAGTTTAATTATATTTTCGTTAGTAGAAATAATAGTGGTGAAAATGTATTCGGACTTCACTCTTGATAATATGACTTTACTGAAAAACACACATTCAATGTAACATTTATACATCGCATGTAAATGTATAAATTACTACATAGTGTTTCTTCTCGAGAAAAATGTCTGATATCAGAAACTTTTTAAAGCATTTCTTATTATATAAAATTAAATTTGTACGAATATGTTTAAAATGTTTACAACCACTGCTTTTTTATAAGCCTGCATAAGTGCTGGCAGGTTCCCGAAAGGTTCTAATTTTTTACACTCGAAATCGCTTTATTTTGCTTAAGTAGTAAAATAAGACACTCAGATAAGAAACCTTTCCGAAGGTGTTCGTGCCAGATGTTTGAAACATGCATACTTTCTCGGAAGATCGAAAGTATTTAATTCACCAGCTTTTTGCGATTTTCTATTATAACCGGCCGGCGGGTTTATCTTTGTTTTGGGGATCTAAGAATTTGCTCCAATGAAAATAAATTACGCATGGGATTCGACAGAACGCAAAACGATTTAGGCCTATTTTTTTCAATAATTAAAAGAGACTCCCACCTGCTCCTCTCCCCCCCCCCCCAATGACGTCACTGTGTACATATTGTACTATAACTCTTCATAATCCTTTTCCTTCAGTTTTAAGATGCTAAGAAGTTATTTAGAATGTCATGTTTCATTAGCTTTTATTTATTTCTACTCAAAGTTGCTCACACAATTTGATACATTGCCAATATAATAATCAATCACTCTACATACATATACACATATATATAGGACAAGTACTATTTATATGCATACACTGATAATAAAAAAACGCAATTTAATTAAATCCAAAAATTTTCCAGAAATCTGTCGGTTGCTTAATTAATTCATAACATTCCAGAAAATTTCCCCGTTCCCTTTCAACGCGTGTTACGTGTGCCCTACACGTTTCTCGGAACCTCCTACAGGGTATTCGCAATCCTCCGCGAGTGTTATATGACCCACATTTCCCTAGTGTGTTTCGTCGTATGTACTACTATAATACCAACGATTGTGTTTCACGTGTCTTATTGTGTTCCGCGCTAGTGCGCCTAGGGCTTTTGTCTATTTTTGAAACAAAACTACCCATTCAAAGCGCCTCCGTAGTCGATCAATGCCACCACGTGAACGTGAATACATTATAATGTCTCGACTGTGCTAAATGTCAATTTAGCTACCTTATCGCTAGATTTCCGCCGTCACTATTGTCCGAAAGGGCGGGTGGCAATTTCGAACGAACGGGGTCATAAAAATCTGAATTGGATTTTCGATCCTGAGGTCAGGTGCGCAAAAGTTTGGAATTGAAAAAATAAACGTGAAGCTCCTCTTCCGGCTTTAATTAAGCTCGGTTTGAAAGCTGCTTCGCCTGAGGCATGGAACGGAATGAAAGAAAAAAACATTGATACTTTGCTTGTTAATGAAATTTTGTTATGTATGCTGTATTTTATACGATATATTATATAAGGAACGGCCAAACTTTTGAAGCTATTTAATTTATTTACATTCTGTCGATAATTTTGTATATGGTATACTAAAAAAATCCTTAAAATATCATGCATTTAAAAGAGAGACTAGTTTATGTTCATAGAAATGAAACATTTTACCTGTGACAATAATTAAGAAAATAATACGTATCAATTTATTTACAATGATGTGTTTTTACGTATTGTGATGAGCACATTATGTTTGTATTATTAAAATATGTTTAAAATGAAGTTTCATATAGTTATACTTAGAGCTCTCTTGTTTTAGATTATCGATTTAATCAAAATTGTTGGTTGGCATTTTCGTGTTATGAATGGTGTTAGTTCAGAAACTTAGAAGTTAGCAATCTAGCACAAAATGGATTATATACGAAATTGTGTGTTAAAAAAGCTGCGAAAGCCTATTTTTAGAATTTTTTTTTTGTATTATATAAACTATACAAACCCTATTCCAATTTTAATTTTCACAGTTCGCCTTAAGAATAATTTATTTAAACGATTTTTATTAAATAGGCTCTGTATTGTAGAACAAATTTTCATCATCTATTAACTATTTGTTTTCCATCTTAAGTGTTTTCAAACGCGCCGGAAAAGATTTACGATCACTTCCATGTGACGTCACGATAACTGAGCTTAACGAGCTTTTCTCGCTTCCGAAAATGGATCTCGTCTCGAAGCTTTTTTTTCCTATCTGGTTATCTATTTATATGTATAAAGTATATGTGACATTAATTTTTATTTTTTATTTTTCAGATACGAAAGATTACTGCGTCGTGCTAAAACAGAAGACTTGACAGAAGTCTCAGGCATTGGATGCTTGTACCAAAGTGGCGTAGACCGTTTGGGAAGACCGGTAGTGATCTTCGTTGGAAAGTGGTTCCCGTTTAGCAACATAAATTTAGACAAGGTAAATTAAAGCTATTTTAATCGATTTATTTGTTATATCTAAGTGTTACAAAGGGGTAAAGGTAAAATAGAAAACACCAGACTGAAATCAAAATCTGTAAATCAGTGATACATATTTTATTATATATAAACTATTATTATAACAATCAATTAATGTCACTATGTTGCGACTGATTTTATTTTAATTATTCCTCTGTGCGATTAAGAAAAACTAATCTAATATTAATAAATGTAATAATAATCACTAATTTAGATCTTCTAGATACGATTAAAATTAAAATACACTAAGGTTTTCAATGTATTTTATGTAATAATTACTGACTTATCACAGGTCTATTGTGGTAAAATAGTAGCAATGGCAGATCTTTAAAGAAGTCATTACTCCTACTTCTCCAAATGCGTGATCTGGTCTCTGGTCTGCCTGTTATGCCTTGATAAGCATTAAACTTGTTTATATTCTCTCATAGAAGCTTGGACCAATTAGAATATATCGTCAAGCTTGATTGAGTATGTTTCCCGGGTGGACCTTTATATACAACACCATTATAATTGATTCCCTTTTGCTCGATACTAATCCAAATAAGATTAATAATTCAAGCAATTATTTAATTTATATTGAGGCTAACTATCTCTAATTGTAGTAATATTTAGGTATTTTTAATTGCATAACATTCACTATCTTATTTATTAATTTGTCTATAATAACATTTTCTCAAACACGGCACACCATAACAAAAATATATTTAAAAACAAGATAAATATATATAGATAAATTACATTATATTTATGCAATACTGTAAGCAGTTCCAAATATGAAGGACCTATAAAATATCTAACCTTATTTGTACTAGATTTTAAAATGTGAATATTTTGACTCAAACGCTTTATTTACTTGTATCATAAGGTTTTTTACTGTTTTTGAAAATGTTTACATGCTGTAGCCATTTTTTTTGTCGAATATGACGTTAGCTTTTACCGAATTTCTTTTGTGTCTCTGATGTTGATTTAGCTCTAAAATGCGTTTAATTTGCGGCTTTGTTAAATTGGATATATATTATATTTCTCGGAAATGTTAGAATTAATCCATTGTACACCTAGTACACCTGGTACACCTAGCATCGTCCGTAGCACACAAGCAATTAACCTGTGACATAATACAAATCAATTGTAAGTGTATTAGAGATCATAAAAAATTAATTATGTATTTCGTGTTTACATGGTAAATTATAAAAAATAAAATCAGTGGTTCTCAACATTTTAGTGTAGGGAAATATATTTTTTTTATTTTCAAGTTTAATATTCGATTATTATATTTTTTATTTTGCTTACATGGTAAACTATTTTTATATTAGCAAAAAATTAATAATAACATTTTTTTTTTTTTGAGTAGTTTTAAACGTAGTGGGCAGTATAAAATATAGAAATGTAGTGCCATTACAGCTATATCTGGATCACTATAGTACCACCGTACCAGTACGGTCATATCGCTCAAATGGATATATTTTTTTTAAAACGATTTATGTATAAGTAAAAATGTTTGCTAATTTAATATACACCTACAGCAAAACTTTTTTGTGTTTCTCTCAATACGAGTTTAATAATAGTTTCAAGTATAAATGTATTTTTTTTTAGTTAAAACATATCCAAAAAAACGACAAATACTTACTATTAAGTATAGCAAAAGTAAATATTTTTTACAATGAAAAAAAAATATTTATTTTGCAAAATAATTTCTACCTTTCTGCACAGCTAACTTATATTTTTAAATTTTTTCCAAGTTAACTCTGAAATGTTTAATTGATTAAAAAAATCTGAAACGAATTATCGAATAATTTTAAAGCTTGTAAAATTATTGCAATACAAAAATTGCTATCATAATATTTCAGCTTAGGAATTAATATAGTTTCAATATAATGATTTCATTGTTTAATTGTTTCAGGCCCTATTATACTTGATCGCATTGTTAGATCCCATAGTGAAGGGTGATTATGTGATCGCCTACTTCCACACATTAACCTCGAGTGCCAATTATCCATCGTTCGCATGGCTCAAAGAAGTCTATAGCATTTTACCATACAAGTTAGTAAAAGATATCCAATCAAGTATTCACGACGTTCTTCATTGTCTTCTATAACAATTCTATTCAATAAATTTCAGGTATAAGAAGAATTTGAAAGCATTTTATATAGTACATCCAACAATTTGGACAAAGGTATATATTGATCTACCGTACTTAAAAAATAATAGTATAATTATTTTTTAACGATTAATGAGACTTTACTTTTAAATTACAGATGATGACTTGGTGGTTCACAACTTTCATGGCGCCGGCAATCAAACAAAAGGTCCACAATCTTCCCGGTGTCGAATATTTGTATTCGGTAATGGCACCGGATCAATTAGAAATACCAGCGTACATAACTGAATATGATATGACTGTAAGTATGAGCTAAGTCAATGTACATGGAGTTGATTTTTACTAGCTTTGTCGATTGTCCGAATCTGTTTGCCTAAAAATATGTATACTTGTATTAAATAGTCTCTTTTTTATTTGTTTTATAATATATAATTTATATCAAAAGTGGGTCTGATGATTTGTTTGTATTATACATATATATAATGAATTGATACATAGATACCTATTTTAGTTACGTACTTGTAAATTGCGATGATGCATGTTTATATAGAAATGCTTTATCCAAGCTTTTGTTAACGAATGTGATCTTCATTTATATAAATATTTACACTATTTTTAATCATCATTTGACATTTTCTATATTATTTTTAATTATTTACATATAAATGAATGTTTAAAAAATGTACAATTTAGATTTAGAAGCAGAAATATGTTTAATAAAACATGAGAAAAAGATTTATGAACTATGAACTTTGATAAATACTTAATAATGTTACATTTTACTAAAATTAAATAAATGTGATTCTTATTACTTTATAGTTATAATAACACTACGACAATTTTGCAATTTTTTGCCACAACGGTTAAATAATTGTATTTTTATCAAAAATTATTTATAATAGAATAAAACTATTTTTTGTTGTACGAAAGACCATATTAATACGATCCCATACCACGCAGAGTGATTTAGATGTACGATATTATTTATCCTGCCTTTGACTGATAGTAATTAAAAACAATTTATATGTTCTTGTTTTTTAGATATTCATCTTTATTTTATACTGCTTTGATAAAATATCCTAAAACATATTTATGAATGATTATAATAAAATATTCTGCATAATATATATTTCATTTCATAAAGAAGTTTTGGGCTCTATGTTATAATTATAGATTTCTAAATAAAAAAGTAAAATAAAATTAAAAAAATATATAATTTTGTTGTTAAAGGGTTTTAATTTTATCATTTGGTACCGACTTAATACTGACTTTTTGCCACAAACATGTTATGCACTGATTTTAAATATGGTACTATTTTTTTTAATATTACAGCTTATTTAAATATTCGTTAACAAATATGTCAGAATAAACTAAATATAGTTCATCTTTTATGGAACATATAAATAAGGTTAATCTTTATAAGAAAAAAATGCATCATGCTCCCTACCTATTACACTAACTGTAGAAAATATTTAAATGGCTATAAATAATACTTTTATTAATGAGTATAATACTTTTATTTTCATTATATTTACATACCAATGAAAAAATAAATATGATGTAATATTATAATAATGAAAAAATACTTTTGAGTTGTAACTTTCGCTGTTGACAACAACAATTGTATTTTGCTTCACTTGTGAAAAAGTTGAGTGGCACTTAAATTTGAACTCTGTTCCACTTTCTGAATGTATAAAAAAAAGATAGATTAAGTATTGTATATTTTAGACAGATTCTAATCAAAAATTTTGCCACAAAAATAAAAATCTAATTCTAATGTAAATTGAAGTTGAGTGAAGATACTTTTTAACCAAAATAAACAATGCAATAATTCTTCATTTTACTATAAAACTGAGACAACTACTATTTTATGTAAAACTTTTTGCTAAAATGCTCTCTTATTAAGATATAATCAATCTTGTTTTTAAAGCATAACTATAACTAAGAACCTAAAACTCAACTTTTTATAAATTGATTATGTTTTATGTAACATAAAATAAATACTTTTTGAAGTAATATTTTGCAAAAATAATTATATTTATAATGCAATTTTACATATAAATCCTAATTTTGTGGATAAACTTTTGTACAGTGTAATTAAATATTTTTAAACATATTTTACATCATTTGTAATGAATTTTTGATATGAACATTGTATTATAATTTCCTGATTTTTTAACAAAATATGTTTTAATTATTTAAAATAGTTCTATGTTTTCCTAAGCTTTATTTGTAATACAGATTTAGACATGTATAGATATATTTTTTAATATTTTATTAATTTTTTAGAACCATTGTTAAGTTATATTTCTAATCATAAACATAGCTACAAATAATATTTATTACTGTATTATATTACTGTACTATATTGTATTTTAACGACTTTTATGCATGAGTCGCATGCAAAATTATCATCTATTTTATCTGTATTGAAATACTATAGTTTTAGGTATACTACATATCTATCAAAGTTTAGAAAAATATTTTTACTCTATATGTTTTTGATGTGCATATCCTTGGATAGAGTAATAGGCTCGGGTAAGTATCTACTTTGAAAAACTTAATTACTCACAGCCAACCAACATGCCGCAATGTGAACTGTTTATTTATTATTTATCATGCTGATATTTTGCCGTTGATTATGTTTCTTTATATTTTTTAATTACTTTTGATTCAGTTTAGTGATTCACTGCTTGATTACGATCGACATTATTCTCAACACAATCAAATATGTTTATACTATATGATAGTAAACATTTTTATTAATATGTTTCTTTTTATTAATTCCAGATAAACGGGCTGCATTACTTCCAGCCGGACACGTCGAGCACGTAAAACGAAAGTGATACAAACAAAGCTATCGCGCTTCAGAGTGTTTCTAAATTTTTAATAAGTCGTTTAAAGCTGTGGACTGAGTCATTAAGAAGTGAAAATAAAATAGACGTTTAAATAAGAATGATGCCTCGAGAAATATATCCAAATAGCAATATCATTTGATAGGTGACTAAAATGTAGATTTTTAAGATTGTTGTATTGAACGTCAAAAGAGTTATTTTTAAACATGATGTATCACTTATTGTGTAATTATACTGCATTGTTACAATCGTGGAGTGTTTAAATGAAGCGTGTTTCTTCATTATTAAAAGGGTGATTCACAAATATTGCTACAAAATAAATTTTTGATAGTCTTTTTCTTTCTTAAAAAAAAAGTTGAGCACTTCTTGCAATATTTTTATTAATAAAAGTCAGCTACAGTGTAATTTTATGAGTCAAAGATGCAGTGT
This sequence comes from Plectrocnemia conspersa, assembly GCF_051122295.1. NCBI lineage: Eukaryota > Metazoa > Arthropoda > Insecta > Trichoptera > Polycentropodidae > Plectrocnemia > Plectrocnemia conspersa. Next base: position 22,582,766 of record NW_028277175.1, read on the forward strand.
TTCAAAAATTTTTTTCACTAAAATGTATTGAGAGTCCTCGTACAAAATACTTGATTTTTGATACGCGATTCGTTTATCTCTTTGAACCAAAATTGTAAATTTCTGCTGATTACACAATTGTACTTCTCTTATTCATAATATTTTTTTAATATATATTACTAATTTTTATTTGTAGCAGTATTCTTGTATAACCCTTTATTAATTATAAGTTTTGTATACAAATCAATGGTTGATTGTGAAAGTTGAACGTTTTAAATGTATTTTTTTTTTCAATTGAAGTGAGAAATGTTAATCTTGTAAACCGTTGTTGATCATTTCTATGAATTGTTATAGATTTATACGTATTATATACTTATTGATATATTCATCACGATTCTCTTGCATACATTCGCACTCCCATGTATTATACACACGCAATGTGATTATTCTTCATTGTTGTCGTAGTCGAGACGAGATAGATCTTTTTCGATGTTGTAACGCAAACTTAAAGAAACGTAGAAGTGTTTCTTTTTATTTCGAAAATCAGAAGACTGATTTTGTTACTTGATCGTCGTTGATTTACTCTAATGTTGTAAAATATCTTAAAGCATAATCGTGAACAACATTATTCTATCAAAAATTAGGTATATAATATTTAATTTAAATAATTTATTTACCCAATTATGTACAACATAAATTAGCAATAGTATATATTTTTTTTGCTTATTTTGGGATATTACAATAGAAAAAAATAGTAAAACATATATAATATGAATAGATACAATTATTTACACATAGTTAAATATGAATATATCCAAATCTAGCGTATTTTTGTTAAGAGTAAGAGTAAAAGATTTAGCTTTTTTATATACAAACATACAAAAAAATATATTTTAGAACTATATTTATTACAATCCAAAAGGTATTATAGTTGATTCAAAGAAGTGATACACATCTTTGATCCTCTATTTAATTCTTAGCATTTTTTTTTCTAGTCCTTGGTTCTATTATTAAACATTTATCCCTGTTCATTAATTCACTTATATTTATAAAGTATATACATTTATATAATATAATAAATAAATGTAATCAGTGCCATTGCGTTTATACATCAACACAAATTGTATAGTCGAAAGTGCCTCCCTTTTTCTATATTTGTCGATCACTGAAATTATTGTATTATATATTATTATATGGCACATTGTGGTATTATATAATTTCCCTCAATAACTTTGAATGTTTCCATTGTAGTGTCGTTAATTATTAGCACTAAACAAGCTTATGACGGGTTTTACGCCCGAATTGAAGTGATATACGTTATTGTTACGTGTGCGATACTAGTGATTATCGTAATGTTGAAGTTTCATATTTTTATCGTGTATAAAAATAAAAATTAAACTGTTGTGCCAATAATCACACACATTGCGTAGCGTTAAGATTACTACAAAACTTTTTTAGATCAATTTCAAATTGAAACAAAACTGCCCAGTGGATCACACACACGTAGAATTTAAACGAAACGATGAAAGCGTGTATATATTTTTGCACTGTATATATTACGATACTGTTATATTAATAATATTTTGTTGGAACATAGAGTTATCGATATAGTTGTTATATAAAACCGATTGTTACTGTACATAAATACTAATAAAAATATAAATGAACAAAATATAATATGGAAACATATCGAGACGGGTGTGGATGCGCGAGTTAAGAATCTAAAACTTTAACATTCCTTAATACTTAATTATATATTTTAGTTTATATTATTTCAATCATAATGCAAGAGATTTGATTACTTAGTTTTTATTTCGTTTATAGTTCCAATAAAACCTATTTTAATATGATTGTTTGATTGCTTTTGTATTTGGGTATTGATATTAATCATTATATGTTTAGTTAAAAACTAAAATGTACTTTGCTTAAAAATAGTTGTATTATAAATGCAACTGTGTGTAATTTTTTGAGGTTAACGTCTGAACTTTTGATAGTCTTCCTTTGTGATAATTGTCAGTTTGCATTAAATAATTATCATATAACTTTTAATTCTTTATTCGTTAATTATTGGAGTGTTGTTTCATTGAAAATTTATAATTATACTAAACAAATTGATAACAATATTGATAACTGTTTTTAACATTGATTTTATTAACGTTTCGTATAAAAAATAATAAATTCAGTATAATTATTATCATTATTAATAAATAAAACTCGTACGAGAATAAGCTTATTCCACTCGACTTAGATGTCAGTAACGTGTATTAAAAAAATAACAAATCACGTTAGGAGATGTAGCAGATGGTGGGAAAAATTTGCAATACGAATTCTAAAATTTAATATTAAAAAAATCGAACAGCACTGCGCTAGTTATTTGTTCCCGATAATGTAACCTAATCGAACGAAAGGTAATTTTTCGTGTCTTTGCAAAAAAATTATAAAAAATAGGTATTACTTATATTTTATTCTGTTGATTCAGATCTATCTTAATAAAAACATTAACAAAAAAAACTGTATTTTATTTATTATTTACTACTTTGTTTGTAATAGGTTATAAATGTAGAGAAATTTATAAAAAAACTTTACTGTATAACCATCTGTCACCACTAAACAATGTATTGCACGCATCGGAAAAATATCCATGAATGTGCTTTTTTATCAAGATAATTTACTGGTTTCACAGTTTTGAATGCGCAAATGCATGAATTACGCTTCGCATTGCTGCATCATCCACCATATTCACGAGATTTGGCCTCTGGCGACTTTTTCCTGTTTCCAAATATGAAGAAATGGCTCGCCGGAAAAATATTTACGTCGAACGAGATCATCGCAGAAACAGAAGCCTATTTTTTGAGAGCCTTTCAGAATCTTACTTACGGCAGTGTATCGAGCTAAAAGAAGACTATGTTGAGACATGAAAATGAATGTGTTTTTCTATTGTTTTGAAAAACTTATTAACCTACCCTCTTATATTTGAAAAATGTTTTTTTTTACTATTCTGAAAAGTGTTTCAGCGCAATCCCTATACTTCTTACGCGCATATTTTTCTATTTGCAGTGTTTAAATACATGTGTAAATGAATAATTTTCCAAAATTTATAAATCTATAAATAAACAACAAAGCAAATGTGTCAAGATGTCCTTAAAAATGTAACAATATATTAAATAAAACACATCAAATAAATTAAATTAAAAAAGTATCTATAGGCATAAATTTCAAAATATCTCAAATAGGTGATATTAAATTATTACTATATAACCATCTTATTTAGCGTTATTATATTTATTTATTAATTTAATCCTTCTTTCGGAATTCTAATCCTTTGGGGTATGACTTAGGAGCCCGTAAGACGCAGGTGGAAACTAGTGAGAATTTTATTTGATTATATTACATATTGCGACACTATGATGTGTGAGATCGTTATTTTCGGAGCGGTGGTGGAGAAGCTAGCGGAGGGATGAAGTCAGTGGAAGATCCTTAGAGTTCTGATTGGTGTGGCAGGGACAGTATAGCGGAGGTTAATTCCTCTCTGCTGCGGTGCTTGCGCGGGTGAGCCGAATCTGCTCCTTCGAGTGTCTGCCTGGTCCTCATTGGAGACCAGCCTTATGTATTTAGGGCTGCAAAGCATGCTGATCAATCATAATCATGCAGCGATCGACCAGCCAATCGTTACACTCGCTTCATAGAACAACGAAATATGTATACGCCTTTAGAAAGTGACTTGATGGACATCTCCGAGATCGAATTGTGCAACAGGAATGTTGTGGTCTTACGATGCTATTTATTTTCCGGTGATATATTATTTCCTGTGACCGTTTCATACCAAAAAATATTTATTCAATGTACCGGAGAAACCTTGCATGTTATTTATGGGGAACCCTTTGGTTCTAGTCGTAACGAGGTCTTTTGTTTGATACCACTATTGTCTAGTTTATCCTTATTGATGAATAATCACCTTTAGTCGCAGATTTTTTTTTTAGTTTCAAGAATAGGATCCCTCACACTACATATTGAGATTTAAGAAGACATTCAATATTAAAAACTAAATTGATATTAAACTAAATATTTTCCAAGTAATTTAATTTTAAAATTAACTGGACACAAAATGAAAAAAAATTGACAAAAAATATTTAATAAATATTCATACATTATTTTAATAATAACATTCAATTGAATGTTATTATTTGAACAAAATATTTTCGGAAAAAAAACAATAAATATTAACAACACGTACGTATAAGTCTTAGCATATTTACCAAATTAATTTTAAACCAAAATACTAATACTATTAAATTTAAGCAATTACTTACGACACAAAAACATACAGAACAAAATTACAAAATAGATAAAAAAATATTGTAGATTAGCTAGACGCTGCAATTTGTTTTTTGTCTGGTGGTATTTACTCACAGCACTAGAAACCGGTTACTTTGTCTTTCGTATTTAGAATTTTTGGTCTCTATTAGACCCAATCTCACATTTGCGAATGTCAATCGATGGCATGCGAGATCGTGTTGCAGCCCATCGAACAAATACATATTTTTATTTATAACAAATAGTATTTGTTCGATGGCATGCGAGATTAGTATCGTTTAATCATCATCGGTAAATCGGATTAACTCTTCTATTTGAAAAAAATAAGAACTGAGATTTAATCTTATTATTTTTTTTTGCTTCACAGCTTGGTTTACTTTTTTACTTCGTCAATGGCGCATTGTATATCCAGATGTATCTGTGGAAGCCATTTACAAGTCCACAACGACCACCTACAAATCCATCAACGTATATCAGCAAATACAAGGTAGAGTAGTTTTAAAAGCTTTAATTGAAATTGACGCACCGATCGTGAGAACAAAACCTCTTAAGCATCAAGAACGTCATAAATCTATACATCAGGTTTTAAATCCGCCAGTGCCTTTCATCGGCCAAACATTTCAAAGGATTAAAGTAAATTAAAATTATTTTTTCGTCAGCTGTTTTTGTCTGTCAAAATTTCTGAGAAAACATTAGAAGCGGTTGCAAGATGTGCAGCACTTATGCATGGAAATTGTTAAATATATTGGATAATAACGGATTATTTTTGTTTGTTTATTTTATTTTCAATCTTAATTCAAGCGCAATCAATAGAAAAACACGTAATATTAATTCGATATACTACAAATGATATTTCTTATCAGTATACTTAAATCAAAATTCGTTTTACAGCTGCAATATATTTTACAATCTGATATACGACTTATGTTATGTAATAAAATTAGTTATTAAAATGGATTTTTATCATGTATAAATATACACAAATATTTTAGGTTTTTATTAAATTTATTTTTTAATTAATTTCTAATTTAAAAAAAATCTTATTTTTTCTGCACGACTATTGTTTATTGTCAACAATTTTTCTGTATTTTATGTGTATACGCGTTTATCTTAAAAATGATATTTTAATGAATATTATACATTGAAGGTTCAAAAACAGTGACACGGTTAGTTTAGTCTAAAATATGAAATCATAATCGAAACTTCTATTTTCGGTGTACTTAAATGTCGATTACGAGTTAAAATTATTATCTTGAGTTACTTATCGTAATTTCAACAGCTTTATCAGCAAACGGCATCGAACATATTTTTACGGATATTTTTTTACTCTCCAAAACGCAGTTGATGGTGAGTGTGTTTATTTGTATTTAGCCATTAAAATATCTTTATAAATATAATATAAACATAACAAACAATTATTTTTCTGCATATTACGAAGAATAATATATTTTTCTGCTTTACCATATTTATGTTATGTTATGTTGATTTCACTAATAATAAAATAGTTTATTTTATTAAGTATTGCGTTACTTAAACATAATTTTAATTAAAGCCTATTAAACTTTAACCTAAAAAAGTTCTTTATATATAATATTTACCGACACCATAAAATTCAAGGCAAACAAAAATTAAAAATCTATTGGATCTGAGATGTTAAATAAACATTGTGAAAAAAATAACGCATTCCTTATTCATAACAAGTTATGTGGATATTCATAGAATTCAGAGATTGAAAACATTTCTAGTAAGGATTATATATTAATAAATTGCAGTTTAGTTCTCAAAATAATTGCGGACATACAGACGAAAGTTTGACTTTTTTATAATACATTTTTTATAATATTTTACGCAAAATTTATACTTCCAATAAAGTACAAAATATTTTTGCACAAAATGGCACAATGGTTGTAAACCCAGTAATGTACTACATTTATCATTAAAAAATATATATATTATAATATAATATAATGGAGAAAATTGCATAATATTCAGCCCAGTAATGTACTACATTTATCATTAAAAAATATATATATTATAATATAATATAATGGAGAAAATTGCATAATATTCAGACAATCGCTTTTCAAATTAATCGCAAGCAAAAATTGTACTTTTTTATAAAACATGCTTTTATCCCGAATCCCGTACCAAAATTGACACTGCTGAATATTTTTAATAATAAAAACCATACTTACATAAGCTTAACTGAACAGGATATGCTTTGAAGATAAGCTAAAATTATGGTAAAAAAAATATAACATAAAAAACTCTCCTTATTGGCCCCTAATAAACAACTTGTTTAAGATAATATAACATTGATTTTCCTGTCACTGACATACTAAAAAAATTATCTTCAGACATTTAGAGATAGTACTAGTAGTAGTAAGATGATTGAAGGAGATATCTTTAAATATATCCGTATAGTTGATTTTAATATTAATTATTTGTAAATTAAGAGCCTACAAGAGCAACGAATTGAAAAAATCTTTTGTGATTTTTTTGTGCAACTTATTTCTATTAGTATTTGTAAAGCGTCACATGAATAATATATTATTTTTTGCATTGTACATTCACCCATATTTTTATTGTAAAGCCTGTTGATTAGTTCGATCTAAAATGTATTTTTAACAGTGAACTTTTATATACGATAAACTTCCAAATCTTTTTCAATTCATTCTTTATTACAGATAATTGTGAATATATTGACTTAATTGCTCTGACCTTTGATAACCAATTTGTATTAAAAAAAAATAAGTAACAATACTATGAAATTATCCATCGTGATGTTGATGACAATACATAGTTTTATAAGCTATAAAAAACATACATTAAAAACAAACTGCTTTCATTAGATTTACACAGCTGTTTTTTCTTTTATTTTGCTTCCATTTATTCACGTTCTACTGTAGTGCGTACCCACAGACAGATGTGCGTGATCCGAATTACTAACATCAATGGACCCTGCACTTCTGCCACTGCACTCGGATTACATATTCTTTTCTAAACGTGACTGTGTGAACAAATGATTAATGGCCATGTGGGTAGTCGATCACAAGTTGTGGCCAAACGTGAACCACTTGAGCAAATCCCTGTTCGATAACTTAGTCACACTTAGGCCATCGGCGTGTGCAGACCTCGCATTCGGATAATGTATTGAAGATCGATCAAAATACTCGTTCGTAATTGAACTAAAACATATTTTTATAGGCACTGCTGAAACGAAACAAAGATGCAGAAGCACATCTATGAAGAAGAATTCCACGAAGCAAAAGGCAATGAAATCCAGATGAAAAACACCGACAACGAAATGATCCCGAGAATTATCGGAGCTATAAAAGAAGGCTCTATCGTAACTTTCACTTATTTCATGTAAGTAACATCCATTATTTGTATTAGTTTTCTTTATAATAATAATACTACAATTGTATAAATTTATTAATCTGCTTTAAAATAAGTAGAATATCGACGCTTTATTAAAATTAAGTCAAAAGTATTAATTTATTTACCTATCAAACGTGCCATATATATTTCAATTTAATAATATACTTATAATTAAATATTAATCCATTGGTATTTAATCTATATGTTACATGCATCTGTACATTTTATCAAAAAATCACGTGTAACTTATTGTTAATCTTTGACAACAATAATTTTATCAAGCAATCAAGATAAAATTGTGCATATCAAATCAATCTGCTAATATCAAAAATATAACAAGTTTTTGCTCATAATCACATATTTTAAAGTTAGGTTTACCAATATTGTTGCACAACTAAGCACTTGTGATAATAAATAACTGTAGATGTTATCAAAGACTGACTTATACTTACATAGATTAAAATATTAAAAAAATAGTATGTATGAACGTCAATGTTTGTGGTTTCAATCAATATTGCATTTACAAATACATGTTACTTTTTCAATGTCATTTATGCATAGTGAATAAATTGTGATGTATTAATACATTTTAATAACCGTATTTGTAGATAATTTCAGTCTAACAGTAAACTTTGACTCTATGGTTAATTACTCACAATTAGTTTCAATGGAAAATCACTAAGGTTAACTTGAAAGTATATTATAGTGTCAAGATATAAAATTAATCAGCTTCCATTTGCCAATAACAATTAATTAAGAAGAGAAAATTTCACTGATGCTTAGAAAATATCATACAATAATATATAGTACATACTTTTTTCATTATAAACTAAAAATACACTTGTTATAATTACATATAATTACATATTCCATATTTTTTTATACCCTTAACAAAATATCATAAATATGCAACTTATAATGACATTTCATATTACATTTAACTAATAATTAAGCAATATATTTACATATATTGCGTGTTGAGAGTGACATCATCACGCCGCAATATTACTGTTGTAATGAAATTGATACATTACCATATACATAAACATAAATTGCTATAATATTTTTAATATTATTTTATAAATTCAGAAACTCCTCTTTTTTCTACGCAGAAAACGGAACAAACATTACATCGAATTTTAAATTTAATTTTATAGTATGGAAATGAAATTGTCGCTTTATTTATTAAAATATATTTATCGTAAATCTTCCGTTTCAAGATACCAGACCTTAGCCCATTGCGTTACAACGAACTAAACACAGTAAACAACTGCTAAGTAAGTAGTGAAACGCCAAACTTAAATCAATAACATAATTATTATAGCTTACGATATTCACGACCTAGCTCAGTTATATTTTATGTATTCATCCGTAATATTAGAAAAATCTAGAGATACCTAATATGTGACGATCGATCGAAACTATAATTATATAACAATCACTATTTCCGATCTCCCAAAAACAATATAAATTGAAATACACTATGGTCCACATGAGCTTCGAACCCAGGCCTTTTAGGTATAAGTCGTTGACTTGAAAACGAAGTGGTAGTTCTGGATGAAGTGGTGAAAGTGTTTTAGTTTTGGCTTAAATACCCTTGAGGAAGTGGAGGAACGTTTATTTCACTCCAACATCGATAATTTGGGGTGGAAACAGACTCTCTGTTATTATATAATACCAATCTTATCAGATTCTTAAGCGTATATGGTGGCGTAACGTAAAAATAGTACATTTAGCGCTGTCGTCATACTATGGAATGCATATTTCTTCGCATTTGGCATCGACCCTTTAGTGTACTAGTTCAAAAATGCTAACATATACCGTTTGCCCTTTTTTTCACACCGACGAAAAAATCTTTATTTCTTAATAAATTCAAAGTTTTGTCACCCTTTTAACAAGTCTTTCCAACAAACTTCGAAGGAACGATTATAGATAGTCGCGATACAATGACTATAAATGATACATCGAAAAATAGTGTTATTAAAGTAACATGTTACGCACACACAGTGTGAGAAACTAGCATATTTTCGACAATCATACATACATATTATACATAACCGTCTAGGCAAATACATATATGTACATATTACACATTTCCTTAAAAATAAATTAGATGTACCAAATAGCCTTTTAATGCATTCTGCGCTATGTTAGAAATTATTTCTTTATAATATTTGGTAAAAAATAGATAGAAACAATAAAAGAATACGTATATGTATGTAAGATAAAGAGTTAGTAGGAATTGAAAAAATCTTATCATAAACCTTAATGAATATCTATATCTAAATATTATCAATAATTGGACTTTTGTAGACTATGTATTATGTTACATAATACTCCAAAATATTTATTTTCAGGGTCAGACAGATGTGATAGCTTATCAACAATAGTGTAGTTTGTTTATTTAATAATTTTATTTTTATTATAATTTCAGAACTGTACTAGAAGCAACTGGGATAAAATTTGCTCCAGCACACCTACCGTTGGAACGTCGGTTACAAACCTTAGCTGCACTAGGATGGATCCTCTTGATGATGTTCGGAGAGATTGCATCTTTGATTTTCACCGTTTACATATTAAGAACAAGATTTTATTGGATCATAATTTGTTACATATTACTTATAACTAATCAAAGATATAAGAGTGGTTTAGGATTGAAAAGGTAAGATTCTTGTATTGATATGTGACACTAAATTCTTTACTATATGTTTTTAAATCAAACTTATATCATTTAAGATATCAAATTTAAGTTGTAAATTACTTAAAATATACAAAGAAATATATGTTAATAATCAGATTTTAGCTTTCGGTTAAGTGAACGGCCGTTATATTTTTGTTGATTTCACATCGCCATTGATTGAAATTTATTTCATCAAAACTGATTGAAATTAAAATACAAATAAAAATCATTGAGGAATAATGTTTTATGATATATCACATAAATTTAATAAAAGCCATAGACATAGTATGTATTTAGATCTAATCTTATAGTAATCATAATTACACTGTACCCTTTCTTTATCTTTTACATTAGTAATATTTCTTTTTTCAGTCAATGTTCTGGAAATAGAAAATCCATTAAAATAGCTTTGAGTATTGTAAAGGATATATTTATCTAGAGCAGAAGTTAAAGATTGGTTTTTAAATACTACATTCCAAAATGTTAGCCATCCAATAGATTATGTGACACAAACGCTCATGTTTCATCCTAAAAAGTGGAACACTAACATTTAATACTAACACAAGTCAATTTATATTAGTCATACGAATCTGTAACTGTATCTTATGACAGCTGAAAGGTTAATTCGAATCTAGTAAGTCATAGATTCTTTGTGTTTTAGATGCTCCGCTTGATGCTTCTAAAGTTTGTTATTGTCACGTTGAGCCCTACTACTTATTGTAGTGGTGAAGTCAAGCATTGAGAATTGAAACAAGAAGTTTATTAAGAATAAATGAGATTCTCGCCTTAAAATGTGTCAATCAGAATTGTAACCTTTATCACATATTGCTAATCGTTCCCTCTATCAATTCCTTCATTATAAACCACATTTCTTTGCATACTTATAGTCTTAAGAGTCGGTTCTCTCAAATATAAAGAATGTATTGTAAAAAACTGTATATCGATTGTGTTCCAAAGGAAAACTTTTATAATTAGAGAATAAATTCAATATTTACGTTTTATTTTTTTGTTTTTAGATGGAGATGGGTTCGACAGTGGAGCTGGTGGAAATATCTTCACGATTACTTTCCAACAACTTTAGTGAAAACTGCAAATTTAGATCCATCTGAGAATTACTTGTTTTGCATTTTTCCACATGGAGTATTGAGTACCGGATGCTTCTCTTGCTTTGCGACCGACGCGGCTGGCTTTGAAGATATCTTCCCGGGTATGAAATCGTTCATGCTCACTTTGGATGGCCATTTCTTGGTTCCGTTCTTTAGAGAATTAGCACAGTGGTTGAGCGTATGCTCTGCTTCTGCTGAATCAATCAATTATCTGCTAAATAAAAAGAATGGGACAGGAAAATGTGCGATATTAGTTGTCGGCGGAGCAGCCGAATCTCTCAATTGCCACCCTGGTCTATACAAAGTTGTGGTGAAGAAAAGGAAGGGTTTTGTTAAGATGGCTATGAAAAATGGGTATTTTATTTTATTTAAATCTATTAATAACATGTAAATTATTGTATTAACAATTGTATCAATTCACAGTTCGCCGCTAGTACCCGTATTTTCCTTTGGTGAGACTGAACTTTACGAGCAATTAAGTAACCCCGAAGGTAGTATTGTGCGCTGTGTTCAAGAATGGGTTAGACAAAAGACTGGAATTGCACCTGTGATACCAATGGGAAGAGGTATTTTGCAATATTCCTTTGGTATAGTGCCACAACGAAGGCCGGTAACGACTGTTGGTGAGTTATGAACCATCTCTTAAATAATATACTATTTTTAAGATATGATATTAAAATATAATTTACTTTGTAGTTGGAAAGCCAATGCCTGTTAAAAAAAATACGGATCCGACCGATGAAGAGATTGATGTAGTACACTCAGAATTTATGAAAAGATTAGAGGAAATGTTCGAAGAAGGAAAATCTAAATATATTCCACAATATCCGGATGCTAAGTTGATTATTGATTAAATTAGAGTATAATGCATTTTAATTTCGTATAATATAATATATACAATATATTATTTTTAAATGGGTTAATTTTTCAACCTGATATGTTTACAATGTAAAATTGATAATAATTTTGTATAAAGTTGTTGTTTTAATTTAAATTTTATCAAGCCAAATATTGTGTTATTTTTTAATTTCTTAATAATATTATAAAAAATGTTATAAATATATTTTTTAAGCAAACAAATCTATTTACTTTATCTAAGGCTTTTAAAAGTTATCAGGCAAATAGTATTTCCAGTTACTATATAAACAGAATCTTTGAATAACATCACTAATCGTCTTATTAATAATACAAAGATAATCAATATTTAAAAGCATTTTAAACCGAATTTTACATTGTAATCTTTTAAATAATAAATTTCATGTAAAATGCTACTTGATGGTAAATATCTGAGTCTTTGAAATAGTGCAACAAAAAGATTCCTTATTCTTCTTTTATCTTATACGTTTCATGTTAGTAGCTAAGGTATCATATATTTTGAAAAAGTTGTAACTGAGAGTTTTTATGTTGTATTTTTGGGTTCATATCTATTACCTTTGATAAGATATTTGGGCTTTATATAATGGGAGCACTTCATAAAACTCAGTTAAATTACATTTCCATTTTTTTTTTAAATTTCATTATGTATAATGTGTAATTTATCATTTTATTGTAACACAAATGTAACTTATTTAGCTATTAAAACACCACAGAAGCATTTTTTTCTTACAATAAGCAAGTAATTTTATGTAGAGCACATTTGAAAACTGTAAGCTTGTGTTGAGTTGACCAGAACAAGGATCTACGTATTGACTTTTCACATTGGATCTGCAAAAGTAACTTGTTACAACTGAAAAGAGAAACTACTTCCTTACATTTTTCACTTTAACTTTATTACTACTGTGTGGAATCTTACATATATTTACCCATTAGAAAATGTCAAAAAAAGGCGCTTTATCAACAAACCAAAAAGTAAACAATGAACAACAGAGACTTTCGAAAACCATAAACATTATCACAGTAACAAAACTTCTAGTATTGTAGTTAAATTATATATGTATTGTGCTCTACAAATAATTCATCCATCACACAGTGAAATACTCATGTGAGGACGACAGGACTGACGAGAGTGCGCTTTGGGCCAACAGGGCGGGACGACAACGTGGGGCTTAGAACCGGCGACGACGCACGACGAAGGACGGAAGCGGTCGGTGTCGCCGGAGCGCATTACCACACTTTATTAGAGGATACGTACATTACAAAGCCAAGTTTGACAATACAGCCTATTTAGTCTAAATGAGCTTTATCCCATTCATCCAAGCTTCTTTGGGAGAAGTTTTATCTTTAGTAGAGAGAGAAAAAGAGAGAAAAATACATAGCAAGAGTAATCAACGACTTTTCTATATCACAGATCTTCCCAACATGACTGATAAAGTTACACCACTACACACAATATCTGTGATTTCTTATTAATGTAAAACAATATGTCAGATGATACATAGACACTTCAAAAGTACTCGTATATCCAAAAGAACTAAAACACGCGTACATAAGATGTAAACATTGAACACCAGAGATTCTTATCGACTGCAGGCTTTCGAACGAAGGATCCTAAGGATGATTTTTGGGCCTACTTGTGTGAATAGTACTTGGCATTGTCGGTACCACAAGGAGGTATACTGCTGTATCAGAAGTATGACATCGTCAAGACTATTAAAATACAACATCTGACATCTGTCTCCCAAGGAGGACTCAAAAGCAGTGAAACGACTTAATTTATATAATCCTAAGGTGCCCAGATAGACAACGACTGCATTGTTTGGGTAGAATGGAAAGGATCTCCGAATGCTCTGCATCAGCGACTGGAATGGGATAAAGCACCAAGAACCGAAACTTCCAACTCTTATCTTCCGGAGGTAAATTAATAATGTAATTAATTTCTTATAAAAATACATGATGATTCCATCTCAATTATTTGCTTACTAATAAGCCAATGTGTATTAAGTAAAATATGTATATTATAGAGCTTAGTATAGATCTTATCCATTAAATTACAAATCGACTTTCATAATAAACATAGTCGTAGCTAATTGTTTAATTTTACCATAAAAACACTTCAGTATTAACACTATTTTTAAGATTTGATACAAAGTAAATACACAGATATATTATATAAACACATAAGCTACAATAATAGTAATAATATTTATTTTTTCAAAAGGTATCACTTATAAAAATCACTGTAATATAAATTAAATGTTTTTACGCTTACAATATAAAACAGTAAACTTATAACTTAATTTTTTACACAATTTTTCTTAATGGTATTTAAAATAGTATCGCTCTAGTTTTATATTGTTGTATCTAAGTTATAGCTTTTTGAATGATTTTAAATGTAAAGTATTTTAGGTATAAACTATACGTTATACAACAGATAAGATAAGTTAGTACTGGAATGAAATGTGAATACATAAATTTGGCTCGTTTTAACGTACTGTGTTACTGTAGTACACCCAAATAATAATATTTTAAAACACTAGATTACATTCTAATTATACTGAAGAGAGTCGTAGTAATTATACTTTATCATTTATAAATATGATAATATTTACTTACATAATATCTGTCACGTTTGTAAGTTTAGTCTTGAGTTGCAAAAATGATTTGTTATCATAATATGTATTTTTTATGTTGATTTTATATGGAAATGTGTTTTAATTAGGATGTCTAATTTATGTTTACATTTAATAGCTATTTTTAACATATTCGCATTTAACGCGCAAAACATAATACTTTAACATCACGCATTCTTCACGCCGTACACATATTTATCTAAAATTCGTCTTTTATTGAATTAGTTACGTTTTTACAAGCATTTACAGTAAGATTAAATCCAGAGTATACGTCTACATTTCTGTGTAATACATACGCCAAAATACACAGACCGATTGTACTGAATAAATAGACGAATCTCGTTAAAATCTGTAACAAAAAGATACAATGTGTATTAAAAATTGTAATCTATGATAAAATCTATACAAATGAACGTACCATATCTTGCCATTTTCTGTTTGTCACGCATGTACTGTATCCCATATCAGAAAACGTTACCGAATTGTACAACGGCACCCAAAACGACGGCATCGTCTTGAACAAAAAGTCGTCTAACTTTTTACGTATTATGAACGAACGTCTATTAACTAAATCTCTCATCTATAAACAAACAATGCTGTATTAATAATAAATTAGAACTTCAGTTATTTAATATAGATTTACAGATAAGCTAACCTCAACGTAATTGTACATAGCCAAATCGCATATGGCATGAGCGTCTTTCTCCCTCAACTCTGAAAACTCTGTTAGTACTTTCTGCATATTACAACCGTACTTTACAATCAAACGATCGAGCAAAAGACAATCTTCGAACCCTGCGTTCATTCCTTGTCCATAAAAAGGTACCATTGCATGAGCAGCGTCACCGATCAAGACAACTTTGTTACTCACATGATACGGTCGACACTATAAGAAGTAGAAATATATTATTAAAATATTTATTTACAATGCATTTAATATGTTATATTAGTGACTCCCAAATTTTATAGAATAAAGGTAACCTATAAGGTTTAATAATTGCAATTTTTATTTTAATTGCTGTTATTTCTATAGAAGAAATGCCTATTTAATTTATATTTATATCAAAATGCACATTTAAAACGCAATCTAGTTTGATATTTTCTTTTCACTGAAACATATGCACTCATAATCTTATGCCACACGCTCTTAAGAAGGCAACCATAATAACCACATTTTAAAAGCATGTAAAAATATAAAATACGTTTACCCACTCTTAAATTCATATGTGACTGATCATATTTGCTCTGAATACTTTCTGTATTGTGTCACTCAGACAAATTGATGGCACAATTTTTTATTTTATGTAGCATAACAAATAAACAAATAAACAGAACCCTTTTGAGGGGCAATTCGGGTGAATTAGATAAAACATAATTTAAAACTAGATTAAGTTATAAATTTGAGAACCATTCAATTAATGTTGAATTATACCTTAATAGAAACAAGTGGTGAAGGTTTGCCTTTGAAGAAATCTTCCACTAGTTTTTCTTTACCGATTAGTGGAATAGCATCAGGAAAGTATCTTTCAAAAAATTCAATCAAAGCCTTCGGTGAATCTAAGCATTTAAACTTAACAAACGGCATGAATAGTGTGACTGTCCATGTATAGTCCTGATTCGGTAAAGCAATCATCATGAATTCACCTCTCGGCCAAATGTGCAGAAAAGTATTAGGCATTGCAAACTATTTAAATCAATATATATTAGACATATATTTTACATTAAAATATATCATTTATACAAACAGTTTATATACTTTATACACACTGCCGTCTTTAACAGCTGGAATGCAGAGTTCTAAGTATCCATGTTCTATATAAGTTTGACTGAAATCAAAGAGCGGTTGTTTCATCATGTGACGTCTAACCGTCGAGAATGCACCGTCAGCTCCGACGATCAAATCAAACTGTTTCTGTACAGTAGTGTTCTTTTGTGTCCTTAAAAATGACATAATAATTTAACTAATTAGTTAATGCTTAAACTGAAATGTGGATCTTACTCTAGAAACGTCAATTGTCCCTTCTCTAAGTTTGCGTTAATTAGTTTGTGATGGAAGTATAGAGTCACGTTCGGATATTTCTCAGTAGCTGAAACATGAAATTGCAACCTTGCTCTTATTAAAACCACAATACCATTGAACTTAAATATCCTTATCGAGTGGTTGTTTCAGAAAAATGGAGACCGCATACATAGGTGTCAAATTACCGCTTAGTGACAACATTTCAAGCGTCAATATCCCATTACAACAAGATCATCCACCGTTGTAGGGTTTCATTACAAATCCATTTTACGGAGTAATATATACTAATTACAATTTTACACGTAACCGTGACACTAAACTTGAAACGACGATTGTAATTTTTTGTATTCTATTAAATTATGGATAAATTCTATATAATATAGAACAATACAAATAAATTGCTAAAGGTGTGCATAGATTTTTGTATATATTACATACACATATATATGAATGCAGTATATACATATACATATATATGTATTAAATTCGATTTTTGGCAAATGAACCTATTCTTATTTGTTTTTTTATACACTAATGATCTTAGATGTTACATAAATATATTTTAAAATTATAATTATATGTTATTATATATTTTTACAAATAATATACAAAAAATTAAGAACGAATTACTAAAAAAATATATTTTAAGAGTTAGTTCTTAATTCATAACTTTCATAATAAAAATACTATACTAAAGCAGGGGTAGCCAACCCAAATGCTGGAAATGCATCACAACTCCGCGGGCCACATATATAATTATATATCCCCATATTAGATTTACATACACTATAGACATTTTTTGGAGTGAAAAATTGTCTATTGTGTATTGGCCATTATAAAATAAATATATTTTGTAAAAGTGTAATGAATCTCGCAGGCCGGAAAAATGTTCAAGGCGGGGCCGCATGCGGCCCGCTCGCCGCGGGTTGGCTACCCCTGCTTTAAAATCATGATTACAGTATTTTATACTTAATGTAAAACATGCATTTTAAATATTTCAATTTAAAAACTTTATTAATAATGGCTCTTAAATGGTAGTGAGCACATCGTATGAAACAACAAATTGCGTTAAAACCAGTGCCATTACTAGTGTTTCTTAAACTTGGACCAGATATGAACTGATTTTTCAACGGGGACTATGCAAGTATTATATAATTTAAATATTATAATTACAAAAAAAATATTACCTGTTAGTAAAACTTCATTCAGATATTTTCTGCCAACGGAGTAAATGCACTGAAAAATATGAATATAACAAATGTTACATAAATAAATCAGAGATAGTTTCTACGCATAAAAATAGTACACATATATTTCTAGAACAGTCTAAATAAGCCTTTTCTCCTATTCATCCAAGCTACTCGAAACACTCAAAATAGGACAATTTCCCGACTAGTCTAAGTCACTAGGAGGTGGCTTGCCATTTGTTCACATCTGAAACAGCAGATCAGCGATATTAGAGATCAAGAGCGCCACTGGTAGATCAGAGACCAGAGAGGCATTTCGAGAGGCTTCAATAAGGACTCTTTTTATCCACTTTTACAACTTCACCACTGCACGTACCACAATGCGTTCGCTTAAAATCATATTGTTGCTTCATTAAAGGAAGTGGACAATATAAGTAGAGTTTAAAAATACGATCGATGGTCTAAATAAGGCTTTTTCCCACTCGTCCAAGCTACTAGGAAGAAACGCATGTAAGATTCATAGCAGATGAGCGAGAGCAGAGTTCAGGGACACAACTGGCAGATCAGAGACTAGAGAGACTCAAATATTTCGAGAGGCATCACTTCTACAACATCACCACTGCAATTAATCTATTACTAATCTGCCTTTTCAAGGACTACTCCATATCTCTCCTGACCACCTGCTACACCACTACTCTTACTAGCTGAATAAGTCACACCACTCAGCACAAAACTCCATAAATACGAATACGAACAAATACATATTTGTTATTATGTATTATTATAGTGGAATATATTTTTATTATTTTGATTTTTTTATACAACTAGAGAGCTTGAATCCGAAATCTAACATTCACCAAAAATATTTATTTACGATCCAACTTTTATCAATACTATAAATATCAAACTACAAAATATTTACAGGAATACCTAAAGTGATTATTTTAAAATCAATAAGACATGTAACATGTATATTATACTGAATTTAAAAATGAAGTCGACTCTTTTTGACATATTTTATTTTTACACAACTAAAATAAAAACCATTAAAAATCACTTAGAAAAAATAATTCTAACTAAATTATAAAAGACTGGACTGTGATTTTTATTTGATTAATTTTGAATTAACTTTTCTTATGATATATCTGCATTAAAGTAGCTTACATTTTTTTTATGAGAAAATGTTAAAGACATACTTTACATACTCATTTGCTATATTGTGATAGTGAATCTGGACGTCAAAAACATTTTAATTTAAAGTTATTAGCTAAAACTTTTACCTGATTTGTTCTAGCGTCGTATGGAATAATTCTATTGGTTGCATTCAATGGATGTATCATTCTTCCTTGCATTGGCAATCCATGACCTATCATCTGTTCTTCCAAACCAACAATAGCCAAAGCTCTTCGAGCTCTCAAAGACATTGATAAGTTGATTGACCGTCCCCTGACATGGGGTGTCTTTCGAATATCTAACAAAAAATCAGAATACATAAAATAAGTTCTTTGAAACGAAATTATGATGATGATGGATGATTTGTTTGGAAAATCACCTTCTCTGTATTCATAAAGGTGAACGTCAAAGTTTCTTTTGGCAAAGAACGACGCGGCCAATGATCCCACCTAAAAGAGTTTATTACTAAAATATAATTCATGTTTTTTTATTCATATTAATTGAACCTTAACCATAATTAATGTTAAAAAAACATATAGCAAAATATATGCTTAATTTAGCGTACAAAATGCTCTAGATAATGTAGTAACTGGCACATTATATTTTGTTAACTAATCAAATATGGCATAAATCTAAAAGTTTTGACAATGTGATATTTCGCACACGTCATTACTCTGAATCGCAGTATGTAACGATTAGTTTAAAGTGGTAAAGGGTTAAGTATAAGGACAATGTTAATGGGAATCAAATTGGCAGAGTGCCAAAAACCGCGAGAGGAATGTTGAGACGAGAAACAAGAATTGGGAACAATAATACACAAAATCAATATGAAAAAAAAACTCTTAAGAATAGAATCATGCGACATTGTGATCACTCCTTTTATCTGATTGGATTTCACTCAACTAAATCAAAATGGTTATATAATATATACAGCTTCTGAGTGGTGTTCTAAAAATATGATAAACTAACTTTAAAGAAAAAGTATGTCTTTTACACAACACGTGTGACATTTCTCTTACTTATTTTTATCGCTGCGTCTCATTACAAGTATATGTATATTAAAATTGTATTACAACCAGTGATGTATATATTCTTAAATAATAGTCATATTCTGAGAATATTTATAACACATAAGATCGTTTTTATTTTTTATAACACTTAAAAATCTTTTCAGAATATGAAAATCTAAAATATTTCTGGATATAATACAAACCTTGAAATCTTCATCAAATTTTTAAGAGATTCAGAGAATATTCTTACATTAAAACAATTAATAAATGTTTCATGTTTTTCACTCAAAGGATATGAAGAAACATTGATCATAATCTGATCGACTATTGCCATATATTTTATGTACAATTTTATATTAATTGTTGAATCTTCAATATTTGTGTGTAACTTAAAATTATAATACATTAAAAATTTGTTGATTATTTAATATTAATATTACATATTTGCGTTTAATTATATTCATTTTAAAACACTAATGAACGATAAACCATATTTTCATTAGTAAATGTAATTATTTTTACTTTGTTAAAAATATAAAAAATCAATTACCTTTTTAGAATATTTTTTTCCTAAATATTATATCTGATTACATAATATTAAGCTAGTTATTTTAATTATTATATAAGATATATTAAAAATAAATTAAATTGATTTTAATACAAAAAGTTATTCATTTGGATGTACATTATTAAATAATCACTAACAAAATAAGTCGTTTTTTTAAATAAATTAATATTAAAAATATCATTTAATAAATTTATTGTTAAAGGCCGCGCGCTAACGTTCAATTAAGATAGAATTTTTAAAAGAATGTCTTTATGGGATTTCGAATAACGTGTAAAAATTTACTGCCATGAGCCTTATTTCAACGTTATATTATACAGTAATTTTAAACACAATGTTTTGCATATATTTATGGCAAAAAAACTAATTAAAAAAGTATTTTTTACCATTGAAAACTAAATAATATATATTCTTTAACCAACTTGATACGTACATAATTTATTAATAAAATATATATGTATTTGCATATGTAAACATACTAGTTTATGAAAATATTAAAATACATCCACAATAAAATCCCTGTTTAAAAGAAATAAATTTCATTTAGTATTCACCAGTCCACCGCCGACAATAGCGATGGAAAATCTCCTCTTAAGTCCATTTTCTACTCCGTTTTCGTCCATGTCCGACAAAAGACTAAAAAGGCTCTGCCATAGTTGGCAAAGATATATAACAATCTAAGCCCGAAACTCGATAGTTCGTTCGTGCTTATCTTTCAACAGTGTAATTTAATACACATAATATAACATGGTATTAGTAAATTTAATATTATTGAATACTTGATATTTAATACAAATATATTTTATACTATTATTTAATTAATTTATAGTACGATGAATTAATTAAAACGCAAATTTTCTTACATACGTTTCAATGTTATCATCAGATCATAAATATTGTTTTAACTATAAAGCTTATTTAAATTATGTATTTTCATAATATTATTTATGAATGTTGAATGTGCGTGTTATATTTTTTATAAATTTAAAATAATAGGTCGTAGCAGAGAGAAAAAGAAGTAATGGTTAAAATCTTAGTTTATTTGTTCAAAAATAATCATTTTTAAATTTGTATATCTCATGAACTAATAATACTATAAAACATACATGGTATGATTTTTATTGTCATTAACGAAGTTTTTAAAATTTAGATAAGAGCATGCGGTTCGCACGCCCTTTTCTCTCATTCACTCTTTTCAAATTTAATTTGGATTAACATATTTAAATATTTAATATATATTTTAGTTGTAATCGCTAGTTTAGATCAAATTTTTAGTATTTAAAAATACTTTTTGGGGGAAACAATAGCCATTTTAAAACTGCTAGTTTAGCTAAGTAAAGCATAAGTGGTATCACAGTAAACAATTTGTTGTACGTATCCTTTGTAATTATCGGACAGCCCACAAACGGAAACTTAAAAGTTAAGCTTTCACCTAAGATATAGATCGGAGGCGAAGTTAAACAAAAACACGATTAGTTATACGCTTATTTAAAGGATCAAAATAAAGGATGTGACAATTTGTCACAACACCAATCGGTCGCGAGTCACTCTACAATCACTATCGATACTAATTCACTCACCAAAGACTACAACTCTGCATTTTTATTGTACATATAATTATAATTATTCATAGATACGTCTTCAATCACTTTTGGCAAGTTTTGTTAGAACAACAGCATATGTTGCATCCCGCTCTTTACACTGTTAACAACCTTTTGTCTTTTACCAAAACGGTGACAAAATCTCTTGATGCGGGAAATCAAGTAGACATCGAATATACGGATTTTGAGAAGGCCTTTGACAAAGCTTGTCATATGTTATTATTCAAAAAAATGCCCGACCTCGGTTTCTCTGATGATTTAACTTTGATATTCGGGTCGGGTCATAAAATTAACATATGTGAAACTGTTGTTTATTAATTTTACTTATTCAACTTAGTTGTTAGCTATTCATGAATATATTTTATAGCGCATTCAGTTTAAAAAACGGTCCTTCCATTGCAAAAATGCCGCCCCCAAGCATGTGCCACTCGGGCGGTGCCCCGATCGTTTCTAGCTACGCTACTATTTATATGTTTTTTAGCATTCATTTTTTATTATTATTTCTATATATTGTGTTTTATTGCGAACGTTTTAAAAGCCACGCGTGCTTGACGTCGTCTGGTCCGAGTAGGAAATGCGTTTGTGTGCGTGCATCAACAATGACAAAAAGGCATAGCATTGTATAGTTCTTATTAAAACTATATTCTGATTAAAACTATTTCGGTCTCTCAACAGTTAATAATTTCACAAGGGTAGTTATTACCGTGGAGTTATTTCACGCTACTTTTGTATGTCGTTGACCAGTTCATTAAGTTCGGTTTCAATTTGCTCTGAGGTTTCAATTGGTGTATTTGATCGATTTCTCGTGACAGTTCCATCTTGAAACTTGTCTTTTCTGTTCTCTTGTTAATTAAAAACGAATTTTGTAATTTTTGTATAATATTTTTGCTAAACGTGAGTACTATGGGAGTACTCATACATGAATCTTTTCATATGCGAATCAGAAATCAGACATTTTGTTAGGAATCTTGGAAGGCTTGGAACGCTTAGGGTATAGATCTAAAAGGCCCCTCTGTAGACACCCCGGTCGCGCCGACTTGTCCTACCCTAAAGCCGGACAGATTGCCGTGGCTCTCCCGCCGAGCGTTCGCCGGCACTCGGAGAGAAAGGGAGAGGACCGGGAGCTGGGGATAGGCACTGCCGTGTTTCTTGGCAGACGTCCCGAGTCGGCGTCCCGACGGCGTCGAATCGGTCGCCGATACAGTGGTAGTCGCGCCGCGCTGCCGCCATGTCGCCGCTGCTGCTGGCGCTGGCGCTGGCGACGCTCCTCGCGCCCGCCACCTTAGACGCGAAAAAGCCGGCGCCCCCGGTGGCTGCCGCCCCGGGCCCCAAGGAGGCGGAGCCCGTCATCGAGGAAGTCACGTCCAAGCAGCTGGAGCGGGTGCTCAACGAGAAAGACTTTGTCGCCGTATACTGGTGTAAGCGTGTCGAGTTTCCTAGCCCCCCACCAAACGCCGCGCTAGCATGTATGCTGCTAGTTGTCCGGGCAGAACGCATTTAGCCATCGGCCGCCACCGACGAGCATTTATTTTAGAACCCGCCCGGTTACAGCATCCGTCCGCGCCCCGATAACGATACCGTTATAGCATGACAGGGCCGCGGCCGAACGCTTTCGCTGTAAACAAGCTATTTTTCCCGGCAAAACGCTGCCCCCGCCGCCATCTTGTCGCTTGCGACGCTGGCGGCAGCGGCAACACCAAAAAACCCCCCACACACACACCAACACCTATGTCGCTAGGCCGGGAATAGACAGTCGAAGGAGGGTGTCGCCAATTTGTTGGGTTGCACGTCGTTGCAGCAATGGGCGTAGTGCGTTCGATGTGGAAATGTGTTGATTGGAATGTCTCGGGTCACGTCGCATCATGATTCTTCCCACCCCCTAGAGCAGTGGTCAGCAACCTGACTCTTTTGAATGCCTTTTCAGCTTCTGAGTCGGACCGGCTAACTTAGCATTACATTATTTTATTAAAAACTCAGACAAATAAAAACAATCAGGTTCTTACTGTTCAACTGTCATCCACATAAAAAGCCTTATTTAAAACCATGTTATTTGTATTTATTGTTAATTAACCTTTATAGCGTAAAAAACGTTGTCCCAATGCATTGCAAGTAATCGAGTGTCCACTTTGTGTAAATTGGCATAAGTTCCAATTCTCACAAATTTAAAAAGTCGGAAGAAGGTGACACACGATTGGAAATACTATCTCATAAAATTTACTATATGATTAGATATGATGTAAATTATGAAATTATTTATAAAACGCTTACTTCCTTATCTATAATTTTCTTTTTATCACCATAATATAAAATCGTTGTAATACACTGCCGGTAATTTATAAAAGTTATTTATTTTATGCAAATCTAAGATAAAAATGCAAAGACTAATGGGACTACTTGATATTGTGTTGAAAATCAACCAAGCAAATAAAAATAAAATATATAAATAAAGGTAAAAACTAATAAGCAGATGTATTGCACACATTATATACTTGACTTCAAACTCTTGACCAGTGATTCCCAACCTTTTCACACTTTTGATTAGGTATTAAGGTCATAAAACATTACAGTATTTAAAAAAAAATTTTTGTAAAAGCAATGCTTATAAAAATGTAACTTTAAATCAACTTATAAATAAGCTGTTGAGTTATACAGATTTCTGAAATATCAGTAGTTTAAAATATGATACAGAAACTGTAAAGTATTTCGCGTTTTCAAGTTTTTATTATATTTAAATCTTCCGTTCCAACAGGACATGTATTATTACAAAGCGTTACAACGGGGTAAATACAATCAACAAGTAGTATTGCAATAATATCGGAATTTTCAATACCGGTATTACTGAGAGTGAGAAACAGTTAATACCGGTATTAACATTATTATTATGATTTTAATTAATTGACTAAAAAACAATCCTTGTACCATTCGCATGATTCACTATAATTATTGGGTCGATAACCTGAAGCCAAATAATCAGTACTCTCTATAAAAGAAAAATATATTTTCATATCCAGCACGATAGATATTTAGTAACTAGTACCTGAAAGATCTGGTTTCGAATCCCATATGAACCCTAGTGCTTTCCAATATTTATCATGTCTGGGAGATCGGATTATTATGTAATTATAATTCTTAATGAATTCAATAATCGCAGATTAGGTTTTCCTAGATTTTCATAATCTCACTGATTAAAATTGTAATGAAATAATTAAAATAAAATCAAGTCGTGCATAGTGACAATTATTGTATCTGATTTAATTCTAGTGTCCAGTAGCGGGCCGTAAGAATTTGTAGTGGAGGAGCTGCAGCAAGAATAATAATTGCAATATTGAACAAAATACCTAAATAATACTAAAATATATAGTACATAAGATTATAAAATAATTTACTAAAGTAAATTGACTCAGTTACATATAAATACAAATATATTTAATACTTAATTTTATACTGGAAGGGCTGCAGCGCCACAGCCCTTATAAACGAACCGCCACTGCTAGTGTCTCACTACTTAGTTGTTAATTGTATTCACCCCGTTGTACCGCTTTAGGTTAATAAATATAGTGTTAAAATGGAAGATTTAAATATAATAAATAAATAATGTGTGTGAGCTCAGATAATCAATATTAGTCAATATAATGTTATAGTTCTTGATCGCGTTCACTGTTCTTACCTGTAAAGTCTAGAACTGAAGCACTTGCCAACTCTTCTCTGGCAAAGGCCGTTCGTCTGCTCAATACTGTGCATAGAGATATTGACATTTTCTTGTGCACATATGGGGTTTTGGTTTAATTCGTGTGGGACAATGCACACCTATTGAAGTGATTTGTGTCTGTTCTTTTATCTTGCTTCGTGTTTTTACTTATATGAACATATATATACATATGTGTGTTTGGGTGTGTGCGTATATGAATTTGTATGTATGAATACGACTTGAGACTTTCTTTAACATAAATGATTTACATTGTTTTTACAAACATATTTATTTTTTAAATAATTTTTCTGAATTACTGTTATGTTTTATGACCTAAATAATTAATCAAAAGTGTCAAGAGGTTCATCACTGGTCTAGTGTTTGAAGTTCAGTCTATAGTATATGATCTAAATTATTTAATTTTATCGTTAGTTTTTACCTTTATGATCTAATCTATACAGAACAGTATTTTGATTTTCAACACAATATTGGGTTGTCCCATTAGTTTTTGCTTTTTTTTTTCTTACATTTGCAAAAATGTATAACATTTTATAAATTAACGATAGTTTCAATATTCTTTCGGTGTTTGTTAACAGTAGTCGTATCAATGAAGGATTTTTTGTTTTTACATTTTCAACCCTAAATCAACAAAGGCAGTGGAAATAAAATAATATATTATGCTTTATGAGTTTCAGCTCGGTCATAATGTGACAATAGTTGTTAAAAACATCTGTAAAGCGATGGGCTGTGATGTCATTAAATTTAGATAGTGTCAAATGTGGTTATAAAAACTTCGTTCCGGGAATCTTGCCGTTGAATATCTACGTAAAGGTTGTTAGTGAGAAAATTTAGGCTGCCATCAAAGAAGGTCCAAGATTAACGATACAGAAGTTAGCACAAAAGCTCAACGTGCCACCTACATCAGTTCACAGACATTTAAAAAGTTAGAGTAGGTGTTAATTAATTTAATAAGTAAAATATTTCATTGATATAAATTTCCGAGTGGTAAAAAAATTTAGGAGGCATCCAGAATCGGTCAATCAAAAACAATTTTTTTGTTTTTGGTAATTGTTCTTCTTTTTGTAACGTTGATATCAATTTTTTTAAGCGGATTTCATACCCATTGATAATTGTCTATATTTACGTTTATGAAAAGTTTCTCAAAACTTTTAACTAATGTCTACCATCTATTTTTTAATGATTTTGTCAAAATTATACCTTTTACTTCAAATTGTAAACCATAAATTCGCACATAAAAACCCAATCTGGCAGATGTTGAATACGTTAGTACCAGGCGCGTACGATGAGATACTTTACCTTTCGCTCGCTCGCGTTTTAAGTAACGAGAGTAAGTGAGAGATAAGAGCGTGTGATCCGCACGCCCTTATCTATCACTCACTCCCGTCACTTAACATACGAACGAGCGAAAAGGATAATATCTCAACGTATGCGTATGGTTAGTACCCCATTTCTCATATTTAAAATTAATAATGCATTTTGTGCATTAATAATTTTAAATTATTTATGCATTTAATGCATTATTTATTTCTGGCCACGTTTAATGAATGTTTCGTTCACTTTTCAAACGTTTTTTTATTTTTTGTTTTGTTCATTTTTGAACGTTTAATTAATAAAAATATAAAGTGTCTTCGTCATATATTTGAAAATACAAAGAAAATAGACATGGCACAAAATCTTTTGGTGAGTTTGCACAAAAAATCATTAAATACCAAATATGTATTATAATTATAAAAGCGCATAATCAAAATGTTTATATGGAATAACAATGTGTGGTCCAGCCATCACCCTGTTTTGATAGCGTGTATTTCTTTTACCTTAAGGATTAAGATCAACTTATTTTGGCTCTAGTTTTGTAATTTCGAGAATATATTTTTAGAATCTTAACATCATTATAACCTATAAAACATACTACCTCTTGCTTTAACATAGTATATAAAAATGGAGAAGTTCTATAAAAGTTTAAACTAAATCCTTTTCTTTTAGGATACATTTGAATTGGCTTTGTATAATCAATCTTGATATAATCCGTAATAAAGACTGAAAAAAATATAATCTCCAATGACATTATCCTAATGATATTACTCTCGTCTACTCAAAGATTTATATCTGAAATCTATTTTGTTTTTAATTTTGGTTCTTGGTTAATTGATTTAACAATATAAATCGTTTTGTGTTGATAATGAATGACATAAATGTATATATTATCCTCTCTAAAGTGATGGTTAAACTGCCAAAACTTTTTGAAACTGAATCAGTCATTACTGCGCGAAATCAATATTTATAATCATGATATATAGTAATATCAAAAAAATTGTAGACGTCTTAAACTATTAATTTAGTATGAGCTTACCAACAATCTCGTTTGATTATTTCTGCTAGCAATATTTATATTCCTATTTTGTATGTTAAAAATATTCTGTCCTACTAAGTTTTTACTAATTGTACAGATATTAAAACGCTTTATTTTCTTACCATATTTCAAGAATTTAAGCAATTCACATTTTACAATTAAAATTTGACAAAAACATTAGACGTAATATTTTTTAAAAACACGTCGTATTTTTTAACAATCATGCCCAAATAGAGTTTTCCTGAATTTCCAGTTTTTAACTGGTGTTTTATCATCAAAATTCTAGATATATCTTGTCTAGACAAAACTTGCCATACTTCCATAAAAAAAATTTAATGCGTATTTTAACCATTACATAATAACTGTTATCATATATTCAACATTAATTAAACTCCTGAAATTCCTTATAAACAATTTTATGTTATGTTACAGAAATGGATCATTAAGGATCATTTCTGATCTCATATTAAATATTTATCATTATATACTATTTACTGACTCTTGCTGCTTGACATTTCCGATTGAATCTCATCTCTATTATCTTCCACAAAATATAATTTTGATGCACAAAATCTAATTGTTTACTCATCTAGCGTTTCATCAACATTTATTCGGTGGTATTTGAGAGCTTATTTTATCATATTTCATCAGTCTTAATCTATATTTTAATTAAAGTTACAAAAATACTTCTTATTAAAGTTAGACTTTATTCGTATATTATTTTGATAAACACAAATATCATATGTATATTTAATTCATTTGAGATTTATATTCAACAAAGTATATAGAAATATACATAGTGATTTAATTAATACAAATTAACTATTCTTTGCAAGTTGCATAATAGTTACAACGAACTTTTGAGGATAAAATTCATATAAAACGTATTTTAACATTTTAGCACATTCTGCCTTTGATAAAATGTTCAGATAGTGAGCATTTTCTGTATAGAAATTCGTAGTTTGCATATAATTATTTTAAAAAATGTATATTCAAACTATAAAGATAAGAGTGGTTTTAAATATGTTTCATTGATCTTTTATATTGCAAAAAAGAGTTGTGTATAAAAAAAATAATGTCTCTCATTTATATTATTTATTTAACTTAAGATCTATGAAAAGTGCATTGTTTTAGGCAAAGTTTTTGCAGAGATGAATGAAGAGCTTAAAGTCGATTAATTTTACATACGTCATATATAGTTTAGCTTGAATTTTGGCTGCAATCCAAAATTATTGGGTACATCTTAAATGACTCACGGAGAATGGCAAGTTGTATTGTAGAGACTAGACTTCAGAATTCAATGAATTTTAAAACACTTAATATTTTAAATCTAATTAAAAATATGCTTCATTATCATTTGATTATAAAATACATAATCAAATTCGTGAAAGTATTTCCATATTAAATATATTTACAAATTTTACTAAAAAAACACATAAAATTTGGAATGTCAAAATGGTGTTTTTTAATATATTTTTTAATCTAATACAATACGTTTATGTTAGTAATTAATTGAACAATCTACGGTTCGATATAAAATCCATAAAATTTTATTTTTGGAGTGACTCCAAATCATTATAACGAATCTCAGTGACTTGTTTCGATTCGTCATCGTCAATAAACTTGACCTTATGAATCATTTAACTGCTGAAAATTCCACGTGGCTTCGTATATTTTTTTTAGCATCCAACTCATAAGTCTGTAATCTAGTCCTTTGTACATTGTACGAAATATATTTATAGTTAAGTTCTGTCTATGCTATTGTTACATTGCCAGTGATTTGGAGCGTATAATTAGAAACCACTTAATGACCGACGAATTGGTAAATGCTCCAAGAGAAATGTTTTATCGCTCTTGAGTAATTGTTTTATTTTTTTAATGGTTTGCGTTTAATTATAAGAAGATATTTTTTGACTATAGTACATTTTTATAAAAATCTAAATCGTATATCTAAATTTATTTTAATTGTATATCATATATTATAGGTTACATTTTTAAGTTTCGAAAATTTAATGAGACTATCAGAAATAAAATAAAAATATAATGATATGTTTAAAATATAATAAAATATATGTATATTCATATTTGCTCAATATGATTTCACAGCAATGAGTGATTATATTATATATTGTCAGTTATATAAGCTTTCAACTACTACGATCTTAAACACTGACTTAGATGTTATTTTGCTCAGCAAAACACTATTATGAGAATCATTAAATACATCAAACAGGCATATTAAAACACTCTCGCACATTCAAGATGCGGTCGTTTTATTTTTGATCGCTAAATCAAACCACTGGAGTCCAACATAAAGATTATTATACCATCTTAAAAAAAAATCTAAAAATAATTTCACACATAATAATTTACAATATTATCGAACTTCAAGAGAAAGAGTTCATTTGATATTTTATATTTTTACATATTCGTTTAACTTGTCTTTCCAAAAGTTGATCTTTGATCTTGAAGGCATGCGACGGTGCAAATACCCTTTCAGGAATTCATGTGACGTCTGTTCTAATTTCATGTCGTGTGATGGCTCGCGAATACGTGTCCCCTATGCATTGGGCATTTAAAAAATATTCTAAAATAATAAACAACACGTTTGTAAGGTCTAAAAATATTTGTCCTGAAAAAATGTTGAATGAATCAGCGTAGGGCGAGACGTCGTCAAATTTTACCATCTGTGAAAAACAAACGATGACGCACTGTAAAAATATATGACACCTGAAGATGACCTCTTTATTCCATCAGTGTAACAATATAGTATTTCAAAATCGTCTGGGAATGAAGATCTATAGATAAAAAATTCTTTCACGAACAATAAATGCTAGAACTTTTTAATGTATAAATTTTAATCAAATGACTATTTTTATACTGTGGCAATTATTTGCATTTTCCCATTCCTGATAATCGTTTGACATTCAATGGCTATTAAGACTACAAATTCGTATTATAATATTTGAGTAGTATTATATTATAAAACAGGACGTTATATAATACTATTTCGTATAAATTCGGCTTATTAAACATAATTATGCAATAGGTGTGGTGTATGTATTATTAATTTATGCTGATCTGAAGGAATACTAGTTTTTTTACTAAAAAACAAGTCATTGTGCTGATACCATAAATTAAACCCATTTTTAATGCAAAAAACTGTTTAGAATATAGATCGTTGACTTGCTATTTCAATATATAATAATTAATATTGTTGTCTTAAAAAGTTATTTTTTTTAATTTTAGTTTTAACAATCAGTCATGCTTTAAACGTTGATACCTGAGTGTGTCTTCTGTTATATCTGTGCTGGTGCACAACTAGACTCCACATTCCAATATATAAAAAATTAGATTCCAAAATTTATTTAGAAATGGAAATAAGTTCTACTCAAACTATTCATCAATTGGCCGAGAAACTAAGTCAGTCTTCTCAGTAAGAAGATTGTGAAGGCTTGGAAACAAGATCTAGTTGCCTTCTATTGACCACTTGATAACCAAAGATTGGAAATTTATGACATGAGTCTTGTTCGACAAAAATTGTCGTAGAAAAATCTATCTGAAGGTCAAGTACAAAGCCTGGGCTCACTGTAAAAAAAGTAAATTTGTGTGTATGGTAGGATTGCAAAGAAATTGTGCATTGCGAAACTCTTAATACTGGCCAAACAATAACGGCAAGCTGGATTGCTTGTACAAGGAAGTAAAAAAATGCGCGTCCCCGTGTGGCAAAATTGATTCTCAATAAAATCAAGGTTTTATCTCATCCACCTTATTATTCAGACCTTGCTCCTTCCGACTAACATTTATTTTGATCAATGCAAAAATTCCTATAAGGAAAAAACTCAAAATGCACACGATGTGAAAACAGGTCAATTTGGAATATTATGAAACAAAGAGTCCAAAGTTGTATGCTAATTGATTAAAATATTAATCGAGTGGAGAAAACATGTTATATTTTTAGAATGCGACTTAAATATATTTTAAAAATTATCTATATACGTATTACAGATCAAACTACAATACTTAAATCTAAAAAAATGTAGCGTTTATTTCCTTACATATCATATTATTTAATTTTACGTCAATATAATGAAAGCATCAATTATACATTTATATTTCCCCAAAATAGGTCAAAACAACGATTTTTTAGTATAGTTATTTTACAGAAGATTTCTTTGTAGAATATCCTTATTATAATTGCAACATAATCAAAATTGATTCCTGCTACTTTTATATAAACACATTTATTGTATTTAGTCTACCTAAATATAAATTTACTAAAAATACATATTTTCGATGTTTTACTTTATTGAACAGAATATCATAATATAAAACTACAACTTTAGTTTCTGTTACAATCGACTTTATAAAAGTTTTTTGCTGTCTATAAAATAATTATTAATACTGATTTAATTTTTTACACAAGCTTATGGTAATAAAATTTTTAGGAACCTTATTCACATGAAAACGCTAATTAAAGATTAGCAATCCCAAATCATTTATTTTTACAAAGACACTTTTTCATGTCCTTTGTTTACAATATATTGCTGCATACAGCAAAAAATTTTGCCAAATAAATCAAATAATTCATGTGTATTTTATTTGTATAATTATTTTTATCTAATACGCTCCTGTATTTATCATAACCTTTTCTTTTTAAGAAAAATTGACGATATAATTAACGTATTTTTAACATTGCTGCTTTGATTAAAACTATAGCCCATAAAATAATTTCGATTACCTTTTATGCTTTATTTTATTTATTTACTGAAAATATTAAAAGCAAAATCTAGGTGATTATTATATTTTTTGTCATACAAAAATCCCAGATATTACTAATCAGTTGATTTGTAGATGTCGACGGTATTAATTTTTTTTGCTAGCATATCTTTCATTAACGTCATTTTATCATTTCTTATATGTAGTAAAAATATTTCGCTGAGAAAAAAACCTGATTTATAATTTTTAACAAAAAGGTTAAATAACCTGAATTGAATTACGTAAAAACTTTTAATCAATTCAGAAATTCTTGTTTTCTGAACTATTACAGGATTTGCTTATTCCTGCTTCGACACATACATACTACACAGGTTATTTATTTTTGAAATATTTTGCTGTATTTAATCGTTTGTAAAATACTTTTACTATGATTGAAACTTAAGAACTTATTTTAAATATTATTTTATGATTTAATATAATATATTATGATACATTGCTTATATATAATATTATACATACATGTTTTAAGCTCTATGTACTTATACGTATATTTTTGGAAGTAAAAAATGCATGTTATATATGTAAATACTATAATAAAATAATAATATATTAAAAACAAAAATAACCCATTTTTAAAAAAAAATTAAATACTACAAATTTTATTGAAAATTTTTCATAAAAAATTATATCTAGAAATAAACATTACCGGAAAAAACTAATGATACAGATAAAATATATGCGTAATTTTTCATGTATATCTAGTTATCTTATCTTTGTGAAAAAAACAAAGTATGATTTTGATCTTTGTTATATTTTTTTTAGTTTTTCATAGTTGCGTCTCTTTTTAGTTGCAAATTTTTATTATTAAATAATTTTAAAATCGCAAGAGTTTAAAATTTGACAATAATGATATATAAACATTCTGCAATTGTCGTCTTCTAGTTGTTTCTTATATCGGATTGAACTCTTGGAGATTCAGAGTGACGCTTGGCTGAACTAGATCGGGCGGTCAAAGTTAAAAGTAACTTCTAAAGTTCGTCCCAGTGTTTCCGTTTAGTGTATC
Source organism: Plectrocnemia conspersa (assembly GCF_051122295.1). Lineage (NCBI taxonomy): Eukaryota > Metazoa > Arthropoda > Insecta > Trichoptera > Polycentropodidae > Plectrocnemia > Plectrocnemia conspersa. The sequence continues at coordinate 22,617,132 of NW_028277175.1, forward strand.
GATATTTGCCTGAAGTGTCTGTATGAGGTCCTGAAGATAATTTATTCCTGATGAAAGTCATTTAGTATGGCTATGTTTTGACTTATATACCCTTCAGAATTGATCCTTTCTAGTTTTGGATCGTCTGGCTAATTCTAGAGCCAAATGATTGAGGGCGTAAACAAACTTTTTGTTATTGCCTAACAAAGATCATGTTAAATTTGCTTGGATTTTTCTGTAAAATTATCAATTCATATTTCTATAAAATGTGAGATCTTGAGCTCCGGTATCCATTTGGCAACGATATGCAACGCGTTTCTTTGAATTATGCACCAACCCTTTGACTAGCTTAATTCAAGAAGTCCCAACTTTTATGTAACTCCTAATTAACTGTTAACCGCCTCGATACTATTTGCTAGAAGATCTGATAAGCAAGGTGATCGTCTCTCAAATATCGTTGATCATCCTAAAGAGGAGTCTCGTTCCAGTACTCTTTTCAGAACAACATACTGATACCATTTAATGGATCTTCGTTCAGATACTTTTGTATATTCCAAGTTAGAAGCGAAGTGGTTCTGTGTGCAAGTAATGTCGGCTAGCAAATAATCTTTTGAACATACTTTATTAAGAAAATTGAGTCATTGTAGCGGTAGATGCCAATCTAAGTGCATGATTCTTGCCCTGCTGTGACCGTTTTTTTGTTAAGAGCGGTCCAACGGTTTTAGTGCAAATCATTTTCACACTTTTGCTATCGTTAAAGAATCATTGCATGGAAATGCATAACTTTCTTAGTCTTAAACAATAAATTTCGACGCAATTATGGATGGTCCTGACAAGCTACTTACAGGATCTAAGCACCGGTTAATTTTGCTAGGACTAAAATAATATTTTTGAAGTGTCACATACTCAAGTCTGACTATACTGATTATTAAAATATAACAAGAACTGTCAAAGATATGAGATACACAAATAGATTATTTTCATATCATATAAGAGGGTAGAAAACTGCACTGTCATTCGTGTATCTGCAAAGTTTTGCATTAATCTGTTAATATGTCACTAAGGTGCTCATCGGTACTTACACAAAAGATTTTCATGAGTACTTTGGGAACATCTTTATATTCATATGCAATGGTCAATAAGTAGACATCTGAATTTGAACATGAAAGAATAAGCATTAAAGATAATCACTGCTGTTAAAAGTCTGGAACTCTAGAGATAAAATAAATGGATGTGGTCATGACAGATTGACGAATCATGGTTTAAAATAATAGAATAAAGTTTAAACCTATCATAAAAACATTTTGAGCAATTAGTTAGAAATGTTTCAGAAGTAGTCCGACTTCTGGAAACATTCCAGTCATGCAGCTGGTCCGGATGTTATACACTTATGTCTCATCAGCCTGAATCGAGCTATTTATTAATGTAAATCTTTCTTTGCAATATGACTGGCAGCAAGTATTAAGTAAATAGTGAAACAACAGACTGGAATCAAAGTTTGTAAATCAGTACCATATATTTAATTAATTACGAACTATTATACAGTTTACAATCTATGCATATAGTAATAGTACTTAGGTCTTTTAGGTATTAGTCACCGACTTATATCACAATGCAAAACTATTCTAATTGAATAAATTAATATAAAGCATCCTGGAATGTTAATAAAAGCTGTGCTGTCATCAGTATAACGCTTTTGATACCTTATCTTCTCCATTTACAAAAACTAGCTCCATCAAAGTTTCATCTATATCTTAACCTCCTTTTAGCAGCTGAAACATGTAGTATTTTTCAGATTAAGACAAAGCATTTTATATACTCTTCAATCTACTGAATTATTTTGGTCCATAAAATAAGAAAGCATGAAACAGAAAAGTCTATAAATCAACCGTCGATACTTATCTCTCATTTCCTCCAACAAATTTATAATCTGACCGTGAACGTTCCCAGTCCTGTATTCTCTCAAGTGTCACATTTCTGGACTTGTTCTACACCCGCCGCTGGTCCATTGCAAAACGTTTAATCTATTTCTGTGTCTCGTCAGTCAATGCTCATACCTCGCCCGGCCGCACAATACTTCATATATCGCGAAACGAACCACATTTTCTGGCAATCTGACATCTTTCAACCTATGCCGATGTTTCATGTACCCTTTCGTGCCCGGAGACGTTCATTGACGAGACGGTCCGGATTCTTCTCTTTCTCTCTCTCTCTATTACCTTCTCTCTCTCTTCACCCATAATTTAAAATCAACAATAACATAATATTTTCTTGATAAATTGCCAGAATTCACACGTGTTTTTTTCCTCTTCTCGCTTCCCTCCAAGAAATATTACATGAATGGTGGCCGCGTGGTGCTTTTCTATTTGAGTGGAATTTCATTATTGATGATATCCCATCAACACTTCTGGAGAATACTTCTGGACATACATATATATTATATATTGAGCTATCAGTGGGATTAGCATATTTATGGTAGCAAATACGTAAAAGACATGAGTTCGAATCCCATAAGGACTCTCGTGTTTTTCAATTTGTAATGTGACTGGAAGATCGGAATTAATGATTAATATATAATGATCATCAGAGATTTTCTTTAATTCCCTGTAAATATCGTAATATATAGTAATTAAAATTTAATCGAACTAGGTCATGCATAGTGACATCTATTGATTGTAAACTATAATAGTTTTTAATTAATAAAATAGATGTCACTGCTTTACAGATTTTGATTTCTGTATGTTATTTAACTATTTACTTAATAGTTGTTGATTGTGCTTACCATATTCTAACGCTTTATGTTGCAACGAAAGATCACGATAATAATTTTCAAAATTACGAAAAAATAATCTGTGATGATCGATCAAAATTATAATTATATAATAATAATTAATTCCGATAGAGTTTTTTTATTAGTAGCATAAATTAACGTTTTGTAAATTATTTTATTACTTAAAAAATATAATAAAAGTAAGAGGGTAGGTCAATAAGTTCTTAGAAAATCTAAGAGATAGAGCTAGTAGTATCGAAACAGGTTTGTTTCTGAAAAGCACCATCTGTGAATAGACTGCTGTCAAACTCTCAGTCATTTCCATCGCGTTCTTTGATTTTTACAATCGATTCAAGCAAACAACCTTTTTTATTTTCGAATAATAAAAAAATGAGTTTCGTGTATTGACTTATTGACCTACCTTCGTAATGAAGAAAAACAGTATTACCGGTCTAACGAATGGTTATCGTGCTTTTTTGCGAAATAGCGGTATCATATCTATAAGAATGCTTAGGTGTTTAACATATTATAAAAGAGATGTTGGATGTATATTTGTTAAATTATGAAAATACTAAATTTGTATTATTTTAAGACTACTTACTATAAAGTGAAAAAAGTCACTATAAGACTATTTTGATATGTGTAATAAATTAAGTATAATGAATTCAAAAAATTAGTAGAAAATAAAATATTGCTATTTAGTATTTTAGCAGTATGTGCGAAAAATGATCAGTTAATTGTGAGTACACTTTTTCCATCGTGTTTTATATTACCTTTCTTTTAATATATACTATGTAGTTAGAATTCTTATGTTCTAAGATATAGAAAATTAAATGTCTACATTAAGTCCCTGTTTTTCAATAGCAATCGATTTGAAAAGCATTCCTATAAAATTTGCATTATTTTACTCGTTGTATAATGTTTTGCACATAAAGTATAAACTCTTATTTCTAACCTAACATTTTATTAATAATATAATAAAAATACATTTAGGCTTCCTTTTGGTATACAATTTACATACATTTACAATTGCTGTACACTCGTACAGCGTATAATATATGACTTCTTGTCAAAACACAAAAAAGAAAATGCTTTTTTTGTTTAATGATTCGTTTAGAACAAAAATTTAAGATGTTCTAGAATCTAGATTTACATTTATAAAATAACAATAGTTTCTTTAACTATTATATTGTTCGATATAGCAAATAAACGTTAGTTTCGAGACGGCCGTGAATTAATGCGTTCGAGTGTGTACTTTCAGCCCACTTGTTCAGACGCCGACGAGTGAAAGTAATAAAAGCGGCGAAAAACGCGCCACGTTTATTTTCAACCGTCGATGCTCGTCCACTTTCCAAACTGTTGCACGCGCTTTAATATATTCAGATCGGACTAATTGTGTTTTGATACGCGATACACGTATCTACGGCTACAGAAGATTTTCCACGTGGCCGTTTCAGTAGTAGTAAGTAACGTTTGAGGGCCGCTGTTCAATCAGCGATTATAAAACTTGAGGCAGACGCGTGCCAACATTTGTCAGCATCCCGGATCGTCGACCAGAAGGTCAGGGCTTCGGAACCGCCGGCCCGCTAACCTATATTTTGTATATCCACACATATACGATTTCTAAATATATTCCAGCTTTATAGCTTTCGCGCTTATGGCCTATTAAACACTCAAAACAACTGCCGGCGAATGTCTCAATTCAGAACTATAAAGCGCTTCCAAATAGCGTTGACCTATATATCAACAAGTTTCAAGGTCGCACTTTTGCTAATATTGCATTTTTTCTTCATATATGCATACTTTTAGTTTGACTGATATGTGAAAATCGCATGCATCACGACCGCTAGGCAAACGTCAAACATATGTTTAATTAGTACCGGTCTAAACAACATTATTTTATAGTGGGGTAATACCGAACATTTCATATACATATTTATAAGTGTACTTTTTGTAATTATTTGCTTCTTAATTATTTACTTTTGCCGTTTAATAAACATTTCATCTACTTTACAAGAGATTTAACATCAGACATTTTATTCACTTTTTTTTCTCGATGATAAGCTGTCATAAATAAAAATACAGAAAACAGAAAAGTTTAGGGGGATATCTTCTGTTTCAAATTTAATACTGAAATGCCGAGTCAGTACTAAAAATAATTTATTATTTTAGCGATATTCATGTGTGTTTAGCGATATTGAGCGTCCGAAAAATCTGAAAAAAATGGTATCAAATTATTTATTCAATTTGCCATTAACTTTATTAATCAGATATAATATTTTTTTTAATCAGCGTTTGTTTATTTGATCTAAAAACGTTAAGGGTAAGCCCTACTTAATATATATTTATATTTAGAATGGATAACCTTGAATTTAATATTGACCACTAAAATAAAAACAAAAATATTTGAGCGTCGGCGCTAAGCGGCCGGACTTCAGCGGCCCTTTACCGCCAGCCCGCTCGCAGACAAACAAAAATACGTTAAAACGTCGATAAAAACGTTAATTGCTGTCCGCGTCCCATGGTCTAAGAATCCCTCTGTGGGCGTCTACAGGGAACAGTGGGCGTCCCGGCCGCTCTATTCTCAGTGCGGCCATCTCCTAAAAAGGTCGCCGGGACCTCTTCTCGTCTGCCGCTGTCAAATTCGTATAAATAAACAGTTTATTTTATGTATGATTAAAAAACAATTAACCCTAAATGCAAAATGCATTTTTTTGCATTGGGAATTTTCAGGCGTGCCGCTTCAAAGCGACACACTATCAAATGTCAAAATTCAAATTGATAAACGTGTTTACACGTGTGCTGCCAGCGTTGAAAAATTAGTAAGGATGGCGATGGTTTTTGTCAAGGTACTTGACAGTTTGTAAATAAAATCGCACGGAGCGAAACCTAATTGAGATTGACCGACAAAATGGCCGACAGACGGGACTATTTTTTTTTCAAATCATCTGCCAAAAAACAGCAAACGCTGTAACATATTACATTTGTTCATAATTTCCGCGTCTGGTCCATGCTTTCTAATCTAAAATACATAGATGTGTTGCCGCATTGCGAAACTTTTTGCAAATAAACATCAGTAAACGATAAAATAATACTGTGGTATCTCTATAATATTTAATAAAATATAATAATTCTCTAGTTAATACATAAAGTTTAAAACTTGAGTAAAACCCCTTATTTCATTTTCTCAATTTTAAAAAGAATTTTCCCTGCACTTATTTAATTTCAGGAATTGCTCACAACTTTATTAATTTTGTAACATACATACTTTTCATACATTTAATGAATTCATCAATGACTAAAAATTACCTTTCACTTCATTTTTTATCAAACCATTTTTACCTACAAAAGCAAGTTGGCGATGAATTTCAGCAGCAGTTTATTCGCTTCGTTTGACACGATTAGGATTTGAGGTCATCTTAAACGCACACTTTCTGCGACTGTTGCCTGATACATAACATTGTATCCTTACTTTCTGAAGATTATAATTATTTATAAGAAATATTAATATTTGCCATCACTTCATTATTTAAAGCAGTTGTCGCCAATTGTGAATCGCGAACAAATTAACTATTATTTTATCCCTACTCAATTCTCAATTTAATTAAATAATGAGTTTTTTTATAAAACATACAAAAAGCATAACACTTTATTTATCATGAGCTTACACAAACTCTAATAAAAATTTCAACTACATTTGTTGCCTGTGATTTGTCAATCTATGTATCATTTACAATAATTCAGGAATTAAACAATAAAAATGCTTTAGTAACTCTTTAAGTGAGTATAGAGATTTGCTTTGTTTTCAGGTAAATTATTTGATTAAATTACATGCATAAACAAATACATTATATTATATGTCATAATCTAAAGCTTAACATCTTTCTTTCAAAAAAAAATTACACGCATAATGTATATTCATAGATTGACATTGTGAAATCGATCATCTGTCCGACAGCTTATTTTCTCTACAATTATCTTATTCCGTTAACGACAGACGTTTCCATTTATTTTTAAAAACACCATCGCTGCCAACAACAACAATGGCAATAAATTCGCGGTTAATCAGCGATAAATAAATCATTCAATCCTGGAATTTTACATACTGTTAATTCTTGTGTGTTTATTATTCCAAAATGCATCAACCACTTTAATGATACTTCGGTAATCTTTGAAGTGTACATGAGCTTTTTTGCCATCGCGAAATACACAGATGTAAACATTTTATAGAAAATGATAAAATTATTTTTGGAATTGGGTCAAGACTGAATGTTGCATCAGCGAGCCAACCAAAAATTTTACAGTCTCACAATGGATCTAAATGCGGAATTAGATTTATTTATGTCGTTTTAATTTAATTAAATATTACTGTCACTATCGTTAGAAATAACTAAAGTATAATTATCTCCTCCAATAAATAAATAAAATATGTTAGACTTTAGATTTTTTTATTTAACAGTTATTATTCTATTTTACTTTAAAATATTCGTTGTTCAAAATTCTAATTAAATCAAATAAAATTATTTTAAGAGATATGAGAATTTAAATTATTACTTTGTACCATAAAATGAATTTATTGTGCATTTATGTAAGGTAAATCTTTGGATTTTTCTTCGAAAAGGATTCATTGCAGAGAGTTATTGATAAGGTGTTCACAATTCTGACCAATGCTCGCTCGCTGCCGCTCGCTCACACCTTATCTGTGTAAAAGTAATGCACAAACAATTCGTTTTATGGAACAATTATTTTATATATTTCCCATTTAAATTGTCCTCTTTACATGTGAACGATAGTGATGCTTATATTCCCAATTGCTGAAGTACGTGATGAAGTACGTTACAACCAATTTTAAAAATTAAAACGTAGTGGAGTTGTGAATTTATAAAATGACACATTCAAACAATTTGTCATTTTTTTTACTTTTTTGATAGTGTAAACTTATATTATAGTTTATTAATATTAAGTGATCGTGTTCGTATAATTATAAATTTGCAATTTAATTTTGTTAACATATCACTGATCTAAGTAATATATTATTGTTTTATTTAAAATTAATGATAACGGTAAAAATGTATTCTTATCACATACTCTAAATAATATTTATTTACTTTAAAAGTTTATGTATGTGGGTATTAATTATACATGCTAGAGCACTCACGCTGAGTCATCGAACCTTGGCGTATCAACGGGTTAATTTCTAGAGCCGTGGGTTCGATTCCCACAGCAGAATCATATTTTTATTTATAAAATTACGCTAATAATAAAAAGTAGCCTCAGCTGCTTCTAGTGCTTAAATAAAAACACATGTATCTCTGACTCCCAAATATGTGATTTCCAAATCTGAAACGCGCTATAGAACAAAAACATGCACAATATTTAACTGTCTATTTTATCAGTTAACTTAGGTCACATTTTAAGTTATATTACCAGCACGATAGACCAGTGGTATAAAATTGATCACTAATACCTGAAAGATCTGGGTTTGAATCCTATATGGACCCTACTGTTTCCCTCTTCTTGCCTCTCACCAAAAAATATGACATGAATGATTGAACGGGATTTTATGATTAACTGAGGATTTAAAAAAAGCATATATATATGGCAAATCAGAATTTAAATCAACTTTGGGTCAGAATAAAAATCAAATCTCGGTCAGAATTTTATTAACAGCCTGGCGATAATTATATTTTTCAGGGTCAGAATAAATATCAAATGCTTAAAATAAAAATAGCTTACGGTCAGAATAAAAATATAGGACGATCAGAATTAAAATAAAAGAAGAAAGTTTGTAATAAGAAAATATTATAATATTTATAAATATAAATGGGGAATAAATTATTTATTTTAGAAATATTATATAAAATATCTCGCTTGCGGCTAAACTGTTGCACAAGCTAGGTGTGAACGAGCGGAGATGGTCAGAACAGTGAACACCCTGTGAATAACTCTCAACGAATCTATTTAATTGTATGTAGGACGTAAAGGTATTCAGAGCGACAAACGATGTGAGAATAACGACAGAGCGACCGCGGAGTTGTTATGTTGACATCTGACAATGTTGCGAGCCCAACCAAACATGTTGCCTATAAATCATATTGATAATGACCATGAATTATTATGCTGACCATCTGTCAATATAAAACTGACCTTGAGGTTAAATCATATAATATAAATACTGACTATTCTTTATAAATACTGACCAATGAACTGTAATATATAATGAACTAAATAAATATTGACTGAAAAAAATGATTCTGACTATCTGTCAAAATAATTATATATAAATTCTGACCAGCCCAATTTAAATTCTAACCATTTAATATAAATTCTGATCATCTAAAATTTATTCTGACTGCTTATATGTTGACTGTTGTACATGTATTCTGACCTTTTAATATAAGTTCTGACCCATGTAATATAAATTCTGACCCGAAAAATATGAGCCTATATTTATCAGATAATAATCAATGTCAGGCATTGTGCTTCGTACATTTTAGACAATAAATATTGTATGGTTTATTGGCAGCTGTAATAGGTTAAGTTAGCTAATTAATCTGTGAGTATTCTAGTCACAAATATTCACTTTGCTTTACAATAATTTCATGAAAATAAGAGCATAATATAATAGTCATTACTTTTATCAAAATATATTGTTCATATGTTTGATTTATGTTCTTTACAGATGCGCGGAGTTGTGTGACATGCGACAAGGTGCTTGCGGAGCTTGAGAAGATTGATGATGACACGGACACTTTTGGTGTTGATTTTGTCAAAATCAATGACAAGCGCCTCGCCAAGCACTATGGCATCAAAAATTTCCCCGCTCTTACGTACTTCCGTGAGAAGGAGCCGATTATATACGATGGTAAGGAACATTCATCACGCTCTACATTAGATTTAACACCTGCTAAAAATCTTATACCTAATTATTCCATACTGTAACTACATAACTTCATTAAGAAACACACAATTCAATAGAAAAAAAATAGTGATACGATATATGATTTCCATTAACAATTTTTAAGAAGCCATTACCCTTCGCTACAAAGCACTGCAAAAGTGCAGGCGTTAAATTATAATTTCATCTGGTGTGGTACACACGTTGCTGACACCGCTGAACCGCAAGACAGATATCACTATTCTAACTAGTTGAAAAGAATCTGCTTCTTGTTCACTCGTACACTTGCTAAAGTTACTGAAGTTTTATTAGTTTAACGCCTTCTTCGCTAAAAAAAAACACTCACTATACAAACTATATTTAGCCCTGTTGTCAATTTGTGACATACTTTTAAAGTAAAATACTAAAACTAAAACTGTTATGTACATTTTATATTGCTATATTTTTATATATTATAAACAATGATAATGAACTAGCTATATAATACAGTTAAAATAAATTGGCAGGTGACTTGATGGACGAAGAAAATGTATTAGATTTTCTAACGAGTCTCGAAGCGATGGACAGGCCGGACAGGATAGAAGAAGTGAACAAAAAAATTTTATCCAAGATCATCGAAGACACGGAATACGTTGCCGTACTGTTCTGTAAGTACAATACTGGACTTAAGTCGTTCAATAATTTATAAAAAGAACATCAAGAATATAATGAAAAACTTGTATTTTTGTAAATCACTAATACAAAGTGATTAAAATGAGTAATAAAGTTCTTATTGTATATGTATTATACCTTATATTGAACGACAAATACAATATTCTAAAATTTGATAAAGCATGTTCAATGTGAGTTAAATGTATGTCAAAATGTCCTAGTATTCAGTAGTTATTTATATAATTACTATTAAACACATGTGTAACATTAGTGAATAATATTAATTATTATTTATTAGTTAATTGTGACTAAAATGTAGTATAAAAATATGTATATTTACAGCACTCTATATTAACAATAACATTTATTGATGAAACACAGTTAATGTTGCTGATATTACCACACAGTCTATGGATATTAAAATAAATTCACTTTGGAATCGGGATAAAAGTGCCAACGTTTTCCAAAATCAAAACACAATTTTTCAATATATATTGTTTCTTTCCAAAATAGGTTCAAATCTCCAGACTTGTGCCGCTAGCAGTAAGTATACGATAAAGTACGCGAAATGTATACCCTCAATTTTGTTCGCTTTCATCTCGACTAACACACTGTGAACTGGATTTGAAAATCATGATGTTATATTATATTTTATATTACAGTCAAACGGTGAAACTATATATAAGAACGATATTTGTGTTACACAAAACAATTTTATTGAGTATATGCATATAATATATGTACATCTTTTTCAATGAACATGAACAAATTCATGATTTTATAACAGTTCTATTTACAACAACAGAAAATCATCAAATACACAAATTGTATATTGCTGCTAAGTATAAAGAGCGTTTAGCATTATGCAGTGTTATGTTTTAGATAAGGAATAACTTTTTCTTTTGATATAAAAAAAATTTATTAAAAAACCATAAATATGAATTTCTTATCAGCAGCTTAAAGGAGTTTCCTATGTATACATGTCAATACAACTCTGAAGATTTAAATTCCAGAAACAGAAAAAAGGAATGAGTAGAATTTATATTTCCTTAATATCTGAGAAATAGTTCTTAAACTTTATCTATCATAAGGAAGTCAGGTATATTATTTGGCAGTCAGAGAAGAAGTGTTTGTTTAGTGATTATATTAAGCACACCGTACATTGAGCTTTTTTATATAAGTAACAGATATGAAGCCAATCTTAAAAGCTTGACTACTTATATTTTCTATATACTAATAGTATCTGAAATCAGAGCTTAAATTATAACTGACAACTCAGTTACTTAATATGTGAAATAAAGCATGTTATCGCCTATTTTATGGTGTTTTTAATCTGCAGTATGTTTCTTTTGAACTTTGTCTATTATATTTGACATTCAGAATGAGATACATATTTGAGGATACTGCAAACTAAATCAATATACAATATTCACAGAGCTATTGAGCTCCTTAATTGGTGAGAATAAGAAAGAACTAATTTTGTGTACTATATGCGAAACAAAAACACTTTAATTGCTCACATAATTTGTGAAATGAAACGCTTAATCAGAGCAAACTGATGTTCTTGACTTACATTGTACAATCTAAGTCTTGATTGAATGACATTTTTAATATGTCAAATAATATTATATTATTGTTATTTTCATAAATTTGTTAATATAAAAAAAATATAATATATCAAAAGAAAAAAGTTATAAGTTATTTAAGACCCTTACGCTTATTATGCACCATATATACTTAGCGACCACCATAAAAGAAAATGGCTCACGTTATCATATCTGCATGATTTGAGACGGTGACAAAATTTTCCGAAGTGTTCTTGGTTTGTATTTCATTTTTTTAATATTGCAAATGCTTCTATGAGACGATATTCTTGAAGTCATCGAATGGTTTGCAATTATTTTTTTTCTTCGTCTTTTTTACTTTGTCTTTTAAAATCTTTTTAAAACTAATGTATTGTTAAAAATGTGGAAGATTACTTTAATCAGTCTGCATACATTTGGCAGTCAGCCAAAATGTTTAATTTATTATGAATCACGGTCCTTGAAACAACATTAAACTTTATTGCCACATTACTTCAAATGAAATAATTTGAATCCCTTGCTTTCTTATTAAAACATACTTTTACTCTTTTATTATCACATTATTAGGATCTAAGACTCCAAATATGTTTTGTTTAAATAGTGTGAATAAATAATGAATTTTTAATATAAATACAGATAAATCAATACATAAACCGTATTCATTATTATATGAATCTTAAATAGAAACATACTAAAACTTCACTATAAATACATGTAATATATAACATCACTTACCAAAGAGCTACATTGTGTATATGTTATTATAACGCTTATGCTTCTCGATGCTTTCTTGTAAAAACAATCTACTTAACATAATTAAAACGCCGTTATACTACTTATTGTATTAACTGTGTTGCAAATGTGTTTACACCAGACAAACCAGAATGCAAAAAATGCTCCAAGGCCTTGCAGGAATTAGAGAATATTGATGATGAAGCCGATCAATTGGGCATCGGTTTTGTGAAGATCCACGACGAAGAACTAGCTGAAGAGTACAACTTAGGAGACTTGCCAAAGTTGGTTTATTACAGACATCAAATACCTGTGATTTTTGAAGGTGAGTCTCAAAATTGTATTCATCTTAATTACAAATGCGGCAGAGGAATGAAAATAATGACACAAAATACGGATATAAAAGGTCCGTCCCCAAAACCCAGAATCAGCAAAGTACGAATAACGGCTTTATGAAACAGTTAATGCAGGCAGTTATTTTATTATCAACACGATAATACTAAATTACTGTATAATCATTTTGTTTCAAAAATTTAATAATTTAAATAGCTTACGAAACTTTGAAAAAGTGTGTTTTTAGATGGAGAAAAGTGTATAATAATATTAAAATAATTCAGCACTGGAGGCACTAGCCCAGTTATCATTCGTTTCAGTTAGATATATCACAATGCAATATTGAGTTTTGATAACAGAATCACTGTTTTAAAAAATAACTATAACAAATACTCAGGATTGTGCAGTAAACTAAAATTGAATTGAATAGTCCGCACACATTCCCTAGCCTGACTAAATATAGATCGTCACAAAAACATTTGGTTCCTCTGCCGTACTCTAATTTTAATTCAATTGTATTAACCCAATTCATAAAATCAGGCGAATTGAGCAAAGAAGAAGACGTGTTGGAATGGCTCGTGGCTAATAAATCGACCGGAGATGAAGAAGATGTTATTGAAGACGTCACCGCTAAGACTTTGAATACGCTAATTGGAAACATTGATAATTTAGTCGTTCTCTTCTGTAAGAGTATTAATATAATAACTATATTTTATATATCGTTTAGTATGTACTTATTAAAATTTATTTATAGATGATCATGATGATGATGATTCAATGACTGTATTACAAGAGCTTGAAAAAATCGACGATGACTGTGATAAGCACGGCATTCAATTTGTGAAAATTGACGACGATAGTGCTGCTAAAGCATTCGGTATCGATTCACTTCCTGCTATTGTCTATTTTGAGAAGCAAATTCCAAGTTTATACGACGGTGAGTTAGTTAGCTCTATGCGTTAATATTTTATATCAATGTATAATAAAACAATATTTAATTTACATTTAACAGGCGATCTGGATGATGAAGATGAAATACTAGAATGGCTCATTGGACAATTGGAAAAAGATGAAATCGAAGATGTCACCGACGAAATGCTGGATAAGCTCATTAAAGAAGGAAAAACAATGGCGGTATTATTCTGTGTGTATTATTCACTTAAAATTAGTTATTATTCCTATAATTCTTTCTTTTACAATAGACAAATTATGTATAGTATTATTCTATTAAATTATTTTATTTTAGACGACAACAATGATAGGAAATCTCTAAAGGTCTTGACTGAATTGGAAAATATTGACGATGAATGCGACACAATGGGAATTGTATTTGTTAAAATCGATAACGCTGAAGAAGCTGATGAATATGGCATTGAAAAGATTCCAACTCTTCTGTACTTTGAAAAAGGCATACCGACACTCTACGAAGGAAATTTGGAAGACGAAGAAAAGGTTTTGGCATGGTTAAAGTATCAAACTGAGAGTGATGAAATTGAAGATATAACCGATGAAATGTTAGACATCATGATTGACAAAATGCAATATGTCGCTGTACTATTCTGTAAGTATAGATTAAAATATTAACATATATATACATGATGAAGATTAAAAATTAAAACAATTGTTTTATAGATGATAAGGATCAGAAAAAAAGTCAGAAAGTATTAGCTGAATTAGAAAACATTGATGATGAATGTGATCAAAATGATATTGCATTTGTAAAGATCGATGACGATAAAGAAGCTAAGGAATATGGCATTGACTCTTTCCCGACCATGGTTTTGTTCGAAAGGCGTATTCCACACGTGTACGAAGGAGATTTAATGAAGGAAGATGAGCTCCTCGGATGGTTGTTGCATCAGAAAAGACATAGTGAAATACCAGAAGTCACCGATGAAATGATGGATAGACTGATAGAAATTTCTCCATATTTGGCAGTAATATTTTGTAAGTAATTCATATTTAAATAATATATTGTTAATACATGTATATTTAATTAATATTTATTTATTAATTTAGATGATAAAGACGATAAACAAGATATAAGAATATTGAACGAATTGGAAAATATCGACGATGAATTGGAAAAAGAAGATATAATCATTGTCCGCGTAGATAACAACGCTGAAGCAAAAGAATATGGAATCGATCATCTCCCTGCTCTCGTATACTTTGAAGAAAAGATTCCGGCTATTTATGAAGGCGATTTAATGAACGAAGATGAAGTATTAGATTGGTTGATTAAACAGAAAAATACAGCAACCATTGAAGAAGTCACCGATGAAATCTTGAAAAGTTTAATTGAAGAACATGAATATGTGGTTGTTTACTTCAGTAAGTATTCTTATGGAACATAAATATTTTGCTTTAATGGTTGAGTTATCATATGAATAATCTATTTTAGGTGGAAAATGTGAAGAAGGAGAAGACTGTGACAATATCTTAGATGAATTAGAAAATATTGATGACGAACTTGACGAAACTGGAATTATATTTGTTACTACTGAAGATACTTCCATTGCTAAGAAAAATGGTATCAAAAACTTCCCAGCTCTAGTGTTCTTTAGAAACAAAGACCCGCTACTCTATAAAGGTATTATTTTAATTAATTATAATTTTTATACAAATATCTAATATAACTTTATATACTTACAGGTGATGTGGAGGATGAAGATGAAGTACTATCTTGGTTAACTGATGAAGATACATTAGAGATTCCCGGAAAGATTGAAGAAGTCAATACACGAATGTTGGAGAAAATTCTTGAAGAAAATGAACACATCGTCGTATTCTTTTGTATGTATATTTTTTATTTGTTTAATATATGTATATATCGGGTCAGTATGAAGCTACTCTCTTTTGAGAGAGTTTTTTTTTGCTTAGACTAACATTTGATATTTTCATCATCACTCTTTTTTATTTTATTTATTTTAAATCTTCCGCTGCAACATGACAGACCTTAAGCCAATGCGTAACTACTACTAAATAATTAGTGAGACACAAGACTGAATTTATACTCTGTAAATCAGTAATAAATATTTTTTTAATTATAAGAAATTAGTACAGCTTACAATCAATAGATGTCACTATGCACGACCTATTTTATTTGATTTATTATTTTTAAACTAGTAAAATCTAGAAAACCCTAATCTGTGATAATTGATCAAAAGTATATTTATATCACAAATTTCGATCACTTGACACGATAAAAATCTATATGGGATTCAAACCCAAGTCTTTTAGGACTAGTATGTATATTATATTAGGATGCATTTATCAAAATAAATATTACTAGTATAATTTATATTTCATTGTTATTAATTTATTGTTAAATTGAAATTGATCAATAAATATATATGAAATAATAGTGCATACTAGTTAACAAGAGGAAAAAATCATTTGAAAGTATAAAAGTTTGCTCGTGAGCTGAAACTTATTATCTGATCTAAAAACTTATAAAGTAAAAACAAATTAAATACCTGAATAGTAAAACTCGTTATATAATATATTCTTATTTTATTTATAGATAAAGAAGGTGACAAAAAGTCACAAAAGATTCTTCTGGAACTCGAAAACATTGATGACGAATGTGAAGAACAAGACATTGATTTCGTCAAAACTTCAGACGAAGGAATTGATAAAGAATACGACCTTCCATCGTTGCCAGCACTAGCGTTTTACCGACACAAATTCAGAACAATTTACGACGGTGACTTAATGCACGAAGAAGCAATTTTAGACTGGGTATTGTCTCTGCATGGCTCGACACCGGATATCATTGAAAACGTAGACAGAAAAACTTTGAACGTACTCATCAACGACGTTGAACATCTAGCTGTATTTTTCTGTGAGTAAAAAGTCAATATGAATGCATTACATAATAGTAATATCAACCATTTATATTACATTAAAAAAATATAATAATTTAAAGAAACTAAAAAATCACTGCTTTTTTTCAGATAGTGATGATTGTGATACATGTGCCACAATTTTGGAAGACTTGGAAACGATAGACGATGAAACTGATGAGAATGGCATACAATTTGTTAAATCCAAAGATTCTAAGCTAGCGTCCGAATTGGGTATCTTTAGCTTCCCGGCTTTGGTGTACTATGAAACGGGAGTGCCTATAATGTTCGATGGTAAGTCGTTGTTTTGATTATTACACTCGAAACAAATCACAATTTTGTTCTTTTATACGAATATCCTATAATGTATATTATATATATCAATAAAAATACTTTACAAATTAAACATATTTTATAGGTAATCTAAAGAACGAGAAAAAAGTTTTACAATGGCTTATTGAACAGAAAAGTAAGAATCCACATCCTTTTACATTTAGATAATATTATCGATTATTTATTATGCGTATAAATGTATTCTTAATGGGTATGACTAAATGTCCAATGATAATAGTCTAATTGATTAATTTTTCACGTAAAGTGCATGTGTCTTTTCATATTATTATTTATTGTTAAACTTTTAAAAAAATGTTATTAATTTTGTAAAAGCTTTCCGCTTTGGCTCTACGATTTAATATTATTATTATTATATGAACTTAATATAGCACATTGCTATTTTAGCAGAGTTCATTGCATGAAAAATACTAATGCCAACAGGTAATGATAGTGAAGACGATGATGACGATGACGATGACGATGATGATGATGATGATGATGACGACGACGACGACGACGACGATGACGACGACGATGACGGCAGCGACGACGACGACGACGACGACGATAACGATAGTGATGAAGATAAGAAAAGTACGAAAAATAAAAAACGGGTTATGAATACTAAAAAGATAAATGTACAAACAAAAAATGTAAAATTGAACAAGCAGCCTGTATTGAAAAAAAAAACAATAATCAAGAAAAAATATTTAAAATCTGATGATGATGACGACGATGACGACGATGATGACGATGATGATGACGACGACGACAACGATGATGATGATGATAGCGACGACGACAAAGATGATGACGATGATGACGACGACGACGATGACGACGATGATGACGATAGTGATGATGATGATGATAAAGTTGATAAGAATGATGACGATGATGATGATGATGATGATGATGATGATGATGATGATGATGACGAAGACGATAATGATGATGATAGTGATGATGATGGTGGTATTATTTCCAAAGTTAAAAGATACTTTGCAGGTAATTCATGACAATGATTTGATAGTGTTCCCTGTATATTAATTGCTGGAAAGCTACCAACATTGAAAAAATGTCACTGTCTTACTGCAATCTCCACATCATCCATATGCATGGTTAAATAACAAACATTACTACATATATACTACTGCCAGCATTGAATTTTAATCATTGTGATATTGCAAAATCTTAAGTTTGTTTTTTGTAAAATAGTTGCCGTCTGCAGACAGTTGAACAATGTATATTTTTCGATAAGCTTACCAATCTGCTTGCCAAATTGTCTGATCTTGTTTACTAACAACACGTATTTTGATAAAAAGAAACAGATAGTGCTCGATGTTAAATATATTGAGCATTTTTTGTTTAATTTAAGCGTGTGTTAATATAACACACATGTATAATACGTGTTCTGAAATATTGTTTACTGCCTGCAGGCGATGGCTGTTTCTACATTGGACTCGGAGGAAAGTCGGAGTTGCCGAAGCCCACGTATGAACCGTACCAATGCTGCCCGGCCAAAGTGAAGGCTGCCACCAAAATTCCAAAGGCGACTCCGTCGAAATTAGTTAAGCCCGTGAAGACTGTACCTTCAAAGACTGCTTCGCTCGACAAGAAAAACATTAAAAGTAAAGCGATTGCCGCGAAACCAGAAAAGGGAGGCAAGGGGAAAAAAGGTTTATTCGAAAGCGATAATATCTGGTGGTGGTAAATCCACATTATAGCCCTATACTTTAACATCAATTACCATACGAACGCATTTAAAGAATGCCATGTTAAAAAATACCATCCACGAGCCATTTGTAATGAGGGCCTCAAGAGAACATAACTTTTATTATATATACTGATATAATATATCCCGGTAATAATTCTGATAATGATATTTTACTTTAAATATTCATTTTAACGTGTGCATCTAACTTGCTTTTGCGTATTAACAATGCATTTCAGAGTTGTGTTCCCTTGAATCCCTTAGACGTTGGATTTATATAAAAAACTACACGTTCACAGAGAAGAACATCTTTCTCCATACAACACAATTTAGGAGAAATTGTACCAAAGTTGTTTTTGTTTATTTAAATATATTTTTATGGATGTTAAAGATCTGTATATTGTTATAAATTTTAATTGGTGAAATTGTACTTATTTCATCGGCGCGACTGAAACTGTGAAAGTAAATTTTAAAAGCAAAGGATTGTGATGATGTCCAAAATCGTTAGTCAACCGAATAGTTTTTTTGTTATAAATTTTATAAAATGTTATGTTTGATACTTTAATGATTTAATATATTTTCTTACATATCATTGTTATAAGTGAATCGATCAATGAACACCGTGATCATAAAAAATCATAATATGATGACTGAAAAAATAATTAAAATATAACATCGATTTTTATACGTTTATATAATTGAAAATGTATTTATTAAATTATTAGGTACATTATTTTTATACCGCACCCAGTTTACCCACTACACATTATTGTTTGGCAAAGAGCTATTTAAGCTCTCAATTTATTTTAAAATTTGCGTTTTTGTACATATAAATATAAAATTAAAATATTGTTAATTTACTTTGTATTTTGAAACAGAGTTGTAAAATAAGGCAGGGTTTGTAAGTGTAGTATAAAAATAATGTACCAATTATCGTAATAGTTTGTAAGTCTTTTTTAAATCCGATTTAAAGATAGTTTTTTATACAATTTTAGGCTAAATCCATCTTGATCGACAATCCTTTCATTCAGTTATATTTTTTTAATATTTCAGTCATAATATTACCATACAATCAGTTACAATACCTATAAGAAATTTTGATAGAATTGTGCTTTTGTCATGTTATGCACATAAGAAACAACTATTGTCATTATGAAAAATTTAACATTGCCCCTTCCCATTGTATTTGTAAAACACATTTATGTATATTTGGTTAATAAACATTTTTGTTACTAAGTTTCATTTTATCATTTTTGAACAAGACACGCATGCATTATAAATATGACGAAAGTATACCCTGAGAATCACAACGCATGAAGTCTCATCGTTTCGGTGAGTGCTTATCAAAGATTATTCATTTTCAGAAGTAAATGTATAAAAAAAGGATGTGGACCCACTTACTTTTCTATTCAATAATTCTGCTTAAGTAAAAAACTGCAAACGCGTTTATAAAATATTATTATTTTATAGGAAATTTACTAGATGAAGGAACAGTACTCAAGTGGATGGTTAAACAAAAAAATGATGCCAGCATTGAAGATATCAAAAGAGACCAACTATTTAAATACATAGAGACCAAAGAATTCTTGGCTGTTGTGTTCTGTAAGATTTTATTTAAAATTTAATTTATATTGTTTAGTATTAAAATGCACTTTTAATTATAGATAAAGATGACGATCCTGATAGTCCTAAGATATTGAGACATATAGAACTTATTGACGATGAAGCTGCTGAATATGGAATTAAAATAGTTCAAACAAGCGATCGTCTGATGGCAAAAAAATATGGTTTCCGTAATCCACCGGGAATCACATATTTTAGAAAGGGAAAATATATCAATTATGACGGTGATATTGACGACGAAGAGGAAATTCTCGATTGGCTGACGAATCCTGAAAATATGGAGTTGACAGATCACATCGAACGGGTCAATAGTAAAATGTTCCAAAAGATAAGACAGACATCTGATTATGTCGCAGTTTTCTTCTGTAAGTGTGATTAGAACTCTAACATATAAACAATATATTACCAAAAATAACTCATATTTAAAACTAGCCATTGGTAGCAAATTTTCAACAAATAAACCATTGTTTAGTTTGAGATAGCCATTCTTGTTATATATACATACATACATTTATCAGTTCTTCAGAAATAGTAGATCAATAAATTCTTACTCAACATCAAGGTTTTTTTAAATATCAACTTTTCAACTACTCGTTTTAAATTAAGAGGGAATAAATATACTATTTATTCTATATGCTGGTATGCTGCGACATGAATCTCTAGAGTCGCGTCAACGTGTATACATATGTATATGCCAGCTTCGAAGTTATCATCTGCACTTTCCAACTCACTTATGGCAATAGCCATTCAGAGTTTTAATTCGCTGATTTACTGAGTGCCAGCTATGAGGAGTTTTATGTTTTTTTTTAGTTTTTGTTTCTACCATTGTGACACATTAGACCAACCTTTTCAGTAAGGTTAGATATTTATTTTTAATTATAAAGGAATAAATATACTATCTTTTCTATCTCGCTCGAAATTTCTACATTGTATTGCGTTATATGAATCTATATAGTCGAGTCAACGTGTAAATGTATATGCTGGTTTTGGTGAGGTCATCCACACTTGGCAACTTGCCTATAGCAGTAGTTATTCAGTGTCTTAATATGCTGGCATTGTACGCTGATCAGCTATGAGCTGATCCAAATTATGTTTTATGTTTTTTTTCATTTTTTTTGCTCATTATGACGCAGTGAAGTAACCTGTAAGGTTAATTTTTTTGAGTAATTATTATTATTATTATTATCTATTAACTTTAAATTATGAAGGACTACATATACTATTTATACTGTTTCCCACGATATTCATGGTATACTGTGATATGAATCTCTAGAGTCGCATCAACGTTTATGGCAGTTGTCATTCAGATTTTAATACGCTAGCATTGTATATTAATCTGTTTAATCTGAGGTATGAAAAGCTGGTCCAATTTATTTTTAACGATTTTTTCATTTTTATTGTTGCTCATTGAGGTTATTTGATCACAATGGTCTTATGTAAATATATAAATAAATGTAGGAAAATAATTTTTCATGATTCTTTTAAAGATTTTGCACAACTTTGATGGTTGTTTTCAAATAAGCACATATGATGGGCTTTCTACAAACTGTTGGATAATATTGATTTGTTTTCATCCGGATATTTACAGTTAATGGACTGATTATGGTCTAGCAATATTCTTAATTACATTCATCAGTTAAATTTTCTATGCTAATTTAAGATGTCAAAATTGTAAATGTTTATTTTTATATACTGTTAAACAAAAAATATTTTTAGAATATAATTAAATAAATATTACATGCAAAATTTCAGATAGCAGTGATTGCAAACAATGTCCCAGAGTGTTGATAGAAATAGAACACATTGACGACGATGCGGACGGAGCCGGAATCAATTTTGTAAAGATCGACGACAAGAAGATGGCCAAAGACTTTGGTGTTTTTGCGCTTCCAGCTATATTGTTCTTCAAAATGGGTTCTAAAGAACCAGTTATATATGCTGGCGATTTGAACGACGAAGAGCAAATTCTCAATTGGCTCTTAACGCAGAAGGATCCAGCCGGCGATGTCATAGAAGCTTTGGAAGGAGACGAATTGTACAAGCTAATCGAAGATTCGTCTTCTTTAGCCGTTTACTTCTGTAAGACTTAATTTTTATAACAGAGATACATCTTCACATCAAACACTAATGCTCTACAACAACTTCTATTATGTTAATGCTTTGTGAAACATTTATTCTTGATGAATATACATTTTTAATATATTTAAATATATTAACATAATGCAAAAAATGTATTTCAGACCGAACATTATTGTTTACCAAAAGGAATGTGATGACGTTTGATACTGACATATTGCTGTATAGGTTTATTTGAACATAAATCAATCACCAACTCTTTGGTTTAACTGCAATTATCGTATTCATCTTGTAAAACGTTGC
The DNA here is from genome assembly GCF_051122295.1 of Plectrocnemia conspersa. Taxonomy (NCBI): domain Eukaryota; kingdom Metazoa; phylum Arthropoda; class Insecta; order Trichoptera; family Polycentropodidae; genus Plectrocnemia; species Plectrocnemia conspersa. The sequence continues at coordinate 22,639,975 of NW_028277175.1, forward strand.
TTCTTCTTTTTTATTAAGAAAAATGCATATTGATGTGCTTTTTATAATGGAACTTGGTTACAAGAGCATAAATAATGCTATTATTAAGCATTAAAAACAATAAATAAAATACATAATTAGTACGAACATACAAATAAACGAGTATATTTTTGATTGTGTCATTGATTGAATGATAAATTAACAGCTGTATTATATCATATTATCAGTCTTCAATCTTTATTAAGCTAAATAATATAATATTAGAATATTTTGAGAGCTGCCAAGTTTCATTACAAAAATATTTTGCAGGCTTATTTACATTTTTATTTATTATACTTAACGTTTACAATTAAAACTTTACAAATAAAATACAATAAATGTGAACAAAATAAGTTCATATATATAAAATCGACTGTAAACGACAACATGATAAATACTTATTAATATAAATGGTTAAATTAACTCATATTTGATTTAATTGTACATTAATTCTCTAGGGAACAAAACATTGTGTGATGTATGCAATTCCAAAGTGATGCGAAAAATGCGCGCCAAGAAAGAACACGACGCTGCGAATCATGCCGACGAAGAAGTGCACGAAGGAGAAGAGGGTACATAACACCCCTCGAACGTTGCTTCTCTATAGCAATATAACATACTTAAAGCTTTGTATCTAACATAAATACAGTATCCGACTAAATTATTAACATCCAACAGACTGAATAACAAAAAAGGAAAATGAATTTCCCCTTAGTTGGATATGTCACTTCAGATAATCGCTAACATTATGTCTTGTAAATATCACTATGTTAGAAACTGAATGTTGAAAGATTAGTTGTAGTTGTTACATTAGAATCTGAATGTCATTAGTGCATATTACGTAAGCGGTGTACGTCGGTGAAATGTCGAGAAGGTAAAGTGTTTTTAATGTACTGTTTTTTATATATATATTTATATATTATATTATTATGAAGAGAAAGAAATTGTTCTATTAAAAGTTATAAATATTATTAGAAATTTAAAAATAATTTTCTTTCTTATGTATTTCATTGCATTAGAATAGTAATGTTTTTTTATCATCTTTAAAATATCAACTTTAATTGTTATTTTAATAATATTATATCAATTTAAGATTCTGATGAATGTGACCAATGTGCTGGAATATTGGAAGAATTGGAAAATATTGATGATGATTGTGACAGATATGGAATCAAATTTGTCAAAACTCAAGATTTCACTGTAGCAGAATCATACGGCGTTAGCGACTTCCCGGTTCTAGTATATTTTGAACACAATATACCAAACGTTTTTGAAGGTAATATCTATCCGTCATTCCACTTATTTACATTAGTATATCTGTATGGCAATATTTCTCAAACTGTTGTATTCGTTTAATTGCTTAGGACTGCATCATAAAAGAAAATGATTTGCTTGTTATTATAAATTAAATTTAGGAAAATCTATTGATTGTTAATTCAAAGAAATGGCATATTTGTGAGCTATCTACCGATGATGACAAGTCTATACTATATTTTATATATAATTTTCACTAGTCTTTTCCGTCATTTCATGAAAGTAGCTCACAATATAAGTAGGAGTTACTGTTACTGGAATCTAAGTACCTTCCAAGAGAATGAATACTTTCTATATGTAACTCTGAAAGCGATAAATTTTATAAGAGCGAGGTCCTCAAAGTTAAAAATTTGCAAAACATGACAGTGATCGCACTGAATATTTATTAAAGTAAGAAATAAAATTTATGCTGCGGCTCTGCTCTTGCATTCTTTGCCACACTATATAAATTACAAATAGTTTTATATTATGAGGGGTAAAATTAATTGAAATGGACCGTCAAGGCAAACGCAAGCAAAAAAGGTTGGGAAACTGCTGTAGCCGACGTTACTTGCTTGCAGTCTGTAATGGAGTGTTACTATATTGCAGTGCTTCTTTTTGCTCTGATAAATGTGGAAGATATATGATTTTATAATTTAGTCAACATTTAAAATATATTATAAAATATGTAATATATTGTTTTATAGGATTATTGGCTGAAGAAGAAGAGGTGTTGCAGTGGTTGATCACACAGAAAACTGAGGATAGGATTGAACTTATAACCAGAGTGATGCTGGAGACAATGGTTGTAGAGACTCAATATTTAGCTGTATATTTTTGTATGTTATATAATTAAATTTTATATTACATATAACATTTTCTGTATAATGGTACTGATGTTAATTTTAATATAGACAAACAAAACTGTAATATTTGCGACCAAATCTTAGAAGGATTAGAAAACGTTGACGACGAATGCGACGTATTTGGTATTCATATGGTGAAAATACAGGATCCACAACTTGCAAAGCGTTATTCTATTAAAACGTTCCCAGCCATGGTATATTTCAGGTGATTTATTTTATTATTCGAATCAACTTTTCCCACTCGAAAGTAGTTATGTTGAGTTAAATGAAAACCTTAAATATTTAACGTTAAAGATATGAAAGGACATCATTTTTCTACTTAGCCTTCATCGCGTTTAATACAAGTAAAATAAAATTAGACTATGTGTACAGCCACTAGTGCACCTATTGTTGCACCTCTTTGTTGGACCTGAACCTCTTTCAATGAATCGTCACTTAAAGCGGTTCAAAGATGTGAATATCACTGGGAAGTACAGATTTTGGATATTTGCTACTGTTGAAAAATAATTATATTGCAAAACATTGTCATGTAGCAACAAAACAGCTGTTTTAATCAGAAGTCCATGTCGTTTAGACTATATTGCACATTGAAGATGATTCGTATATTGGAATGATAACATTATATCTCCTAAAAATGTAATGATCCTAAAAGTCCATTAAGAAAGTCAGTTGTGTGCAGAATATCTTAGGTTTTTGTAAGATAGTACAGTGTCATACTTTAGCCGCTCTCTTGGCTTCCAATTGGTGGTAGTGAACCCATTTTTTATCACCAGTATCAACTCGTCCTATGAAGGCATCGCCTTCTTAGGACGAGTTTGTTTGTGTTGTATCTACTTTACATTAGTGAAGCTATTTCGTTCTCCGTTACTTATCAATGTCTTCAACAGCAGCTATAGACTCTAACGTTACTACTTTGTGTGTCTGACTTTGTTATGAAGCTCACGCTATTTCAGGATTTTCTAGTCCACTCATACACTTGCTGTATTAACAACATACATCACCATACTGAACTTTCATTCTTTGATACATTTTAATGGGTTTTATCTCTCACTACTGCTGTGCCTTTGTGCTACATGTCACTCTTTAGACCAAATGTAACACTGCTGCCCGGTGCTTAGAAATTTTACAGCACATTAAATGTTTTCATTTAACTTACCGTCGTATTTGATTTTTTGTAAGTGTTTTTGGGTGGAAAAAACTTATTGCTATTACATAAAAATAAAAAAAACTTTATTGTTTATAGAAATGGAAATCCATTAATATTTGAAGGAGATCTACAAAACGAAGATTCGGTATTGGAATGGTTAATCGACGATGATAACAGAGAATTGGCTGATGAAATTGAAGCTGTCAACGACCGTATGCTTGAAAGATTGATGGATGAATCTCCATTATTGGTTGTATTTTTCTGTAAGTAAAGCTATATTTACTCTTTGATATCAAGTTTTAAGAAAATCTCTAAGAAATATTTTTTTATAGATGACGATGATTGTCCTGAATGTGACGATATTTTAGAGTCACTCGAGCAAATTGACGGTGAAGTTGATCAATATGGAATTGACTTTGTGAAGATCGCCAGTGATGAAGCAAACGCTAAATTCAACATAATAAACATACCGTCGTTGGTTTACTTTAGAAAGAGAGTGCCGATGTTGTACGACGGAGACATGCATCACGTCGATAAGGTTCTTTCGTGGCTTACCTCGCAAGACGTCTTTGAAATTAAAAATGAAATCGAAGAAGTGAACAAAAAGATGCTTGATAAACTCTTGGACGAGAACGAATTTTTGGCCGTTTATTTCTGTACATATAAAAATCATAACGGTATCGGTAACTTAAATTTGTTTATTTATGCTATGATTGTATTTTAGATGAAGTCAACGCACCAGAAAGTCGCATCGTTATTGATAATTTAGAAAAGATTGATGGAGAAACAGATAATTTAGATATCACATTCGTTAAAATGGGAGATGCTAGGTATGCCAAAAAATGGGGTGTGACTAAACTTCCTGCCATTGTATACTTCAGAAAACGTTTTCCAAGTATCTATAGAGGTTTGTAATAATAGTTTATCGTATATTTATAGTTTAAAGTTGCGTCAACTGGAAGGAAGTGCTGCTATACCATTTTTATTAACTATCTTCTATTTCAGGTGACATCATGTCGGAGACTGAAGTATTGGAATGGTTAAGGAAAAACAGATTCAGGCAGCCGGAATTAAACATTTTCATGTACGCCTTAATTGCGATATCCATAGCGTTTGTAATGTACACTGCCTTTTTGCTTCAATGTTTCAAAACGCCGCCGCCGGCACCCGCTCCACATCCAAAACAAACGTAATGACATCTTTAAAAGTAAAAATGTTATGTTCAATGTGATTTTAGATTATACCTTATCTTTTAAGACAACCATTTGAATGTTACTTGTGTTTTCAACAACCTGACAAATAAAATAAAACACAACAATGTGAAATTTATACACGAGCAGGCGAAAAGCCTTTATGTAGTACATATGTACCGATTGTGTTCTAAAAAGGGGTGTAATCTGAAAAGCTTCAAAGGTTTAAATTTCAAAATATATTTTTATACTATTCCAAAATTATTATCATTGCTCGTCCTATTTGTATTATTTTCTAAATGTTTCTGAATAACATTAAAAAATAATATATGTATATGATCCACATCCCGAGATACGCTCGTTGATTTAAACATTATTGGTGTATAAGATTAGTCGTTTATTAAAAATAATTGAATAAAAAACATAATAAATCATTAAAACCCCTTGTGAAGAATCTTATTTCAATGGATAAATTAACGTCTATTATTCACAAAAAAACATGCGTTAAAAGGATGAATGAATATAATATATATGAAATATAATCCTTTTATTCAGATTTGCATTTTGAAATCTCATAATGAAATCATGCAAATATTTATTCTTACTGAAAATATTGTTTGATGTTGAATATATAATAATATAACATTATATTGGATTCAGATTATATTTTTTCCTTATTGTTATATCTCATACACTGATGGGTTTGTTTGAGCATGGCCAGACGCATCAGATTACAACATATATTTCAGATCAATATAAAAAATCATAAAGTACCTACATATCCAAACCTTGACTGAATTTTGAAACATTAAATATATATAAAAATATTTATTTTTTAATAAAGTACATATGTATTTATTATAGAAAAATAAGTCATGCTCATCTAGTTTATTAATTTTCAATTCCCAAATGAATTTATTACTTAGCGTAAGGATATATGTTAATTTTTTTTATTTAAATCATTATATTAACATATTCATCGTCGAACATCATTTCGTTATATATTATATATGTATGATATAATGTACTGTTACACTATTTTTTATATTGTCGTTCATCAAAGTTATCGTCGTGGAAATTATAGCAGCATACCGACCAGATTAAGCGTTGTTTAGAAGAATCGACTCGGTTGACGTTTTCAAAATGATTCAATATACAACATTCAACAGAGCGTTGAAAGTCTATTTTGTATCATACGATTGTAAATAATATACAGTGTATATAAATTTTATTAAAAAAATATATTAAAAAAAGTATTTTATTTACTTATAAAAAGAGCTTTACGTAAGAACAGTGATGTTAATTAAGAAAAAACATAATACGTTTTCATTTGTGAAATGAAAATCTTAAATATATTTTAATTTTAATTTAATGAATGAAAAAGGTAAAAGGGACAACCTTTTTCTAATACTTTAAAATGTATCGCTTGATATACTTCTTAGTCGAACCTAAACCTCTTTAAGCAGATAAAATAAGTCGACGTTACTACCATTAAATGGGCATTATATTAGGAAAGAGATTGTACTGGTAACAGATACCCACTCTGCTGACACTTATTAGAACTACAAAACATTATAGACGATGTGGTGTACTAAATTCTGGTTAAAGAAGTGACGCTATTACGTTCACTGCTAGTTAACAGTGCCTTCAACCGCTGCGATGGACTCCGATGTTAGTACTTTGTATTTCTGACTTATTTCAGAATAGACAATTACAGAAATTATGCCGCTTTGGAACTTCCTTGTTCACTTGAACATTTACTGTATTGACATGTATCACCATACTGAACTTTCATTCGTCGATGCATTTCAATTGGTTTTCCTTCACTACTCAAAAAACAAATTTTGGGCTATTGATGTACCATTGTGCTGTATTCATCTATAGGCAGCTCTAAATGTGGCATTGCTGCCAAACAAAATACTCAACCGGTCATTTGCAATCCATGAGTTTCGGTATATTCATTTTAAAATTTGAACCCTTATAATTCGATTCAGAAATTGCAGTCACTATCCCATTAGTTAAAGTTTAAAAAAGAATGAGAAATATCTGGTTACACACCTACAATTTACTTTTCAAGTCAAGACACGTATATGAAATCAATATTATCATCAGCACTGTTTCTTATATTTTGAATTTTTTTGCAAAATTCTGAAATTACGTCTCTGCTAATCCGCCACTAGATGAGTTACTAAAACTACTATAAAACAAATTTGTTTTCAAAGTTGTAGTCGTCGAAAATAACTTTAAAACATTCGTATAAATTCAATTTTTAATAAAAATTAGATGAATTTTTTGATTTCGAACAATGGGTTTCTAGAAACCTTTGATTTTTAACAACAGCTTCTGAAAACCCATGTAAACATTATGGTAACACAACTGCCCCAACCCCATGAATAACTCTCTGCACCAAATCTACTTAAAAATAAATTAATATTTTTTTGTAATTAATTTGTCTCCTGATTACACGAAAATACTGAAATATGATTTATATAAATTTAGTTATATAATATATTAATAAATATAATATTACAATTTTGTTAAAATGTCGCAAACGTTTAATTTATTTAAATAAATTATTTTTTTACAAAAGTGGTCATAGCTTTATAATTTATTTTATTAAAGTGAAATATTTTTAATGGTTTTGCAACTATCTTCCGCGAATTGCTGCTTAATAAATATTTTAAAGCAATTTAAATTTTAAAAAAAGCTTATTATTTTATGTGTATTTTGTACTACAGTTTATCGCCTAATAAAAAATAAAGTAAATATTTAATGTCTATAAATAATATATTTATAGACTTCAAATATAAAATTAATAATATATTTAAAAATATTCATAAAATTTTATTTTAGCAAATGTCGGTAAAAGCTGAAACTGTGTTACCAGCCTAACTTGCCGCCGTGTGACAGGTAAGTTAGTTGCCGACTGATTGCGGTATTGTGTGGTTGTGTGTTGATTCTTATGGATGTTTTAAATGTAAGTTTACCTTTCGAATACTTATAACCAAAACTACATAAACCAGCAAACTTTTAAATCGACCTCTTACCTCTATGAGTGACATTCAGTAAAATCATCTAAAAGTCCGTTAAAACAAAGAGCCAACTTCATGTGTGTTTGACGTTTGATTTTTAAAACACATTTGTACAATAAAAGTTTTATTTCCTTCCATTATCGATCAAACATTAATTAGGTTACCTTTATTTTTTAATTGTTATGAGTGAATATGTTTTTGTTAATCGTGTAATGACTGAAAAAATTGTGTTATGGTTTTTTAATGGCCGCCGTATCAAAAGTTTAAAATATTGTATTAATTTAATATTGAACGTTGACCTTGAACATCAAATTAAACTACTCATTGTCAAGGTCTAAGTTTGCTTTGTATTATTAATCATTATGTCTTATTAGTGTTGTTATATAACCGATACATAATTAAATTTCAATACCACCTTTACTCCCCCGGTCTTAACGATGACTCACTATAGTAATTTAGCCCACGTTTTATTATTTAGCATAATATAGAAACCCACGTTTTCTTTATTTGAATACGTTTGCGCATTATGAATAGACTTCGACGTAAGTTTATTCGTGCAAATATAATTTTGAATTATTTGACGTTTAGCGCTCGCAGCGCCAACGGCAAAAAATGTAATAACAATTAAATGTAAAAATTATAGAAATCCTATATGGTCTAAGTGCAAATAATAATAAAACAAGTTAATAAAAATCATCGATAATTATTCAGTTGAGCATATGTATATTTGAATGTGCCTATCACAGAATGTATTTCTATCAAACGACTATTATCAGGTGATTTGGAATTTTGTTGAGTAAATTAAATACGATACATTAGCTATATATAATATATACATATGTACATATGTATAAATAGGATATAGTTCAACAAAAATATTCTTAATAACTACCACTATTCTCAAATAAGTATCTTTTAATAACTTCTTACAAGTTCAATTTCCAGTTTTCAATTGTTAAAAAATCTATAGCCATAGCCGTGATAAATCATTTATAACATTAAAAAAATAGCACAGCAATAAAAATACATATGAAATAAATGTATTGATTGGTCATAAGAATCGAAATTATCATATATCTATTTTTAGAAAGACGTTTATCTTTTAACAAAAACAGTATATTATAATATCATAAATTCAATAAGAGACAATTTCTTTAAAAAGACCATATTTACTAAATATGGCTAATAATATTTTAACAAAGAAAATACGTGGCATAATAGTTTTAAATACATAAGATAACATAACATTTTCGATTACATATGATAATTAAACTCACATTTTTTACTTCAACTTCATATTTTTTCAATTAAATTTGATAAATAAACTGTGCAGTCTATCATATTATATTTGATTTCCATAAATGTATTATGTTCATTTTTATATGTGAACTTAGTCTAGTGTATACTCATTTGTGAGCATTTAAATGTCAATTTACACGTTCATTCTTTGTGTCTTAAATTCTAAAGGTTTAATTTACATATATGTATGTATAATAATTTGACAGTTGCTACGGTCAAAATTATTCGAATTGTAACCAGTGTTGGAATATATATTGTGGTAAATAATTGTGTTTTCTGCGGGGTTTTTCATTGTCAATTTATCGCCTCTTAAAACGCTCTTAAGCACAGCAACTCCCTGCTGGAGGTTAATTAATATAGTATATACACATGTCATTCAATATATGGCTGATTTAGAACAAACGTATTTATAAGTAACGCTGACATAAATCTGTGGAGCAGTCGCAGAACTTGTACCCATTCCTTCTAAAACCATAAAAAACAAGACAAGCTATCCTAATATTTTGAATTAATAAAACAGTTATGTTGAATAACCAACTCATTAAAAAATAAGGTTATAAATATCATTTACAGTCTACAAATATTTTATTTTTTGAAATTGTTCTAGATTCTACATATAAAGGCAACGAAATCAAGTGCGTCGTTTAAACATTTATAAAAATATTGCCACTTCATATTCATTGGTCGTTAACCTCCACTCTTGAACTTAACAGTTAAACATACAACTTGGTCTTAACAACCAAAACCTGAAAAATGTCTAAAAATACCACTATATTTTTGCGGAATGTCAGAAAAGAAAGTATAAGCGAATGAACTGATACAACGATTTTGTCTGATAAAAACTGTTCTAGTCTAGAAAAGTTAGTTATTATTTAATTTCAATAAATAAAAGTAAACCACACAGACCATTGATATATGTATATAGTGTATTTTAAATCATATTAATTTATTTGTATCTAACTGAATATATTATATTTAATGATATTTTTTTATAATCTAATAATCTCTCGATGGTTATACTAAAAGTTAGATTCATATAAACCTCACTGTATCATTTGCACAATCACGCAAACATAATGTTGTGCTACACAGACATCATCGTAATGAGAATAAATACATGAAGTATATTGTTAAAAACCTAAATTAAATATTAAATATAGGTGAAACCATTATTCTGGTGCATAAACCCTGTATTATTAAATTATTTACAATAGCGCTTAGATCCTATAGCATTTCTACCCTTCAGTTGATAAACATGAACAAGATCTGATAAGAGTCTAGTTAGTCACAAAAAGTTTTCTCTTTTTATTTTAGATAAACCGACGATTTTACAGGTTCGTTGTTGTAATTACGAACCATAACCGTCTCGGTAGGTTACCTACTATTCGTGTTATGATTTTGGTAAAAAAAGGCGCCATCTGAAACAGCATTAATAGTTTTAAAATCGAAAACAATCCACCCGTGGCGACGGCCGTGACAATCGTCATGGGTCGTGATCGGCGATCCATGGCTAAATTTCGGATTTCGTTGGAAATAATAAATTGAAAGGTTTGCGTTTTGCGCATTGAAGTTTTAAAGTAAAGAGCTAGAAAGTTAGTCGAATGGAATTTTTGACCCTTTCTGGCGACCGTTTATTGCGGTAAATTACTGTTGATAACTGAAAAGCTACTTTTTAAAAGAAAACATCCATTGATACAGTGTTATCGATATCGACTTCTTATCTGGGATAATAATAACCTATTTTATAATATTATTCATCTAGTATCAGCTTAAATAGCATTCACATATCACGTGCTAACATGCTGGCATAAATATATATTTTTCTTATGACACTTCCTCATATACTTTTCAACACTTTCAGATACACTATTTGTTTTAAAAGCTTTTTTATAACAAATACAAATCTCTGATCGTAGTCTCAAACTTTTGCCTAATTATAAAATAATGTCCAAAAGTAGACCCAACATTATCATCTGCTATAAACGTCATAACAACTCCATCCATCTTATAAATATTCTTAAGGAAATTCGTCTGCTGGATTTTAACATAACAAACATCTGTTCAAACCATCGCTTTGGTTCAGTGCATTACTAAAACTGCCAAATCTGATACATCGGAGGTTCACCCCCATCGTTTATTATTTATAGCACAAAACCTATGCAGGCAGGAGACACGCTCTGCTGACGTATCGGAAGCGTCAGCAGGAAGGAAGGAATTAATGCCCTGTCGCACAATGGCCTGCGTGACCGACGCAGTCACATCTGCAATAGCTCAGTCGAATCGCATGCTGTTTACCCAGACATGACTCCGGCATCATCGTGACTTTAAATTGGATAACACAATACCGCAGGAGCGGCTTGTATGCATGGGCGAACCAGCTAGTTTCCTATCCTGTTTTACCTATAATCATCTTGGAACAATATCTCTCGTTTTATAGGCTTTTTTTTAAGAACGACTGTAATATCTACAATCAACTATTCATAGTGCAATTTATATGATCCTTATCTTGTCATGATGTTTCTGCTCTTTCTTAGTTACATATGTCTTACTTTGGTATTTGTTATTCGTTGATCTTCACGCGTGAGTTCCTTTCTAAAAGATTTTTTAAAGAGAACCATCCTCTTTGGCACGCTCCTGGCGCCAAAACCGATTTTTGCGCATCCCAATCTGCGTAAATTCTTCGCTATCTATGATCTCTGGGTTTCAGTTCTTGTGTTATCTGAATTTTATACGGGTGTAGGTGCAAGTCCAGATGAAAAATGCGCCAAAGGGAGCCATAAGAAAAGTCCAAAACTGGGAACGCCGACGAATCTACAATTCAAACAGGTGCCACAATGATGCACAGGCCTTAACATATCTCCAACGCTTCCAGTATCTTATTTTTTTTTACTACGTTGCGAATTTTTCACTCAGTAGGACAATGAAATTAACCATAATTTTTCCGTAAATTTCGATACACAGTTCGTATAGTATGTATTGTTATTTTTGTAGAACAATTGAACTATTTTAACGCGTTGAATTTAAGCGATCCATTTCGTGATTGTGTTGTTGAAAACTAACATTATTGACAGCTGTCTGTTTTACAGTGCTACCAACTAGTATTGGATCAACCTGAACATTGTGGATTTTTTTCATGCAAATAGTCCACCTTCTTAAAAAATGCTATTTTGACCAGTAAGAAAAGTTGAATGGGTTAAAAACTGCCGTTAAAACACTGTCATGCGAAACAAAATTAATTTGTATTGATCCCACTTATTATAATTTAGTTAGCACCCATATTTTTTAAACCTAGACTATTTACAAAATCTCATATATTATACAATCCTCAATACATTTCTCTTTACATTCTTACAATATTCTAGATTTTCCTTCAGTTCAAATCCAGGTTAAGTTAATTGGATTTCGCATCAAGAAAGCGACCGCTCCTTCTTGCTTCGCCTGAAATAGAAACCAATTTGTTTTGATAGTCGGGCAAATCGATTCTCAACGTTAAAAACGCGACGTAAAACAGCCGAAAACTATCTAGGAACTGTGAAACGACGTTGCCTTTTATGAATATTAATAAACTCGTTGAATGGAATTGTGCAACGTAGCGTTGCAATTATCCTGCCCCATAGCCATTATTCCATTTCAGAGACAAGGACATATCAATGATTATACATATTATTATATATGGTACATAGTGTATACATCCAGTGTTTAATAAACATGATGCGGGAAGCATTTTCGCCAAAACCAATCACACTAATTGAATGGCATTGCACTGCTGGTATCGGTGCGCTCTTCGACATTTTTTTTACCTCAATACGTCTAGATAAGAGTTAATCTCTTAGATACGGACGAATCTATATAGGTTTTTTGCTGATCCAATAAATTGACATAAATGTATTACTTGCATTGAAGCGCCATGTTAATAAAAGTATTTTTATTAGCATCTATCGATACTTTTACGTATATGTATTTGCCGTTCAAATGACATATGTTGTAATTAAGTCAAACATTTGCACCAGCTAATATTAAAACGTATTCTTGAATTCTAGATTTTAGTTTCTTCATAAATGCGAGTAATACAAAGGAGTTGTTGGTACTTCTCGAGATGCTCGAGTCTCTGATCTCTGCTCTTGCTATATAACCATCCGTCAAACGTGATAATATAATCAAATTGTCGTAATTACTTGTATTTCCAACTTATAGAGCAAGTTTATTCGTTTCCTCGACGTACATGACGATCGGAAACTAGGGTAGATTTGCCCCACTTGCAAATATATCTAAATAAACAACAGTTCATATGAATATAAACACAGTTAGGACCAATACGGTCGGTGAAATGTGGCTATCAGGTACCCAAATTACAAGTTAATAAAATATAAAATAGTCGTTATTCAAAATAAATATTATTAAAAAGAAGTTAGCATCTCTCCTATCACAAAAAAATATATAAAGTCGGACATTGCGACACGACACTTCCTTTCGGAATACACTTCCATCTGTATCTTCTACAAGTCAGAACATGCCTTTTCTACTATTTCGCTTCCGACTTGGGACACATGATAGATTCGTCAGAGATTGCACCAAGCTCAGCTATTCTGATGCGTATTCTTTCAAAGATATTTGTTTGTATACTTAAACAATACATTGTGTAAGTATTGACAAACGGTTAAGTTTTGGTAACTGTGATTAATGTTAATGGTTTTTGCTTGCGGTCATTACGTTTTCTCTCGGATGTTTGTTTGTGAGACACTTTTGTTCTAATAATGCTTTCTACTGTGCAACTATGAATAATTCTCTACAATACTATATACTTTTAGCCAGACTGATTAACTATCTTGTTTCAAAATGGCGATTATTCAAAAATTACAAAACTGTAACTCCATTAAAAATCTATGCCCCCCCCCCCCCCCCATTAAACCCCTGACCATCATCGACGATATTTAAAAAGAAAATAATACATTACGATCAAATTATCGTTGAGAACTAAAAAAATTAATGAAGTCTTGAAGATCAGATGACTTTTTACATATAGTTCTTAAAAAATTTTATTGCAATTCAACTCTTTTTTACTCGGAAAACGTTCTCAAGAAGACTGATGTCAGTATTAACTGATTGTGTAATATCCTTCATTATTCCATCAGTACGCTATCAGTATTTTTACGATCAAGATCATGGACTGAACTGGTGCCAGATTGAGCATGTAACCCACGTCTTAGTTTTTATTATATTGATATAATAGATTTTCATGTTTCAAAATGGGTACTAATAAAAAAAAATTGTAGCTCAGTTAAAAAATCTAGAAAAAAGTAAAAAGGTCAAATAGGTTTATTATTAAAAACTAAAATTAAAATGAAATTCCCAGAGAAACATCTAGAGAAAAATCTTTAAAAATATGTAATAATAAATAAATTTTACACATATATACACAGAAATTTACGTTATTCTTGCAGCCTTTTCCGGACGGATTTTTTTTATAACTATTTCTATCTAATGTTATCAATTTTATATTCACATATCATTTAACTGCATATTTTCCCCTATGATAAAACATTTTATTTAATGTAGTTGTACTTCTGGGATAACTGTTTATTCGACTAGCAAGTTCTCGGGGTGATGCATTTAGTAGCAATAACATCAGATCATTTTTTTGCAGTTATCTTTCACTGACACTATTTATATTTGCCTGTTATGCCACCAATTTTATGTTATTACTTTGTGTGTCTTTGGGGAAATTCTGTCGTTGTGAAAGTTCGATGAAACTCGGGAACTCTTCTCAGAGTTGAGTGAAGATCGATATTATCAATGTCCTGACGGACCGTATGGTACAAAATTCTATGTGGTAATGTCCCCTACTACAACAAAAAAAATATATTTGTTACGTTATGCCAATTAAAATATGAAAAAATCAAGCAGATGTTATTCCTCCACTTAAACTAAGATGGAACGACCTTCGCTTAAGCTCATACATATATAACAATACTATTGTTATGCAATCTTAATATTCCACAATGCCAATTTTCTGCAAATAATACTAACAAACTCGCGTTTGCTCGTTCGCATATTAGCGTACTTACACCATTAAACAAAAGTAATATCTTGTAACAAATTTTGCATGCACAATGCCCATACATAGTACAATACATAAAATAAAAGATTTCACTATAATATACATAAGTTCAAACCATTGTATTAACAGCACAAGGAAATGAGCCATGAATGAAAAAATTATTCAGCAGAACGGTGATTTTCTAAGAATGTGATCATAAGTATATATCAATTATTTTATCGTAACTTGCATCAAGTAATAATATAATGATATTATAATTGATAAGATTAAATCGTAACCGTTTTTAGATATACTTTGTTATTCATTTGATCGATAATTTTAGTAAAACTTGAATGAGTTTATAGTAGAAACTTGAGAAAATATTACTTTCGCCAGCCATTAATTTTACAGACAATCTGCTTGATATGTATTATAGTGATAAAAAACATTTATACTTTCTAACAAGAAGGTATATAGTAGATGTATACCGATCTTGTAATTTGGGTCCAGGTGTAGCGATGCAGATTGCGTGAAGATTATCTTATCTCTTTAATTATATCGAACTTCAGCCGGATGCTTCTCAAAATCCATTTATCTAACCAAGAAAGTAAATTAGTGGAGAATGTGCATGATTATCAGACATATGGTGTATGACTAACCATTAAACTATTGTACAGATGTGCAAATACAAGAACAGTTCAAAAATTTCCGTTACATCGACAGCAGAGATATTTGAAAATATGGTAACCGTAAATTATATACAGTTATACAGATAACTTTAGTGAATGTGTTTTAGATGATGAATATGTATTATATTCATTTCACTTTTGATTGTATCGAATTTGGCTAGTATATTGTTCTCTCAGTTAACGGTGAGAAATAGCAGTTGGACTCTCACACATATTATGCTGTAATGACACTGGGTGATATAATTTTTTTGTAGTCGATAACGATTTTATTATAAGAATCTCGTTGATATATTTAATCAGATATAACAAAATAATATATTATTGTGAAAGTCTAGAATAATTTTAGCGAAACTGACACATTTTTTAGCTAGATGTTTACAATACAACCAATGTATGTATTTAACATTAATCTAACGTACCTCTTTAACCCTTTGAATAGTATCGCCGTACATGTACGGTGGTCGATCTATCACTGTTTTAAGGTACCCCAGATAATTATATATTTAATTTGCTTTAATGTAAAATAATAAGAGTACGAAATAAATAAACATAATATTTTATATTCATTTTATAAAAAAAATATTGGTAGCCTCTAAATTGATATAAAAATAATTTCACAAAAGCCGAATAATATATAAAAATATGTAAAAAAAATCAACGAAATTGATTTTTTTTTAAATAAAAATGAAAAAATACGTAAAATAACTCACACCCAGGTGTATACTAACATATTAACAAATGTCTATAAATTAACTCATTACTCAAAGGGTTAAACAAAGGTTTGTGGTACATACATATGCGTTGAGAATTTTGCGCCAGAGTCACCGCATTCGTCGGTGCTTTTAAAACTGTGTATAATATTAAGGTCACCAGACGTTCTCCTTTGAGGAAGATTGTCCCTCTTTGTCTTTCTTGAACCAAAATTTTTGAAACGACCTTTTTTTATTTTAGCTCTCGCAGCAATCTGTCCTCCTTTATCTTCCTCAAACAAAAAATTCTGTAACGACCTTTTATTTTTGGTTCCGCAGCAATTTATCCTCCTCAAACGAAAAATTCCGAGATAACCTTTTTATTTTAAGTGTCCTCCTTTGATATTTTCAAAATCTGGTTACCTTAATATAATAATATATTATTTTTAATAACTATATTGTCGGTTAGCTTAGGTTAAGTTGAAGTTAAATTATATTACTTTTACACATTGTATGTATTGTACAAGTTTAAAAATATTGCTATTTATAACTTTCAACTCATTATTTAAGTAAATTATTTGTATTTGCGTTACGCGTTTTAAGAAATAAAAAGCATTTAATAATAAAGAACCATGATAAAATTAAAATCAGTGTCGGGCGTCGTGTTTCGTACATTCTAGAATATTATTATTATTAGATCAAATATATAATTTATTCATAATTAAACAAAATATGTAATTCATTCATTGTAATTGCAATTTTTGCAAATTATTGCATCTATTCTACATTTTAGAATTTGGAAAAAATATTATTTTACAATAAAAAAAAATATTTTGCAATAATAAAAAAATATTATTTTGCAAATCCAAAACCATTTAAGATAAATTTTCTAAAGGAGCTAAAATTAGTTTTAACATATATTTGCATATTTTAAAATTTTAACAATTAACGCAAATTGCTCAAAATATGTATCTCTAATTTATTAGCACCAAATTTTGTATTTATAAAACATATTTTATTGAAGCATATGTTACAATCTGTTAAATTTAAAATGATACGTAGAAATAATAATTGTTATATTTTATTTAATGAAACTACGTTAATATATCATAATCATAACCTAATTATGTCTTCATTTATTTTATTCATCCTGTTATTATAAATTTATTACATATTACAGTAGCACATAATCGGTTACCAGCACGTCGCTGTTCAATTTCTCCAGCGGTTTCGTTGGCATGTATTGCAGTAGCACGTAATCGGTTGTCAGGATGTCGTTGTTCAGCTCATACTAAACCTAGAAATTAAAAGTTGAAAATAGCATAATTGCCATAGAAATCACATGTGCAAATGTCACGTCGCTACTGTTTGCCATTTGAGAGGAATTTTTATGACAGACAGATACGTGTATTTTATGTTTTACAATTTGATATGCATGCTGCGTCAATCAAATAAAAGCGTCTTAAATCAATCACCTCGATATTTATTCATGAGATTAGGAAGAGCTTTGAAAATCTTAATAAAATTGTAACCATTTCTTCTTCGGTTTTTATTATCTGTTCAAAATTGGCATATCCATAATGTCATCGGCTTATTTGCATCGACTCGTGCTCTATCGGTCAGTGATTCTTTTCCCGAGTGCAACTTTCTAAAGTGGAGCATCTTTGGTACTCGTGAAGCCGTTACGGTTGTTTGCTTCCAAAGAGATTGGTAGCGGGTCCAGCGAACGGTACTTTTGTACCGCAGTAGCCCGTTCCGCAGATGTCCTCTGGATCTCTCTTGTCTGATCTCGTCGTCAGATGATCGTGACCTTTCACTTCATGAACCCGAAAGAGCTCATTCAGCGGAGGCGACGATTAGATGAAAGCGGTAGTGGAAATCTCACTGCCACACTTGCTCCTGCTGTTAAACAAGTTTCCATTGCGATTTTCAATTCAAGTATGTATGTTCAGTGAGAAAAAATCTTGCTGAACTTAAATTATGCATCTTCTTCTTAAGGGTTTTTTATACTTAACCAGATAGTGTGCGACTTACTTTATAACAGTAAATTTTACATTTTAAGCTAGGCATAATTAACACCGTTTATTTGTATTTTTGTTATATATTTACTTTAATATAATTAGTCACAAAATTTTGTTTCCAAGATTTCGCAAATAATACTTGAACATTTTACTGATTAACCTAAAACTGTTTGATATACATATCGCGTCATTAAGAGCTTAATAAGCGTAATATATGTATTGTTTGATAACAAAAAACGTATCCTTGATCAACTGATAAAATGGTGACTAATAATAATTTTACTTTCGTATCATTGATAGTAAAACAGTTTGACAAACATGCAAGAATTTGATCACTTGTTTATTTAACTGTAACTGAAATATAGTTCACTCTGTTCCGAATATCGCTGTTTAAATATAAATATGATTTATTCATAATACAGTGAAATCTCTTAGTAACGAATACCGAAATAACGAAATTCGCAGTGTAACAAATCTTCAATTTGTCACCCAAAAAACTTTCATACAAAATGTTTTTATTGTAACGAAGACTGATCTCAGTATAACGAAATAATTTGAAAATGACGTTACAACTTGACACAATAATTCTTCGAATTCAGTTCGTCCTTGAATTGGCGTGTGCCGGATGTTTTCACAAGCGCCCATCAAACTTTTTTTATAAAACATTTTTTAAACAAATTTTATTGCGTTCATTACAGTATTGTTAAAAATGGACAAAACATATGTCACTCGTGTAAGAGGTTATTTTGATGCTGCAGTATTATAGTAATTAAAAATAAAAATATATCATCTTCCTTACATTCAAAATTCAATATAACGAATTTTTCTTCGGTCCCATGAGCTTCGCTATAATGAGATCTCACTGTATATAGTTTAAACTAAAAAGTATTGTATGGATACTCCGGTTGTTTTAAGATTGTATTATACTCATACAATTATTACACCACCATAAGTGATTCTGAAATTAATTATAGTGAAAAAATATTTCATCCGCTATTCATTCTTCATCCATTTATAGTTATTATATACTAATAACATGATACATATTAAAGTCTATAAAATTGTGTATATCTGCGTATGTTTTTATTTATACGTACACGCTTTAAATTAGACGCAAACACAGAGTGACATCATCAGAAATTAAATTAAATTTAAACGGGATTTAAATACAGATCAATTAGGCATTGACAATTTCGTTAATCGTTATCGTTTTAAAAAAAATGTTATCGTTATACTTTTTTTATGAACTAAAGTAGCTTATTATTAGAAGTTTTACAGTACCTAGCTCGATTTTAATTAATCATCACGATATCTATCAATGAGATTATGAAAATCATATAATATAATCATATAATAATCAATAAAATTCAATCTCACATACACGATATAAATTTAAAAAAAAACATTGAGCATGACTACTCCTAAGTATCATATAATGATAGTTTTGGCACCAGATGCCAAAGATATTTTATTCAAAATTAACTCATATGTGATTAATCAAAGCTGCTGAAGATAAAACATATCACATCACCTCATTCTTCGGACAACTTCACAGAATTTCAATCACGTAAGTCGCTTATAGTAATCTTTTACTCAAACATCTTCAGAGCATTTTAAAAAACATACTTCGCGTGTCTTGAAATAATTATAAAGAAGTTTTTTTTTTCAATATTAACAAATTGTTTCGTTTTAACCTCTTGCTCATATTCGTGCAATTTTGCACTCAAGTTCAAGTTCAAAGAACTCCCTTTTTATATGGTCAATGGTTAAACAACATAATCGCCAACTGTCCCTATTTAGTAGTCATTATAATGTGGGCTTCGTCGTCAATCTTCTTTTTTGTGCAACTCGAACCATTACCGACGATTTCTTTGTGTCCATATAAATTACGAAGAAACTTATCGCGATTCGTGAACTATAACATTTTCGTGCTTTTTCAACAATACCGTTACCTTTAATATTTCGCTTTGTGCCACGCTCAGATACTACAATAACCCGACCTGCTTTTATTTTTGGATACAACCTTAAACACAAAGACTTATGTATTAAATAATTGAGTGAACGCTATAGTGAGATTCTCGATTAGTTATTTAATATTATCATCACAAAATCATCTATGATTTATTATATATTAATATGGACATTGCATGCGTATCATGGATGAAAGTAGTTTTATGGAGAAAATACTTTCGATGATTGCTTTCTGGCATGTGGTGCTTAAAGAAATCGCGTTAATTTTTATGGGTAATCGAAAATGATAGTGGTTAATGGTTATATTGTAATGACTCTCAATCGATCGATATGTATTCAAATTTATGTACTTTCATTCGCTCTCTTTATGTGTATGCATATGTATGTAACATCTATCATTATCGAAATTATACGGAAAAAAAACAGCGCGAATAATTTTATTATTGTAACTGTATTTTGGTCCGGAAATAGCGTAGAAGGTAAATACTATAGTACTCGTTTCGATTACCAGTTCAGTAATGAAATATATTCTCTATTTGAATAAATAATTACTTCATTATGTATGTATGTATCGCATGAAGCTAGTCGCGAGTGATTTTTAATATTTTTGTTTGAAATGTAAATACGTATGTTTTTTTTATAAAACAATAGCGTAATCCGTAATGTCTCAGACTAGTAACTCTAAAGTTGCAGGTTCGAGCAACACCACCTAGATAGATAGGAAGCTTGGTCAATTTACCATAAGACTTGTTTTTTAAAAAAAAAAAAAAAAAAATTAAATGCAAATTAAGCTTCTGAACACTTCTTGCATACGACGTTTTTCAGTAGGATTTGATTTTGCAAAGTTATGACACTTTTAATTTTTACATTGGCCGCCATTTTGTAAAAAAAAATATATTTTTTTTTCATTCAGTAGTTCTATACGATACTAAAAATTTAATTTTTAATCTTCAAAACCAAGTAATTAAGAGCGTTAACTCTTCTGCAAGTCTCAAAATGGCTCGTATGGGGGTCCGATCGAACTGATACATCGCTTGTTTTGAAGCAAAAAACTATTTTTTTTTAATATTTTATTTAGATGAAGCTTAGGCTTATAAACGTTTAATATATAGCGATCTTTTCGTTAAAATTACGAGTGCTTAGGTTTTTAGACTTGTCGCCATTTTGCGAAAAATTGACACATTGGATTTTGCTAGCGAACATATACAGAATGCTTAAGAATTCTACACTGTGACCAAAATTCAACTTTAAATCTGTATAAATAAGCTTATACTGACCTTAATTGTATTGCAAGTCTTATAAGCGTATGAATGGTAGGTCGATCGACTCTAACACTAACCATGTTTTGGAAAAAAAAACTTTTTTTTTTAATTTTCAATTTTTTTAAACGGTATCATAAGGATATTCGAAAGCTCCATTTTGTATAAAAATTTCAAGTCTATATCTTTAAAAGGAACCTAATAATAGCGTTAACTATATGCCAAGTCGCATAATAGCTCGTATGGGGGACCGGTCAATTTACCATAAGACTTGTTTTTAAGAAAAAAAAAAGAATTTAAATTTTTTTTTTAATGCAAATCAAGCTTCTGAATACTTTTTGCATACGATATTTTTCAGTAGGATTTGATTTTGCAAGGTTATGACACTTTTAATTTTTACATTGGTGTGGATTTTTGACGTCTTAGAAGTGATAATTGTTTTTGCGCCCTCATATTAACCAAAATTCTGTTTGAATACACTTTGACCAATACTCTAATATCAGAAGTCCGTAGTAATATCAGTAACGATAGCTCTCATATTTTAAAACCTAGTGTAATATCCAAGTGCAGACAAACTATGGAGCAATATGTGTGATGGAGTTGTTTTAGTTTGTATTTTGGACTTGACAAAAATATGTTAGTGACCGTTGAACGACGCGGACGAAAACCGTGTTGCGATCCATGCCGATAGTGATTATGGGTATATACATAACAACTTCTAACAATCGATGTAAAGTTTTCGATACACGATGTATCACTCTTGAATCTGGGTGACTTTCGTACATCTCCAAAAATCAGATATTGATGAAATTGACTTACAGTCCTTTATATAAAGTCGGCAATGAAGTTTAGCCCTATGTATCAGAAATATTTGTTGGTTTCGGTTGTTCCAAAAATAAGATAAAACCATTTAATATACCTATATGTACATATAATCAAAAATTATAATACTCCTTAAGAAAAATATGAACGAACGATTTAGTGCAGAGATCATCAACCTTTACACTGAATAATTCAAATTTACGGTTATAATTCCGGATATATTTTTTTTTAACAACTAGCGGAAGTCTTGCATTAGCCACTTGAATTTTGCATTACAGGTTCATTATCTTTGAATATAGATAAAAAATAAAACACTGAAGACAACCATTGTTGGTGAAGTTCATATTTTTTTTTATCAGATTTCATGTATTTTTACTGCCACGAGTAAAATCTTTTAATCTCGCTGTAAGTTTTTAGAATCACTATACCATTATCGCGCAACAGTTCTCTAATTAAATACACAGAAAGGCTCATTTTTGTACACTGCTCAGTAGATTATCGATTGCGAAGTATTGTCTATTGTCTCACGTGGAACTATTCGCACGGTACAATCATATCGTCATGAAATATGTACCGATGTGCGACAATAATATGTGCAAATGCCATGCAAGGTCGTTTCAGAACTGTGCCTTACGAAAAACGTTCTGCTGAACATCGCCTTGGAGAAATACATTTTAGAAAAATGTTTATTTTCCGAACCGCACTATCAATGAGTAATGAACTTTATCGCGACGATATCACACGATAAGATATCGCACAGTTTAAACGTGGTAGGAATTTACTGTGTACGGACAAAGGCTATTTTTGGTAAACTAATTTCTTTAGGAAATAGGAAAGAGAGAAAAAACACTACATAAAGCAAAGGTTAAACTTTAATGTTAAACGTTAAACCATAGCTATTGTAATAGATAGAAAGAGAGAAAGATTTTTGTAGCTTCAAATCAAAAAGTATCATATCACAAATGCTCTTCATCAATATTAGTAGTCATGAAAATTGAACAAACATACAGATGACCTCATTTCTAAATAATGTGTTAAAATTTTGATAAGTAATTCAATGCTATTTACTTAGCTTAATTCTAAAAAAATATTTAGATAATGAATCATCCGATTCTTTCGAGTATTCTTTAATCTCAATTTTGTCAAAATGTAATATTATCTAAATCCGTTATTAAGTTTCATTGTAATTTTATAACACACAAGTATTTTCGCATTTCATTGCCCTTTATGTGATATTTAAATGTCAATGATTTTATTACACACAATACCATTTGAATACTAAGTTAGTGAAGTTTCATTTATTTATAGAAAAAGGTACAAAATACAATAATTTGTGTACTTAATTATAAGCATCATTAATATTTAAAAAATAACAAATTAGAAGCACTTTATTATTATAGATTTGTGCGAACTTTGCGTTCTTTAAATCATGTATGATTTGTACAATTAATATAGATGCATGTTATTCTCGTGGCTTTATCTGCATCTTTTCCCCAATTGTAGATAATAGAAAAGCTAAGTTCCGACATGTGGAAGTTCTAAGAGAAGATCCTGATGAAAGGAAGTACACTATGCTAGCGCTGAAGATAGGGGGTGTGCTTTTGCTCTCTCCTACACTCGAACTTCGGACCAATGCGATGATTTGAGGCAAAAATAGACTATGTTTTTGATTTGGCAACACTGTCAGTGGACCCTTTGTATTTGTATGAACATTGACTGTATATTTGCAAGTAGCCCTAATCCGTCCAAATCTCCGATCTTAACGTACGCTTTTTTAACGTCGACGTGACGAATAAACTTGTTTTGCAAGTAATTGCAACAATCTCACGCTCAGTGAGTGATTAAAAGAGATTTTAAACTATTTTTATATATGTATTATATATAAAAGTAAAATCAAAATTATTTTTTTAACACATATATTTTAAGAATACACATTCGTTAATTTGTTAGTATACTATAATTAATTATTTATTATTTTATATTGCATTTATAGAAAATTACAGAAAAAATCAATGATTCTCAACGTTTTATTGCTTTGATTTATTTTACTACTTTTTTGTATTAGTATGTTTTAATAATTTATTTCAACACTTCTTTCGTTAAATTTCGTTAATTTTATATACATATTTTTTATACCATTTAAAACAGTGAAAGATCGACCACCGTACATGTACGGCGATACCGCTCAAAGAGTTAATATATCACAAAAAAATGAATAATGAATACGAGAACCTCTGGTTTTTAAACGAAAATTTCGGTATAAAAGCACTTATATGATATTTTACTGAAATTCGATTCGCGATTGTCACTTACTTTTTGTCAATATTGCTGTCATAAATTATTTATTCGCAAGCCGTGATCATGGCACGAAATTCCCAGTATAACGAATCTTCAATTTGCCCCCGAAAAAGTTTCATACAAAATGTTTTCATTGTAACGAATACTGATCTCAGTATAACGAAATAGTTTGCTCCGAATTTAAAGATGACGTTACAACTAGACACAATATTTCTCCGAATTCAGTTCGTCCTTGACTTGGCGTGTGCCTGATGTGTTCACAAGCGATGTTCAAGGTGTTTCGCCGATCCTCAAACTTTTTTTATAAAACATTTTTTTAACAAATTTGATTGTGTTCATTACAATATCGTTAAAAATAGATCTTTTAATCTTGTAAGAGGTTATTTTAATGGTGTAGTAATATGCTGATCAAAAATAAAATAAAAATATAGCATCTTCCTTACATTTAGTATAACGATTTTTTTTTCGTTCCCGTGAGCTTCGCTATACTGAGATTTCACTGTATCATGTAAACAGGGGAACGCAGAAAAATATTGAACTTATTTTATATCAGCGTATCTATTATATAATCAATTTATTTTAACTAAACTAAACTGTCGATAAGTTATGTAATTAAAATAAGTATAACTTAACAACTTCAATATATAATATATTTAAGACTGGAAGTGAACGGAGATATCAAAATTATATATGTATCTGAATATATATATTTATGCTATCGAAAATATAATTTAACTGGCGCTAGTGAAATTATATGCTGCTGTAAAACTGTCATTGAAACTCAATTTGAAAGTAGCATAATGTCAATTAGCTGTTCAAACCCAAACCTAACCTAAACGAATTAACCAAACCCAACTTATTAATCTAATGAAAGTTTAAGACTAACTATAGTTTTAGAACTTTCATTAAGGTAACTTGTTTTCGTTAGGTTTGGTTTATTTATTTTTTAAATATTGTAGAATTTGTTAAAAAAAGTGAAAAGTCACAATTCTGTGAATCTCTGATCATGGGGAAAAATGCATACCGGATCCTCTGTTTATAGAGAACTACAGTTTTACTGATTCTGAGCAGTGAAATTGTAAATCAATTGTATGATACATGTTAAGTTACTGAAATTATTATATATATTTGTACTAGTTAAAATTTCCATAAAAATACAGTTATACATTGCATAGTGTAGTTTGAAATAAAAAGCGTAAAATTATAATTTTATTTAGTCAAACATTACTTGGGTGTTTTTTGTTGACACTTTTACAGTAAAACTGATACAAATTTATGATTTGCCAAATTATAATATATTTGCAAGTCAAACTTTTCACCAGAATCCGAATTTAATTACTGTTAGATTGTTCATTTTGATATGCACATTTATACAGGTGTTTAAATGCAAATTCATGTAAAAATAACATCTGCTGATGCAGCAGGAAGAAAGCATAGCCAATCCACTTTTGCCGGCTATGCTCTGTTGAATGCAATTCATTTATAAAAATAAAATAAACGTAAAATGTAAATTATTATATTAATATATGTATGTGTATACATACATATGTAGATGTGAATTCATCACTGGGACAATGAACTTACGAAGCCATACTTGACTCAGAGTGACATTCAAAGCTTAATATAAATATATAACTATGTACGTTAACTGAACAAAATTAGAATAATTTTTATTTTTTTATTTCAGAAGCCTTAAAGGATGGATAAACAAATAGTTTGGGCTCGTGATCCAAATGATTGCTTCATCTTGGCCAAGATCACGGAGCTGCTGGGCGAAGATGTAGAGGTCACTCCTCTGGATCCCAAATACAAGAAGAGAACTTGCTCTTACGACGATCTTTTTCCGTCTGGTGACTACAACAAAGATGTAGAAGATAATTGTAAGTGAGAAAATAGATTATTGCTAATTTAAAATTAAGGTAATATTTTCCCAACACTAAACAACCTAAAACCTTAGAGAAGAACTTTTTCGGTATGACAGTCTTTCTCATCGAGCAAGAAAGTGGAAGAAATAAAATTAATTAGTTCAAGTAATTAAGAATCAAATTAATGTGACTATTGTATGATTGTACTTTTACTTCATTTGTAAATTTGCCCTTGGACTACAGAAAAATATGCACGCGCGTCTACAGCCAAATATTTTTTTGTTAAAATCAAATATGTTAACAGTGAATGTTTTAACAAGTGACTCAATATCCGCTTGGATCGGAGGAAGAGAACGTTTCTTCGTTGCTTGAAAATCTATCGTAATCATAGTCATGAAATGAGCGGTATCTCTTCGATCGTGGCTCGATTCCGTTATCCCTGGCGTCTGAGGAAGAGGAGGGAGTTCTCAAAATCGAAACTCCATTTTTAAATGACTGATCGATGAGTTACCCCTTATCTCTTTTTTCCTGGAAACGGTTTACGGCACATGTGGTTACCACAACCCCAGTTTTTGCCTCTGGAATTAAAAATTTAGATGCAAATCCAGTTCTATTCCTGAAAATTATAATCCATATTTATAAACCAAATAATTAACGTTAGTTATCATTAAAAAAAATTCTCATATTTTTAGCCAATAATTATATTCATTAATTTAAAGTAATGTACGTTGTTTTCTTACATAGCAAATTTAGTTCTGACCGTGTCAAAATACTCTAATCTTTCGAAAACATCACCCCAATGTCGTTTTCTGTTTTACGAAAGGCATTATAATAATCTGCGTCAATGCTATTAGTCATTTCCTTTTAAGAAGCTCCGACGAATAATTAAATGTTTTAATGTGCCAGACATTTTTTCGTAATTCTTAATAGAATAATAATAACAGGGACGTCATTTGGGGGAGCAGGTTGGGACAATTGCCATTAAATCTAAAGAAAACAATCTCGAATATATCACGAAAATATTTTTTTAAGCATGTCATTTCAGTGAAATCATATTAGAATACATTTTCACCGGTAGATATATATTTTACTAGTATAAATATAATTTATCTGGTAGGTGCTAGTAAAATTAGATGACTCCAACATTTCCACACATAAAAATGTAAAATCGTTTTAAAAATGGCAGTGGTTCTAAACCTTTTAAAAATATTCGTACAAATTTAATTTTATATAATAAAAAATGCGCTTTACAAAATTCTCGAGAAATAAGAATCAGGGCTGTGGAGTCGGAGTCGGAGTCGGAGTTGGAGTCGTGGAGTCGTGGTGTTTTGGCCGGAGTTGGAGTCGGAGTCGGAGTCGTGAAAAATGAGCGACTCCGACCATTTTTTTAAATTAAGAAATTTATGAATTTTTAATTGCTTAATAATGAATGTGTATAGCGTATGAATATTAAACGTGTATAAAAACACCAAAAATACCTGATAAAATTAAACTTTTTTGAGTCGGAGTCGAAGTCGGAGTCGGAGTCGGAGTGGAGTTGTGTTGTTGGTAAATATCGGAATCGGAGTCGGAGTCGGAGTCGTGTTTTTTTTAACGACTCCACAGCCCTGATAAGAATTCTCGATTTGACATTTTTCTCGAGAACAAACATCGCTATAATTGGCCCACTTTAAATTTTTATATTAATATGTATGATAGATAAAAATTTGATTAATATGTTTATTTTAAAATTTAATGTTATAACATAAGAGCACAATTTAATTTATTATATGTGAACCAATATATAAAATAGATATGTTCAAAATTCTGTATCTAAAAATATTTTTGTCGAAATATTAATTTTTAGAATATTATTTATAGGTAATTACATAAAATTTATTCAAAAAAATATTCCGAAATTCTGTAAAACTATCTAATAATATTTTATAAATAATTACATATATTATATTTTTTGTTATGTATTTTTCTCATAGAATATTTTAATCAGTCATTAAGTACTGAGTGTGAAAGTAGGTTATGCTATTTAACATGAGTTGTGTAATAAAATAATTTTATGCTTACAGGTAATTTAATGTTCCTAAATGAGGCAACATTATTGAACAATGTACAAGCGCGCTATTCAAAAGATAAAATATATGTAAGTATCATCAAATATAGATTTTCTTTTAATATAGTTTTATGTTACGATACTCACGATTTTAATCATATTTAACAGACTTATGTAGCGAATATATTATTAGCTGTCAACCCGTATAAAGATATTAAAAATTTGTACGCGTCGCAAACGATTAAAGAGTATTATGGAAAATCGCTAGGAAAGCTACCGCCACACGTTTTTGCAATCGGTATTTATTTCAATGCTAAAAAATTTATGAAATAAATAATCTGTTTATTAGTACTAATTGATTTACTTTATTTTAGCTGATAAAGCTTTTAGAGACATGAAATTGTTGAAACAATCCCAATCCATCATCGTATCTGGCGAATCTGGTGCTGGTAAAACAGAATCGACTAAATACATTTTAAAATATTTGTGCGACTTGTGGGCATCTGGGGCCGGACCGATAGAACAGAAAATCTTAGACGGTAAACTATTAATGTGATATGAATATTAATAAGGTTAATAATTAAATCTATTTTTAGCTAATCCTGTATTGGAAGCATTTGGCAATGCCAAAACTACTAGAAATAACAATAGTTCACGCTTCGGTAAATTCATAGAGGTGCACTTCAGTAATCAATGGCAAGTCGTCGGAGGATACATTTCACATTACCTGTTGGAAAAATCGCGAATTTGCACACAATCGCCCGAGGAAAGAAACTATCACGTGTTTTACATGCTGTGCGCAGGAGCTCCAGCTGCGTTGAGACAACAACTGAAGATCACAAAACCAGATGATTACTTTGTAAGAATTGCTTATATTAAATTTACGTCTCAAAATATTTTAATTTCACAAACGCTAAATATAATTTATATCACATATCATACATACACTTCTAGCTAAATATAGATTTTATATGTCGATTGATAAAAGTGACAACATCCTAACAATAACTTATTTTTTAGTACTTAAAAAATGGATGCACTCAATTCTTCACAAACGCCAAATCCGAGAAGAAGCTTAACACAAACCAAAAGAGCAAACAGCAGGAATCAAAGGGCGGATTGAAAGATCCGATATTAGACGATGTTGAAGACTTTAATACCCTAGATCAGGTATTCAATACTTTTCTTAACAGTATACTATCGTATTTAAAATATTCTAATACAGAATCTCACCACAGGCTTTATCCAGATTGGGCATATCTGAATCAGAGAGATTCGGAATCTATTCTCTAGTGGCTGCTGTGTTACACTTAGGTAACATACAATTCGAAGATTCTCCGGATGATGTGAGAGGTGGATGCAAAGTGCAACGTTCTTCGGAACCTTCGCTAGCGGAATCTGCAAGATTATTAGGATGCGATACTGGCGAGCTACGCATGGCTCTCGTATCAAGACTGATGCAAAGTTCCCGCGGCGGAATGAAAGGAACTGCAATCATGGTTCCGTTGAAGATCTACGAAGCGTGCAATGCCAGAGATGCCTTAGCAAAAGCTGTTTATAGCAAACTCTTCGATCATATTGTTAACAGAATCAATCAAAGCATTCCATTCAAAGCTTCAAGCTATTACATTGGTATTTTGGATATAGCCGGATTCGGTAATTAATAATATAATTTTAGCTATAATTTATTATCATTAAAATATATTGATTATGTATATTTTTTATAGAATACTTTACTGTTAATAGCTACGAACAATTTTGTATTAACTACTGCAATGAAAAACTTCAACAGTTCTTCAACGAAAGAATATTCAAAGCTGAACAGCAATTGTATAAAGCAGAAGGATTGAGTGTACCTGACATACACTACGTCGATAATCAAGATTGTATCGGTAAATAATTTTCTTATTAATATATATTTCAATTGATAACTTGTTAATGATGTGGTTTTTTTAAAGATATGATTGAAAGCAAATCCGGCGGAATATTTAATTTATTAGATGAAGAATCGAAACTTCCCAAGCCCGATTACACTCACTTTACTATGTCGGTGCATAAGAACTTTGGAAATAGTCAAAAGAGCAGACTGGCTTTTCCGAGAAACTCTAGGTTGAAGTCTCACAGAACAATCAGAGACGACGAAGGATTTTTGGTCAGACACTTTGCTGGATCGGTTTGCTACAATACGAATCAGTTCATCGAAAAGAACAACGATGCCCTTCACGCCTCCTTGGAGTTTTTGGTGCAGGAGTCCAGCAATAAACTAATCCAAGGTCTATTCCAAACGAACAACAACAACGTCTCGAAGGGCAAATTGACTTTCATATCTGTAGGCGCTAAGTTTCAAACACAACTTGTGGAGCTGATGGAAAAATTAAGTAAAAATGTAAGTTAATACATAATAGCTCTCGGATATTTTTCCATTACTTAACTGGGTCATATTTGTCCACTATTATATATACTGACACAGTTATAATTTATATTATAAATTAAAATATTTGATTTTTATATTTTGCTTAAATAGTATTTAATTAAAAAATAAAAAAACATATAATGATAGACATAAAAAAGATAAAAACATTATACATTTATATTTTACTATGTAAATTGCTTTATATACATTGCATTACATACGTAAGACTTAGTTTTTTTTTAAATTCTACAGTCAAATTTATTAAAAAGGTAATTTATCATTGCTGTTATTTTTTCCTAAAAGTAATAATCATGTTTGTTTAATTTTTAACATTTTTTTCCAAAAGGCTCAACACACAAAGTATTTTCTTCCATTTTTTTGTCTTACTATAAACTCGCAATATGAAATTTTGCAAAACATTCTGTTAATAAGTTCTGACATTCACTGAAATCATAAATTAATCCTAAAAGTTGGTAGCACTATTATGCTGCTGAAGAATTGGATCAAGTTATACAATATATATTTTTTTTTATTTATACAATATAAAAAATAATAAATAATAAAGTTTTATTATTATAGAATTAAACTTTTTTATATTTTTATTTTTAATTATTTTTATATTTTTTATATTTTTACTATGATTTTTTACTTCGTTAAGAAAAATAAATACGAGGACTAAATATGGTCTTTATTAGTTCACCAATTTATTTATATACATAATTATAGTAATATTCATGCATTATCCCTATATATCTATAATTAATTAGTATTATTTGCATTAATTTCAGGCAACAAACTTCGTCAGATGTGTGAAGCCAAATTCTCAAATGATCTACAACTCTTACGAAAGCAGTCTAATTCTCAGTCAGCTGCAATCGAGCGGTATGATTTCAGTTTTGGAACTTATGGAGCACGGTTTTCCATCTCGGGCGTACTTCAAAGAACTGCATTCCATGTACCAATCGTATCTACCGCCGAAGCTGTCTTCTTTGCAACCCAGAACTTTTTGCGAAGTGAGTCTTAAAAATAAATCAATTACTCTGTATTGTCAATAATTATACAATATCAATAATTATGCTTTAGGCAGTACTACACAGCTTCAAACTCAGCAACAAAGATTTCAAATTCGGCCTGACGAGACTGTTCTTCCGACCCGGAAAGTATTACGAATTCGACACCATAATGAAGTCTGAGCCCGAAAACTTGAAGGCGATTGTGGCCGCCGTGGAAATTTGGTTGATCAAATCTAGATGGAGACAGGCGCAATTTGGAGTGCTCTCTTTAGTAAAATGTACGATAAATATGATTTATTATATAATGAAAGAATATTTACAGTGATTTTTTTATAGTGAAGAATAAAATATTGTTCCGCCGATCTTGTTTGGTAATGCTACAAAAAACAATCAGAGGTTATTTAGTCAAAAAGAAGCATAAACCGCGCTACCAAGGCATCGTCAAAATCAAAGCTTTGCAGAAGAATTTAGTTGAGATGGAAAGAGTCGCCAATCGGTTGAAACAAAATAAAGCAACTGAGTTGAAGAATTTAGAGTTCTTGAAGAACTCGATAAATAACGCCTGTATTGCAATTAAGGTATTTCAATAAATTACAAAAAACAGTCGATAAGTGGCTTTAATAATTACAATTTAAAATAAATTTGTAAATTAATTCAACTTTATATTATTTTAGAAGGATCAAAATATCACAGTTACAGATATTAATAAAACGTACGATGCACTAGTGAAGAAAATTGATCAACAAATGGCTGCTTTACAAACAGCTATGAAAGAACAGAAGAACAGGGAAGAGCAAGAACGCTTGAATAAGATCGAAGAAGAAATCAGAGCGAGAGAAGAAGCTAAACGTAAAGAAGAACAACGGTTGAAGGAGGAAGAAGAAAAGAAAAAATTGTATGTTTTTAATATATTTATATCTTATAATCAATCCAAAATGTCTTTGTAATTATTATATATGTAGGAAAATTGAAATGGAGCAACGCCGAAAAGCCGAAGAAGCTGAAAGATTACGACAAGAAGAAGAAGATATATTGTTAGCGAAACAGCTTCAAGAACAAATGGATAAGGCTAATGAAAACGATAAGCTTAACAGAGAAAGGTGTGTATTGCATTCGTTAAATAATATACACGTTTTGAAGTGTTTAAATTTTATTATGTATTTATAGGCTAGAACAAGAGAGAAGAGATCATGAGATGGCGTTGCGTCTAGCGAAAGAAACCAACGGCCATGTGGAAGGATCGCCGCCACAATTGCGAAGGTAAATTGAACTTAAGCTCATTCTTTCTCATTTATTATGTAATATAATATAAAAAAAAACATTTCTCAATCTTTGGATTATTCTGGAGCGACTTCTTCACATTCCGAGCAATGATGTACTATATAAATTTTTATATCGCATATGTATATATATACGTTTCATATTTTTACACATATCTTTTTCTGGGCATTATCATTTTATTGTATTCAGAGACTCTTATTATATAATAGTTATTGATTTATCGCACATTCAAAACAGGTAAGGTTTTTTAATTACCCCATAAATTACACCGTACAACAATATTTTTGCCATGAAGATAAGTTATTGAGTTGAAAAGAAGCTTTAACTGTGCTACAGTCATCGTCAGAATCAAATATAATTCATATGAAAAGAGTCGCCAATAAATTGAAACAAAAGTGTCGTTTAATCTCTAAGTCATCTTAGAAGATTCTGTTAACTTGGACTTGGTTTGACGTGGCAGTAAAAAGTGACTACTTTCTCTGTTTATAAGTTTGTCTGAACTCTCGTTTGTTTCAAGTCGAAAGCGAAGTGGTAAAAGTGAGTTCAGTGCGTTATGTTCGAGCTTATTTATTAGGGATCTCAATCGAATATTCGAATTATTCGCCTGATTTTCAACTATATGAATATTCGTAAAATATTCCTTTATACTATCTTAAATAAAATTGAAAAAATCTTAGAATGAAACAATTAGTATACTGAAGAACACAGGTAATCGTTTATGCATATTTTATAAAATACAAAAAGTTAACGTTTATGTAAGTAATAATTTTTATTAACCATTTTTTTTTATTTAAACAATATTTTATAGGAAATTAATTGCTTTTTTGCACTTATTAGTTAAATAAATAATTATTGGTAAAAACTGAGAAAAAAATACGAATATATTCGAATACTTCATTTATTTTTTATTCAATATTCAAATAGTTGAAAACTACGAAGCTCTTATTATTTACCTTTTGATAATTCGGGGTAAAAACAGACTTTTTGTTATTGTCTAATAAATATCTAGTTAAACTATATTTTGCGTAACGGCAGTTCAAAAACCAATAGACTTGACAATTATTGAATTTCAACAGAATACGGGACTGAATAGATGTATTTCCTTGCATTTTTCACTGACTATTCAGCTTTTTACTTTGGCACCAACCGTATCTTGTGTTCATTACCTTTTTACAAGTGCTTTCAAACCGCTTAATAGATAACTGCCAGATAGTCACAAATAAATAAAGCAATTAATTAAACACTAGGACTTGCTAAAAACCCATTGTCTTTTATAAAATCCTTGTGAAAATTTTTATCGCAAAATCATAGGGTGGTCCTGACATTTTAATTTAAAAAATTATCATTTTTCTATTATAAGTTAAACTTTTATATAAAATTCATTACAAAATAATTAATTTTATACGATTTTTTGTTAAATATAAAAATAAATAAATGTATTAGTATATTAGATAAATATTGTTTGTCGAGACGTGAAACATACATAAGTAAACATCAGCATGAAATCTTCTTAAGATTAAGATTTTTAAAAGATGTGCTTTATAGACAATGTGCTATGTTTGTTTTGGAAAGTAATTAACGAACACAATATACTGCGGAGATACAAATAAACGAGTACACGTTCGAGTATGTCAAATATTTCACAGTCCTTGGAACCCTGGTAACAGCTACAAATGATGTCAGTAATGAGATCAAAAGACGAATAGCATCGGCAAATTAGTGCTAAAACAAATAAAATCAAGAACGCTACCTCGTCACACAAAAATCTGTAAAACATTTATCAGACCAGTACTGAAATACGCCTCTGAAAGCTGGACACTTACCAGGACTGACGATCAGCTACTTGATATATTCGAGGGAAAAGTACTTTGCAAGACATATGGAGCCATAAAGGAGAGCAATGAGTGGCACATCAGAAACAACCAAGAGCCGTACAATCTGTACCGAGGAAAAAGTGTCTCTATATTTCTTTGTGAGCTCTACATTGCTCGAATGAACTCAATCCAACCGCCAAGGCAACTGCTGGATAATAAACCCAGACCAAGGCTTCGATGACTGGATGACGTAACGAGAAATGATAGAGCCATCAATCCTAGCGCAGGACCGGAAGAGCTGGGAAAAATTTTTGAAGGAGTTGAAGACCCATCTTGGGTTCCTGGACCAAAAATGAATGAATTGACAAACACAATATATATACACAAATAGTTTTTTTTTTAGTGTTATTTGAAAGTCCAAAGAATCAAGTGATTTATGAACCAAATGATCAATTTAAAAGCCATACTTCAATTTGTTTCTAAAACTTCTTTGTTTCAGTGCCCTCAACATTGAGCTTATTTTGTTTTGTCATTGACATATCCCACAAAAACACACTAAAGATATTTAAGACGTTTATTGCGTTTATTAAATATATACGCAATAATCCTAATCCTAAAAGAAATTCACGCTGTTGTTTTCTTGTTGTATGTTTGCCATGCTACAAACATTATTCAGCTAATATACTAATTGACTTCAAAACTGGATGTATTCTTCCTTCTTGGAATATATATAATCTAATTAAACCAAAAATTATATTAAAAATCCATAATAATAATATAATACAAAAAATATGATTACATTAATTAAATGTATATTAATCAATACAATGGTAAAATTGTTGAAATATGAATTGTTAATAAATAACTAAAGATACTGTAAAAATCATCTTATCTTTGTGGCAAAAAATGTCTGTCCCTGATTTTATGTTATAAAAGGCAGTCTCTGATTATATTATATATTATATTGTAATACAATGAAGGTTCTATCATCTATGAAATTTTTTATATATTTTTATAAGTACAATAATGATGTATAATATTCTTGACAGCCATCCCAACCAGGACGGGGCTGTAAACGGAGATATTAAATTAAACAGGTACACAAGCAAGCTTTGCACTTTACGCACAACATTGTTTGGCTTTGCGTAATTAACACTATCTTTACTAACATAATTGATAGTTTAATAAACTGGATCTAAACCCATTTCTTTGATAGAAATAATCTAATCTTTTTTTCTTTGTGAATGTTTTAAAACCTATGGGATAAGCATGAATGCACAAAATTTACTATTTATTGTATATTAACACCTAGCAACTTCTAAAATAGAATTAATCCATGTAACCTTTTTTGTCAGTTTGTGTTTTCAGCACCGGAGTTTTATTAGTATTTAATGTTTTTAAAATGCTGCAATGTTAATATGAAATTTTGATACATAATTATGCGATTGTAGATCAGAAAAAGTGCGAATGCAATTGGCAATGCAAGAGAATCAAAAGTACGATCTTTCAAAATGGAAGTATTCGGAATTGCGGGACACTATAAACACATCTTGCGATATTGAATTATTGGAGGTATTAATTTTTAATATTTGATTATTATATAATGTAAAAATCATAACGGAGTATTACATTACCGTTTAATTGATAAGGCGTGTCGTCATGAGTTCCATCGCCGATTGAAAGTCTATCATGCCTGGAAAGCCGGCAAACAGAAAAGGACCACAATGGGAGAGTCGGAACGTGCTCCCAAGTCTATAATGGAAGCGGGTGAGTCTCTCGTGTATTAGATTAAATCGACGTTTTAATCAATATTGTTTTCAATAGCCAAGGTACCGAGGGTGGCGCAAAAATCTGACTTGCCTACTGTGCAACATCGCTATTTCAGAATTCCTTTTGTGCGGCCGCATGAGAAAGAAACGACTAATGAGAAACGAGGCTGGTGGTACGCTCATTTTGACGGACAATTTGTGGCCAGACAGATGGAGCTTCATCCGGATAAACCACCAGTTTTACTTACAGCAGGTATAATAATCAGCCATATTGCTATTCACATAAAATGTTTAGGGAAATAGCAAATTCCTGTACTCTTCTCAGATTTTTAGTATTTCTCTTTATGAGAGTGACTTATGTATTACTTTGCTTTTATTCTAATCAGGTATCGACGACATGCAGATGTGTGAGCTAAGCCTCGAAGAGACGGGATTGACCAGAAAAAGAGGCGCTGAAATCCTCGACATCGAGTTTGAATGCGCCTGGAAGAGAAATGGCGGAGCTGTATACACCAGTCCGTCCGATAGAAACAAGTAGTAAAGCGAATTTCTTCTTTTATTCACTTTTCTTAAGATTAAGTCATTGGCATTTTATTTGCTTCTATTAAACATTCCACGTTATGTAAAGTGTATTATATAAATGCAGTATTTATTTGATGTATTGAAACTATTGTATAATGTATTTTTAAAATAAATCAATTAAAATATATTAGCCTGATTTATTCAATGTGAAAACAAGACGTTGATCTAAAAAAATATTCTAAACTAAAATAAAAAAGATTCCATGTGCACCACAGCAAGTAAACAGATGGATAATAACAAATCCACTTTCACTCATATATCTTCATAATTGACCGTTGAAACAAAAATTTGTGAGCACGAAACCTCCTACACGCGGAAAAAATGTGTGAAAGTACATATACAGCACCTATATCTACTTCACTCAATATATCTGACACCCCATTAAGAACCTCTACCTGAGCTACCCAACTTCCAGGATACACGACAGTTCATACAAACTCGAAACCAATTGGAGCAAAGTTCATCGAAACAGAAAAAACAGCTGCTTCCCTCTTCACGTCAACCCAGATCTAGCTACGACATCCTGAATCTAGTGTTCAACCCGATCTTTATAAATGACCGGATCCTTCAGATGCTTATAAAAAATAGCCCACTAACACATAGGTCCGGATAGTGAAAGTTAAAAATGAAAACACACTCGACTTGAAATGATTTCAATATATACATTTATCATCTATATACATATTGGGTAAGTAGGTACATACTACTGTTTTTCATTTACACTAAATCACAATATGAGCGCATAACATATGACAGCTTAATTTATAAGACTTGTGTAAATACTTTTATAATTAAATTAAGAATTCAATTCCTAAACTATCTAGTAATTAAATTTCCCATTCGCCTTGCTTTCACTTAACTTATACGAGATAAATGCATCTTTCGTGGTAAATGTCTCGTCACCATGGCGTAAATGGACCATTCAAAATACTTCTTGACAGATAAAAATTATTCAATAAAAATATCTTCTATGTAAAAATGTATAAACAATTTTTGAGAATTTTACCAGAGAAAAACTATGGTATAATCATTTCGCATTTTGGGAGCTAAGCTAATGTTATTTCTGCTAGGAAGCTTTGTGAATAAGTTGTATCAGATCGTCGACTGAATGGTACGAATTATGGTCTAAAGCAGAGGCATCATTTGGGGGAAGGTAGGTGAGAGGATTTGCCCCCTTTCCCTTGAATTTGGCCAGAAAAATGCATGTAATTTAATCAAATACCATAAATCCTAATGAAATAGATGTATCAAAAAATCTGAAATGATGTCCCTGATTACAAACCAGGAATTCTCAATTTATCCCTTAAAGGAAATTTAAATAAAGCAGTCGAATCTATCCCGACAATTTTGCCAGAAAAATGCATGTTATTTAATGCAATAATATGAATCCTAATGAAATGGAAATATTAAATAAACGACCACTGACTGGCAAACTGTTGCCACCCTCGCCCTGGAAAAATCTGAAATGATGTCCCTGGTCTCAAATGATAACTTTAGTAACCGGCTATTTTAAATGTTTGCTCTTCACCAGCTTCGACCAGTCTCCTTTTCGGCATGTCCCTGGTGATTTTCCATCGCTTTGGTGTGAAATTATTCGACTTTCAACGATGGTTAACCTTAGGGACAGTCAGCCATAATGGCTCAGTGGCGATATATCAGTAACAATATTTCCTTAAATACGCCTGTGTTGTTTAGTCTGCTTTGTTGTCTCTCAAGTATTTTTATACCTCGACACTTATCTATTAATTTAGTATATGCATTACGACTGTGTATTTCCGGAATAGGATCGAAATTATTGTCTGCTTAAAAGCAGCTGTAATTTTCACTACGACATATTTGAAAGCAACATGTGATGTAATAACTCATTTAACACTTATCAATATTAATATATCTGATGCTTATCATACGATAAGCATGAATACGTCAGTATTTTTTTACTGGGGTCTGGGTAATTGTGACTGTCTACGCAGAATTAAAAATATTGTGAATGTACGTGTGTTACCTGGTGATAGATAATTTACACATATCCTTATCAAAATACATATTGTCAGGTCTGTTTTCAGCAATGAAAAAGTGCGAATCCATTACAGTCAATGAAAAGGAAGCAAGACCAAAATGGCCAGCTGCATTATTAAGGGATATTATAAGCACATCTTGCGATGTAGAATTGTTGGAGGTATTGTTTGATGTCATTATATATAAAGAGTCCTATTAGTCATATATTGGTTTATATAATATTGACATTTTATTGATAAGGAGTCTCGCATTGCGATAGAGCGCCGATTGGATACATTTAAATGTAGTGAATTTACGACAATGAGTGAAGTTTTACCTCAGTCTGTAAATAAATCATGTATGTATCACACAATATATAAAATACATACATGTTTTATATAAATGAAAACTATTATTTATCCTTTAGCCTGTGCTCCTAGTGCACCGCCAGAATTCGATCTTACTATAGTGCAGGATCGTTACTTCAAAGTTCCTTATGTGGGTCTGCATCAGAATGAAACGATTAAAGAGATACATCGCTGGTGGTACGTGCATTTTAAGGGGCAATCTCTGGTTAGAGAAATGAAGCTTCTGCCTAACAAGCCCCCAGTTTTTCACGCAGCAGGTATAAAATTGATTCATTTGACTATTCATTATCTGCTGTAAATTGTACTATCTGAATATAATTTAATTTTCTATAAGGATTGCCCAACATGACCCTCGAAGAGTCAGGATTTACCAGAAAGATTGGTGCTGAAATCAAAAACGACGAATTTGAGTACGTGTGGGAGAAGAACTGCGGAGCTTTGCATTTTGGGATGTTCAAGTATGGATACCAGTAGAAGTGTCGGAAGGGAAGTGATTCCTGGTTACCAGGGTTCTAGTATTTTATTCATGGTCCCATAATGATAGATGTTGTGGTTCCCCCTTTTCGATGAGACGACCAATTATTAAAAGGTGGCGAGTTTTTTTATATAGGTACATTGCTATTGGTCGATAATGCAGATACTACTGCGTATGTTTGATATTTTGAAGGCGAAGGATATTTAATCCTTCATAATTTATGACACGTACCTTGTGACTTAATTCACTTAGGGGTTTCCCACAGTGTTTCATTTTAACGAAGGAACCCATTTTTTTTTCGACGGTTAAAAAGTTTTATCACAAATCGAACTGGAATATATAATTAAATCAAAAACTGCACTTTTCACACTAAAAATCTATAAGTATAATTATTATTTTAATACCATTCCGACTAATCAGTAAGAAATATTTAATTATTTCAAATTTCGGAGACGATCAATCGTTACGTGATTGACGGTTTCGAATGATGAGCGATTGATTCTGCGGCAATCGCTATGACTCATTCGGTTTGTTGCGCCGTCGAAGGAAATCGTATCGAATTCCTTCGACGTGCGCATTGAGACCGTTTTTAATTAAAATTAAGATATATTTAAACAAAGAAAAATCAACAGCGGTAACGTGACGTCATGATGAGATGGCGAAATTATAATTCGGCGGCGAGCATCTAAAACTTAATTTATGGGTGATAAAAATTATACGACGGTCGACGATATTACATGAGATGACGTAAAAATTATCGGGAGCGTTTTTAGCTCGACAACACTGTAAAAACAATAGCGTTACTAGTCGGATTTCATTATATAAACACGCCCGGTATTAATAAGAACAAACTATGAAATTTTCAGAGAAATCAGTCTAGCAGTTTATGAGTTTGGCATACATACACATACGAACATTGCCTTTTATTTATATAGATTACCACATAACAACTTCCAAAATATAATTAATCCATATAATATTTTTTGCCAGTTCGTGTTTTAAACACCGAAGTTTCATCAGTATTTAACGTTTTTAAAATACTGCAATGTTAATATGAAATAATGATACATAGCAATGTGATTGTAGATCGGAAAAAGAGCTAATGCAAGAGAATCAAAAGCACGATCTATCAAAATGGAATTATTTAGAATTACGGAAAACTATAAACACATCTAGCGATTTAGAATTATTAGAGGTATTCATTTTTGCTATTTGATTATAGTAAATTGTAAAAATCATATCAGCGCATAAAAATATCGATTATTTGATAAGGCATGTCGTCATGAGTTCCATCGCCGATTAAAAGTCTATCATGAATGGAAAGCCGGCAAACAGAAAAGGATTAGGATGGAAGAGTCGGAACGTGCTCCCGAGTCTATAAAGGAAGCGGGTGAGTCTCTCGCGTATTAGATGAAATTGACGTTTTAATCAATATTTTTTCAATAGCCGAGATACCGAGGGTGGCGCAAAAATCTGACTTGCCTACTGTACATCATCGCTATTTTAGAGTTCCTTTTGTGCAGTCGCATGAGAAAGAAATGACTATTGAGATACGAGGCTGGTGGTACGTTCATTTTGACGGACAATTTGTGGCTAGACAGATGGAGCTTTATCCGGATAAACCACCGATTTTACTCACAACAGGTATTATAATCGGTCATATTGTTGTTCACATAAAATGTTTTGGAAATTAGCTAATTCCTTCATTCTTCCCAGTTTTTTAGTATTTCTCTTTCAGAGAGTGATTTATGTATTACTTTGCTTTTATTCTAATCAGGTATTGATGACATACAGATGTGTGAGCTAAGCCTCAAGGAGACGGGATTGACCAGGAAAAGTGGCACTGAAATACTCGACATCGAGTTCGAATGCGCCTGGAAGAGAAATGGCGGAGCTGTATACACCAGTCCGTCCGATAGAAACAAGTAGTAAAGCGAATTTCTTCTTTTATTCACTTTTCGTAAGATTAAGTCATTGGCATTTTATTTGCTTCTATTAAACATTCCACGTTATGTAAAGTGTATTATATAAATGCAGTATTTATTTGATGTATTGAAATTATTGTATAATGTATTTTTAAAATAAATCAATTAAAATATATTAGCCTGATTTATTCAATGTGGAAACAAGACGTTGATCTAAAAAAATATTCTAAACTAAAATAAAAAAGATTCCATGTGCACCACAGTAAGTAAACAGATGGATAATAACAAATTCGTTAACACTCATATATCTTCATAACTGGCCGTTGAAACAAAAATTGGTGAGCACGAAACCTCCCACACGCGGACCAAATGTTTGAAAGTACATATACAGCATCTATATCTACTTCACTCAATATATCTGACATCCAATTAAGAACTTCTACCTGAGCTACCCAACTTCCAGGACACACAACAGTTCATACAAACTCGAAACCAAGTGGAGCAACATTCATCGAAACAGAAAAAGCAGCTGCTTCCCTCTTCACGTCTACCCAGATCTAGCTACGATATCCTGAATCCAGGGTTCAACCCGATCTTTATAAATGACCGGATCCTTCAGATGCTTATAAAAAATAGCCCACTAACACATAGGTCCGGATAGTGAAAGTTAAAAATGAAAACTCACTGTTTTCACTATACATATTTCTTTATTTCAAAAATACAATTTTAAATTAATTCAATATATACATTTATCATCTATATACATCAAATGGAATACTCCATAAATATAAAATTCTAAAGAACATTCTGCTTCAATTTTTAAAATAATATTGTATAAGTAGGTACACACTACTGTTTTTCATCTACACAATATGAGCGTATAACATATGACAACTTAATTTATAACACTTGAGGAAATACTTTTATAATTAAATTAAGAATTCAATTCCTGAACTATTTAGTAGCTAAATTTCAAATTCGTCTTGCTTTCACTTAATTTATACGAGATAAATGCATCTCTCGTGGTTAAATATCACGTCACCATGGCGTGAACGAACCATCCAAAATACGTGTTGACAGATAAAAATTATTCAATAAAAATATCTTCTATGTAAAAATGTATAAACAATTTTTGAGAATTATAGCTCAGTGGCCATATAATTATATTATCTATCACTATTTCTTCCATGCACTTATGTTGTATAAGTCTCCTTTGTTTTTGACCACCATCTATTATCCTCATATCCACAACTGGATATGTTCAATAAAAGGATCGAAACTATTATCTGCTCAAAAACAGCTGTAATTTTCACTACAACATATTTGAAATTAATATGTGTATAACAACTTATTTTTATACAATTATTTTAGAACATGTATTGATTTAGCAGGTATACAACATTGAATTGCTTTATCATATTCTTATTGTGTATTAACACTTATCAATATTAATATATCTGATCTATGATAAGCATGACATTTTGTGGCATGTGTACATCAGTATTTTTAACTGTGGTCTAGCTAACAGTGACCTGTCTATGCAGATTTATAAATATTGTGAATATATGTGTTACCCGGTGATGGTTAATTTACACATAACTTCATCAAAATACTAATTGTCAGATGTGTTTTAAGCAATGAAAGAGTGCGAATCCGTTACAGACAATGGAAAGGAAACAAAATTATGATTATTCAACGTTGCCAGATAAATTATTATGGGATATTATAAACACATCTTGCGATGTAGAATTGTTGAAGGTATTGTTGTCATTATATACAAAGAGTCCTATTAGTCATATTTATTTATATAATATTGACATTTTATTGATAAGGAATCTGGCATTGA
Organism: Plectrocnemia conspersa; assembly: GCF_051122295.1. Lineage (NCBI taxonomy): Eukaryota > Metazoa > Arthropoda > Insecta > Trichoptera > Polycentropodidae > Plectrocnemia > Plectrocnemia conspersa. Next base: position 22,683,999 of record NW_028277175.1, read on the forward strand.
GTTACAACGCCGCCGACTAAATACATTTGAATATGGTAAATATACGACAATGAATGTAGTCTTACCTCAGTCTGTAAATAAATCATGTACGTATCACATAATATATAAAATAAATATTTTATATAAATGAAAACAATGTTATTTTTCCTTTAGCCTATGCTCCAAGTGCACCGCCAGAATTCGATCTACCTATAGTGCAGGATCGATACTTTAAGGTTCCTTTTGTGAGTCCGTATCAGAATGAAACGATTAAAGGAAAACACGGCTGGTGGTATGCTCATTTTAACGGACAATCTATGGTTAGAGAAATGGAGCTACAACCTAATAAACCCCCAGTTTTGCACGCACCCGGTATAAAATTTATTAATTTGACTATTTATTAACTGCTGTATATTGTGCTCTCTTAACATATTTTAATTTTATACAAGGATTGTGCAACATGAACCTTGAAGAGTCAGGATTAACCCAAAAGATCGGTGCAGAAATCATCAACGACGAGTTTGAGTATGTGTGGGAAAGAAACGGCGGAGCTTTGCTCAACAGTCCATTCAATAGAAACAATTAATACAGGAATATCCTCAAATATTCACTATACCCTTTGTTTGCTTCTGTTGAAAGTTGCATGTATTTTTAAGTGTATTTATTTGTTTTGATAAAATTATTGTAATTTTTTATATATGTAAAAACAATTTGTATTTATTAAATATGTTCATAAAATAAGATGGTCTATTATTTTTCAGTAATTTGAAGAATATAAACTATTATAATTACTTCTTTAGATCAAAAGTGTACAGTTTGAAAAACATTAGAAATGTGTTTGCTCTGGCATTGGATGACTAAATGGAGGTGTTTCAATTAGTGGTGAAATTGTCTTAGATTCGTACACTTTTGTTGGGACATCACGCTTACAAAACTTATTGCTTTTTTGTGTTCTTTGAATTTTTTCTCATCGGCTTTATATCTGAAAAAAAGCAGCTTTTTTTAGATTGTCTTGTTCAATCCTAAGACGTAGGTTACAAGTTCAGTCTGCCATCAGATCAGTCTATGATCTTGATCGTAAAAATACTGATATCGGACTGATAGACTGACGGACGATATTACACGATCAGTCGAGACTGACATCAGTCAAAAAAATAAAGCGACGTGCTGTTATTTACATAATTATTTGGTTAAAACCCAACCATGGCTTTATTTGGCATCGAATTGGAAAATCACAAAACAAGATGGAAACGAATTACTTGATTTGGAGCCCATTAGCACTCGAAATTCACCAAACGATATAAAAATGATAGGAGAAAAATTTTGTCAAGTTCTAAATTCTAAATATTTGACTGTATTCATTTATTTCTAAATATTTTACTGTATTAATTTATTAGGTTATGTTGTATTCGCTTAATAAATGCATTAAATATTTTAAGCGTTTTTATTTGAAAATAACATACTCAGGGTCGCTCGAATTTGTCCAAAAAACGAAGATATTGAAAGTTCCAACTCTTCAGAGATCTTCTGATCTTCGAACGTTATTATTTTTTTTAATTCTCGGCGGTAATTTGATCTTAATGTGTTTATTTTTTTTAATGTCGTCCATGGCGGCCAGGGTTTAATTTTTTTATAAATTATCAACAATCTTTCTAAAGCTTAATTTCTCTTATACTTATTTACATAATTTTTATGGGTTTTATCCCAGAGAATAGGCAATGATTCTAATGTAAATAAAAAATCTTTCTCTGTCTCAAAGGGCTACGTAGTTGGCGGCGACGTGGTAGCGTTAGCGTTCTCGACGCATACCTCCATCGCTGTCCGAGCGGTGACTGATGGAATGTATTACACAATCAGTCTGTTGTCAGTCCGCACCAGACTGACGAAAATTATCAAAATATTTAAATATTTCAATCCGGTATATCAGTCTGTCATTCAACGTGTTACATGTTCAGTCTGGCGTCAATCGGACCACAATTATGGACTGAACTGACGGCAGACTAAGCGTGTAACCTACGTCTATGAGTTCATAATTCGAGACAAGAGCAACTGAATCTTTGTCAGTATTATGTATTGAGTCATATCATTCACCTTGGATTGTAGCATTGATTGCAACCTAGGACCTTTATCGAAATTTATAACTTGTGTTACTCTTTTCAAATGGAATCATCAAAAGAATTATTCATTTAATTTAAACCAGGGCCGTGGAGTCGTTTCAAAATTTACCAACTCCGACTCCACAACACTGATTTATTTAAACGCACATTTTTCTTACTTTATATAATATAATACGTGCAGCTTCTTTTAATTTGTAAGTATTTTGACAAAGAAAAACAATTGCCCAATATCTAATCTTTGCAGCAAAATTCTCGTCTAGTCCAAAATAGTGTTTTAAAAAAAAAACAATTTAACATATAAAAGTTTTTATTCAATATATTCATACAATAGTAATAAGCACTATTAATTTGAAGAGTAAAAAACTAAAAATAAAACTAGAAACAATTACAAAAAAGTTCAATTTTAAATTATAAAACAGTTTAATTTCTGCGTTATGAGGTAGAAAATGCTCGACAGTCATTTTTAAAAAAGCTTCGAGAGATTTCATATCAAAAACTTGCAATCTGCTGCATTAAAGGAGTTTTGATAGTTGAACTTGTAATCAAAATAAGCTAGCTGCAACTCTTTATATTTAAGTAAATTAAAACGAAGAAAAAAATTAAACATCATCAACCATACGAATAACAAACATTAAATTACATATTATCACAAATATAAGGTCCCCACGATTATTAAAACACGATAGACCTCAGAGAAAAGCGATGGAGCAAAGTACACAATAGGAAGACTTTAAAATAAACAAGTTAAATCTTAGTTCTATGGATTATTATTGAATTGGATAAGATCAAAACTTATTTATTATATTATAACGTTTACCCCGAGGTCCAAATGTTAAATATGCATTATTCAAACAACAAAAAATGTATTTATCTTAAATTTATTATTTCAAAAAATTTAAAACGTTATATATTTTTTTTAAACCCAACAATGGCACTATACGGTTATGTACAAAAATACACAACAAACGTAAAATTCAACACTCAACAACGCAGGACGTTTTATTTGACTTTCTACTATATCGAAATCTATCACAAAAAAAATACGTGCAATGCTAATTTTAATATAATACATATAAGCGTAAATTACTAAATGCCGAATTTTTCCATTTATAAGGAAAAATGCGGTGAAATGCGAATTGTGTTACATCATATGTATATTATATAAAATATATGTAGATATGATAACATTGACTAGCGATTGTGATAAGTTTTTTTTAGTTATTGTCTTATTAGCATTAAAAGCTTTTTAAAATCACCAATATACATGTTCAGTTTCAGATAAATATAATTAAAGCCACAATCATTTATAAACAAAAATTATATAATGGATTAAGGTTACCTCAAACATCAATATTTTTATTATGTTCTTCAATAGAATGTGTATTTTATTTTTATTTATCATTCTCTGGTTGTATTCTAATATCCAAATTGAGGCTAAGTCACACAAATTAGCTGAGAGTTTGTGGCTTTTAATCGGCTCAGGTATTTATTTATAACAATAAACATAAAATCGTTTCACGTATGAATATGATAATTTTGGACCATTAAAAATCGATGATCTTTCGCATCGTATTTATATTTTATGATGTTTGTACTTTCTTTACAACTTAAATCTATTTTATTCAAACAATAAAAATTAAACATAGTGGTGTTGTGCAAATATACATATATAGATGAAGCGTAAATTATAAGTACGCATAATGATTAGCGTAGACGTGGTGAAAGTTCAAGTAGTAAGCGATTCGAAATGCTAAACAAAGCCACGGTATCCAGCTAGCGCTGTGCGGCGTCGTGAAGCCGATCGCGTTAAGCCGTTTGTCCGAGGCGACTGCCCCATGTCAACAGACGTTCTTCATCAGCCGCTCGCAGGTCGTCGCCAAATGCTTCCTCTGCTTCTCGTCGGGCAAAAGGATTAGCTTGCCGTTAGGAGAGCTGCTCGAAGACCTCTTCTTGTTGGCCACGGGCACCCAAATGCCTCGGCTTTCAACGATCGGCACGCTTGGGATCTCTTGCCAAGTGTACGACCAAACGATCTGAAAAAAATTTATATATATATATAATTTAACCATTTATTACTTCACTTTTCCAAAAATTATTTTTAGCTAGTACAATAGCAATAAAAAAAATAATATTATAGTATTTGTATCAAAGGACAAAAAAATCGTCGCGATGTGGACTAGGCGTGGCTTATCAAATAGGTACTATTCCCATTTAGTAAATTCCTATACAATGTAAAATAAATTAAAGAAAAACAAAGGAGATGTTTAAAAACATAATTTAAAATCATATTTTCATATGAAAGGTTGCTTCGAATATATCATACGATGGATAAATATATCCCAACATTAAGTATATAAATATGTAAGTAATTGTAATGTACATACATAAATATATTTAGTCGTTAATATATCAAAGTAATAAAAATTTCGTGCATTTAAAAATATGTTGAGAACCATTGGTATACTCTTTCACAAACATTCTTTCTTTTGCAATTGCATTTTTGTGTAGTAATTTTTCAGGTAGTGGTCCCAACATCTGGATACAGGGTTTACCTGAATATATAAATAATATGCAAGAAGTTTAATTTTTGTGTTTAAATTTTCAGTTGTTTGTGTTCATCGTATGTGCATGTGTCTGCCGTGCAATTAGCCAAGATTGTGGTAACCAACCCCTTTGGAGGTGAAAACCGGCAGATATTTGCGCGTAAGTAACACAATTTAATAAATAGTATAAATAGATTGATTAATATAATATATAAATAGTATAAGATAGAAATAATTAGTATTGTTACATAAAAAAATGGCCGATAGCGGCGTGAATATAGCGGGCGTAATTACGCCAGAAAACAGAATAAAAGAAATGGATGAATTAAAAACAAAATTAAATGTATTGTTATCAAATGGTAATATTCTATCAAAAGAAAAAAAAACCATTATAACTAATACATTTGATATTATGTATAAACATTTATTAGATGTGTTAAAAAATAATAGGGACGATGTAAATAATAAAAATGAAAATAATAACTCAATATTTGAGTTATTAAATGAAGTAAGAAAAGATGTTTATAATATAAAGGATAAACTAAATTTAAATAACAACATTATTAAAAATAAAATGCAAAAGAAACATTATTCGGAAATCGTAAAAAAAGGAAAAGATATTGCGATAATTATACCTAAAAATTTGCAAAATATAGAGCAGACAAAAAAGGATTGCAAAAATTTAATTAAACCAACAGAATTAGAAGTTGGAATACAAAATATAAGACCAATAAGCAAAGGAGGTATAATAATTACATGTGATAGTAAAGAAGATGCATCGAAAATTACGACAGATGCAGTAAAAAAACTAGGAGATAAATATAATATAAAAGTAGGAAATTTAAAGAAACCAAAAATAAAAATAATTGGAATTTCTGAAGAATTAAAATATGATCAACTAAAAAAGTGTATAATGAAACAAAACACATGTGTAGAAGAAAACAAATGTTATTTAGAAGTAAAATATATTAAAAAAAACAAATTTAATAAGTATGATGCTATTATTGAAGTAGATGTTACGACATTTAAAAATATAATGGATGTAGGCAAATTAAATATTGAATGGGATAGGTGTAAAGTATATGAAGACATATTCATATACCGTTGTTATAACTGTTATGGTTATAATCACAAAGCCAGTGAATGTAAAAATAAAAAAAATTGTATAAAATGTGGTTCGGAAGAACATTTAATAAATCAATGCAACAAAAAAGAAAACTGTGTGAATTGCTGTAGAGCAAATAAATTACTAAATCTTAATTTGAATGTGGAACACAACTCCATGGATAGAAATTGTTCAATTTATAAAAGATACGAGCAAAATTACTATAATAAAATACAATATAATATAGTATAGCAATTAAAAAAATCAAGTTCATATGGGAAACAAGAATCAGTAACTGGGATATTAATCAATGCACAAGGTTATTTAAAACATAAAGAGGAAATAGAATTAATTACTGAAAAGGAATATCCAATATTTTTAGGGTTAACTGAAACCCATATCACAAATGACATTGAAGAATTTGAACTAAATATTGGCAATTATAATATAATTAGATGTGATTCTAATTCCAGACATACAGGAGGTGTTATACTGTATATTAGAAATGATATAAAATTCAATACTATATTTAAAAATAATCAAGATAAGACATACTGGTCTATCACAGTTAAGATTTTTATTGAAAAAATTCCCATAATATTATGTATAGCATACAGATCTCCAAATAGTAATCCGAATTTATTCATAGAATTTATAAATAATATTGCAGAATGGAGTTTTGATCAAATTTTGGATACTGTTTTAATTGGAGATTGGAATTTTAATTGGAACAAATGTGAAGATTTTTACACAGCAAAATTAGAAAAAATATCAAATATATTTGGTTTAAGACAATGTGTCAAAGAAAATACAAGGACTAATAATAGATCGAGCACATTAATAGATTTAGTATTTACCAACAACAAAAAAATTTATTGTGAAGTAAAATCAACTCCAAGAATAACTGACCATTCAATTGTATATATTTATATAGAAAAACATAATGAACTTAAGTTTAAAAAAACAAAAAAAATTGATATAATTAAAAAAATTAATTTTAATAAATTAAGATTAGAATTACAAAAATGTGACTGGAATGTAGATAATATGGATGTTAATAGGATATGGAACAAAATTTATAAGAATATAGTAGATTGTAAAACAAAAAGTCAATATAATTTTAAAAAGGAATATCGTTACAACCCAAAACCGTGGTTTAATGATGATGTTAAAAATGCTATAAAGAAAAGAGATGAGTCATACAAAATTTTTCAAATATTAAAAACAGAACAAATAGAATATAAAGTCTTTAATGAAAAATGGAAAACATACACACAATGTAGAAATATGGCAGTCAAAGTATTAAGAATGGCTAAAAAGAAATGGTATGAAAAATTGATAGATGAAATACAAAATGATCCAAATAAGATGTGGAAATCAATAAAACAATTAATTAATCCAACTCAGAAAAACGACATAATAAAAATGGAAATTAATGGAAATATATATCAAGATCCTTATATAATGGCAGAAAAGATGAATACATATTACATTGAGAGCATAGAAGAAATTGTAAATTCAATACCAAGGATTAGTAATTTAGTACAATATAATAATAAAACATTAATTGTAAAATTTAGTAAATTTAAATCAGTATCATTAGATGAAATTCATAACATAATATGTAAATTTAAAAAAGGAACTAGTACTGATGAACTAGATATAAATATAATTAAAGAAACATGGGAAATAATAGGAACTAAATTAAATTATTTAATAAATAAAGCACTCTCATTAGGAGAAATGCCTGAAAATTTAAAGATTGCTACTATTGTACCTATACCTAAAATAAAAAATAGTAAAAAAGTTGAAGAAATGAGACCAATCAACATGCTACCGTGTATAGAAAAAATAATAGAAGAAGTAGTAATCAAACAATTAAAGGAATTTATTACTTCTCAAAACATAATATGTGAACAACAATCGGGATTCAGAGAAAAGCATTCCACTGAAACTGCATTACAAGTAGTGATAAATGATTGGCTGTTGGCTAAGGATACAAACAAAATCATTGGAGCAGTTTTCTTGGATTTCAAGAGAGCCTTCGAAACAATAGACAGAGAAATAATGTTGAAGAAATTGGAGAGTATAGGTATAAGTGATATAGTTTTGAGATGGTTTAATAATTACTTATATAAAAGAAAACAAAAAGTTAAGATAAATAATGTATGTTCTGAAGAGAGGTTAGTGTATTATGGAGTACCACAAGGGTCTAAATTGGGACCATTGTTGTTTGTTTTATATATAAATGATATAGTTAATAACGTAAAAAAATGTAAAGTTCATCTATTTGCGGATGACACATTGATCTATTGCATGGGTGATAACATTGAAGAAGTTGTGAGTAATTTGAATGATGAATTAGGTGTGTTAGAGATATGGTTAAAGAATAATGTACTTAAATTAAATGAGAATAAAACTAAATGTATGTTTATTAATTATAAAAATGTGTTAGATGATAGTACCAAAATAGTAATAAATAACTCTAATATAGAAATAGTGGATAATATAAAATATTTAGGAGTAATTGTTGATACAAAATTAAACTTTAAAGAACATTGTAATTACATATTAAAAAAAATTAGTAGAAAAATAGGTTTATTATCTAGATTAAGAAATATATTAAGTATAAATACAAAAAAATTAATTTACAATAGTATAATATTGCCCCATTTTAATTATTGTGCAACACTTTTAAATATGTTGAATAAATTAGATAAACAAATGTTGCAAAAATTACAAAATAGGGCAATGAGAGTAATCTTAAATAAAAATAGATTAACTAATTGTAAAAGTATGATTGATAGATTAGAATGGTTGAATGTTCAAGAAATATTGAGTATGAATGTATTAGTATTTATATATAAGTTAGAAAATAATATGTTACCACACTATTTTAATAAGTATTTAATAAGAAATAAAGATGTACATAAATATAATACTAGAAATAAAGAAAATTTAAAAATAATTAAGTATAAGAAAACGAGTACGGCTAGGGGAATTATGTACGGAGGTTTTAATTTATATAATAGTCTTCCAAGAGAAATCCGAAACAGCAAAAATATAACGGGTTTTATAAATGGAATAAAAAAACACCTTCGTACATATAGAAATAAAATATTGTAATATTAAGTCTTTATTATTGTATATTTTTTCTTTCTGTTATGTATTTTTTATATATTTTTATATATGTTTACTAAATTTGTTAGATGTAAAGATTAGCTATTAAGCTAAATAAATTAATAAAATAATAATAAAAAATAATAAATAAATTGGACTGCAGTGGATTCAATAAGAAAAAAGTTTTTTTGTTTGCCAATAAATAAGCGACAATGAGTAAGAGATGAATGCTTCTCCCAATGGAAACCAGGTACAAAAGCTAGTAATAAATCAATTAAAAAATACCTGCCAACCGCCGAAAACTGTATTCTTCTGCAAATAAGCTATACGTTTATCGGTGCAAAGTACTACTTCTTTCGTATTCACTATCCATATATGCGTTTCGTATATGTCTGTGTTGACATATTTCCCCTAAAAAAAATATTTTAATAAAAATATAAAAGTTTTAATATTATAATAGTATAAAGAGTCAAAATCCACCTTATCGAGATCTCTTAGGATTTTGAAGCCCTCGGCGCCCTTTCTAGAATACGGTCGCACAAGACCGTCGGCTTCCAACCATCTCGGAGGACGTTGTCTCACAATTTCTGAAGATAAATCGGCGGCTCTCTTAACCGCATCCAAAGAACCCGATGCAAAGTCTACAACGCCGGCTGTGGGACGAGCTATCAATCCGACTGCTCCTTTACCTAAGCCTTTGAAGAACCCTCCGACACCTTCCTCACGGGCGCCAGATATCGGCTTAGTAAAAACGCCAGTTACGCCGTCGACAACGCCCTGATCAAAAAAATATAATTTAAGCACCAATCGTATTTAAATATTCAATTTATTACAAACCATAAAGAGTCCCTTCCCGCTCCGAGCTATCCCTTCTTGTATATTTGCAGGCGGCTTATTAATATTATCTCGTCTCTTTTGCTGATAATCTTCGTCTAGCGACAAAGCGGCCAAACCATGTCCCATTGCACCGGTGATGCGCGATACGGCTCCAGCTGCACCGCCAACAGTGTGACCGACCAGAGAACGGACGCCCAGCATTAAACCTTCAGCGAATTCTCCTGGACCTTGAATAGCTCCCTAAAATGATAAAAATACATAACGCTGCCATTCCGGAATTCAGTATATGAAAATCTTACTTGTATCGGCTCATAGAATAAATCTTCGACTCCTTTCGTAAGTCCGATCACTAGACCGTAAGGATTTCCGATAACGTCCAATCCTAACACCAACACGTACAACTGCTTCAAAGCCTGTCCAGTGTAATGACTCGTCGCCGTTGAAATGAGCTCTTTTTGCGATAAAAATTCATACTGTCTTTCATAATACGCTAATCTAAAATAATATTTAAGGGATATCATCATGATCAGGTGCTTTAATTATTTTTTTTAAATTACTTGAAGATGACGTCGTTCATGTCGGTTAGTGTGACTCCAAGTCCTTGAAGTAGAGTTCCCACAAACGTCGGCAATTGAGTTGCACCACCCAAGGAAAAGGATATATGTACTTTGAGCGGCGATAGATGCAAATTATCGTAGAAGTGTTTCATATCAGAAGCGGCTCCGGCTGCGACTACGGATTCTAACGGTCTTCTAGCTACTTCCAGATCCAATGCAAAACGTTCAGCCTATAAAATAAATTAATATGATGGGATTTTCTTATTTTATAGACGTATTAGGTAGATAGTAAATCTTACCGCAGCACTTTCTGATATCTCTTCCTCTGGGAACATTCCCATTAGAGCGTTGATCAAACCCATGTCGATCTTCACGTGGAACTCTTGCACTAATATCTTGAAGTACTTATACTGCTTCACACTAGTGTGCTTCATGATTCTCTCAACAACACACAGTTCAGCGAATGGTTTGATTCCGTAAGATAGAGCGACGCTCCGAGGCGGCGGCACCGGCGCTAAGACGACAGGGAAAGTCGGCGTCAATAGCTGTTGATCGATTTGCAGACGATGTAGCCGAACGCGCATTGAAGACAGATGCTCGCTTCCGCCCCACTGTGCCCACAACCCCGGTTGAGAAGTACGCTTCAGTCTCCGCTTGTGCGGTTTTATCAACTCCATGGTTTCAAAGTCGACCTAGTTTCAAAGTCAATCATATTATCTAGAAGAATTCAAATAAAATATATAT